>NC_051430.1:29352708-29452910 GCF_001649575.2 Kryptolebias marmoratus | reverse complement strand
GGGGGGGGGGGGTCTTTGTGTGTGTGAACGGAGGGCAGCGGAAGAGTCGGAGGCCTCCTCCTCCTCGTCGCACACACAAATAAAGGCTGTGTGTACGATGCGGAGATGTCCACAGTAATGTAATAAGCATGGACTGAAAACGCCAGGGCTCATATGGTTGGAGTTCCTGCGACGAAGACACAAACAGCTGCTGCTCATTGGTGGAGAGGGAGAGCGCTTTGCTCCTGCGGCCGATTCATGAAGACGAAGAGCTCAGCAGCTCTGGGTTGGGAGGAGCTTCTCACACGCTTTGAACCAGACCAGATTTAATTTTCAGTCCGGAGATGTTCTCAACTTCTTGGTGCTTTAAAATCCCCAAAACTCATTGGATCGGTTGATGTTTATTCCAAGAAGTGGCGTAATAAAACCTGCTTATGATGCTCTTTGGCTTGTGCTGATAATTGTGTTCACCTGACAGGTGTGTTGCTTCACATCAACAAAGCTGACATCAGTGTAAATACCTGGAGATGATGTTTTTTTTTGTCCTGCTGTTCCTGTACGATATGCTTTAACAGCAAACAATTAAATGGGTTTCTGCAAAGAAGTTATGAGTGGTCAGTATCTTACCTGCAGATGGCAGAAATGCTTGAGTCCTTGATGAGAATTTCTCCCTGATTCTCCAAACCGAGCCTATTCGTGCCATCTGCTACAGGTAGGATACTGGCTGCTTATTTAGTGTCATTAGTCTGGACTGCACTGGACCCTTTGTTGGGACGACTTTTTAACTTTTTATGATAATTCTTTACAGACAATCAGAATAAAACCATTTATTGTTTGATCATCTCGTGTTTTTCTGTTACTTTAATCCCTTCAAGAACCCAAGAGCTCAGAGGTTTGAGGTCTTCCTGCTCCTGGAGGACCATCTGTCTGGGTCTCCGGACCTGAAGGACCAGAAAGTGGCAGATTAGAAGGGAGACGCTCCATTTGCTTCCAACAGGATCTATTTTTAATGCTTTGGGGCAATTTTAATTACACCAAGACATGGGTGCCGCGGAGGAGAAGCGTTTGCTGGATCGTTTGCCTCCGAGGCGCTTCGGTTCTGATCCGGTGGACGTCCGTGAGCTGACGGCTGACCTCGGAGCTGAGAGTTCCCAAAGAAGTTAAAAGTCCCTGAAGTGGTCTCTGATTGGGTCTTACAGGGACAGGACCAACTGAAAGAGCACTTCCTCGCAGTTAATGAAGCAGAACGTCTCTCCTCCGTCCCCCCGGTGGAGCGCCGTGACGGGTCGGCCCACATGATGCTGACAGACGCCGACAAAGAGGGGGTCCTTTTAAAAACTGGTTCCACCGACTGATCTGAGTCATGAAACGGCTACAGAGAACAATCGTTTTAATGCTGAATCAGCTTTTTTTGCAGTTAAACTCTGCAGACTTTCTTCTCTTTTAGCCGTTCAAACGTCAAAACCTTCAGCTCATTCATGGTTAGAAAGAAAATATTTAACTTTACAAACTGGTTCAGTTTTTTTCTCCTTATGCTACTTTGGCTTTTAGCTAGCCTTTACTATGTGCAGCCATTTTGTTCTTTTTTGCTGCTACTTTTAGGTTTTAGTTTGCTTGTTTAGATTTTTAGCTACTTTTACTTCTTAGCTGTTAGCTGTTACACTTTTAGCTCGGCCTTTAGCTTCTTCAGCAGTTATTCTGCTTTCAGAAAACGTTTCTCTGGCTGAATTTAATGTTTGATTTACTTCTGTACCAATAAGAAAATGACAAAAATGACCAAACTTCCAGTTCAGTTCGTCTTTTAAGCTGTTTTCTTCCCAACTAACAATTTCTTTTGGAGTTTGCAAAACAAAAATGCTAATTTGTGTTTAGATTTCAAACTTTAAATTTGTCTTTAGGGAGGCTTTAAGCTACTCCCAGTAGAATAAACTTCTCCAACACTTCTTAAATGTTTTCCTGGTTGTTGGAACAATAAACATTGAGTTATTTGCTAATTTAACTGAGTGAGGAAGTTTATCTGACATCAGGCAGGAGTTCAGGTGGTATCTGTATTTGATTTATGCGGATTTATCCTCCGATAAGCTTAATTAATCTTAGAGGAATGCATGTCACCCGCTGCCTTGCATGCCAAAGTCTTAAAGGTGTTCATTTGTTCAGATGTGTGTCAGGATGACTCTCAGCTACTACCACACCAACGTTTAGCTTAATATCTGTTCCGTTAAGTTTTAGCCACCTTTGTTTGCTAAGGTTGATTAGCTGTGGTGGCCATTTTGAATCAGGTTGACTCCAAAGAGGCACATGGAGGTTTTACTTCCTGTTTCTCTGATCGTTTCCTTTCAGCCGGGCGAGGCGGAGCTTCGGTTTCTGATGCTCGCTGTTGAATCGGCGAGGAGGGAGGGGCCGCGGTCCAAGGTTAACCTGGACTCAGACCCGGTCTTTTCCCATCCGCGGCCTCAGAGACCCAGATGAAGCCTCCCCTCCGGTGGTTTGGGTCACAGTGGCGTGTCTGTCACTTAGCCCGGCTGACTCCCCCCCCCCCTCTTCGTCTCCATCTCTGTGTGACTGTCAGGATGGTAGATGACAGCGGGGGCCACCGGGGGACTGCCGGCTCCCAGTGAAGCTCCATTTGCTGTCCTCCGTGGAGAATAGCCCCCACCAGCTGTATTTCAAGGCCGTCAAACTGCTGTCACGGCAAAGGCTCCGGCAACAAGGCGAGGCCTCTCCCATAAAACATCAAAAGCGTCCGCTGCAATGAAAACACAAGCGAGGGGGGCCTTGTCAATCTGCGCGGCCCCTCGTCTAAGTGACTGTAGCCCACCGCCAATATTCATTTTTCATGCTGCTCAGTCGGTGATCCAAACTGTGCCATCCATTCTGCAGCTGACATGTCCAAACGTCTGAGTTACCGCGGAACAGAGCCGTCTGTGCAAAGTTTTATGATACGGAAATATGTTAAGAGCCTCTGTGATGAATCGACGTTACAGAGCCAGGAATAACACGAGAACTGAGGCTATTTAAGGCTTGGTTTCTGCACGACACAAAGTTGGGTTTGCAGGATGACCTCAGGTTGGAAACGTGTCGAATACAGACACAACCGAGCAGCTTTTACAAGAAATAACTACTTGATTTTATCAGATAAAAAGAGCTGAGAAAGTTTTAATTCTTCTGGACTCTTTTGAGACTCAAAGAAATCAAGAAATTGACGGTTCAGGAGCTGATTTGTTGTCGGTTTTCTGCAAAAGGACTTCAGAAATGAAGCGTAGAGAGAGGAGTTTAATTTTCTGTAAAATTGCTGAATGACCGCTGACGTTTGTTGTTGAAGTTAAAAGAAGCAGAACGAAAACTAACAGCCAAAAGTAGCCAATGGCTAACGAGAAGCTAAACGTAGGAGGAACTAAAAGATCTCCATTTATTTCTGTGGGGAAAATATTTATAAATACAGGAAAAATTTTTGAAAATTATAAAACCATCTCCTGATCTCCTTTTGGAGATTTTTATTTTTGATAGTTGGTGATTTTAGACTTCAACGTTTGAATCTAAAACTTTGTTCATAAAAAATCCGTGCATCTAAATGTTTTCTTTTCTTTCACACTTTGTGTTTCTCTGATAGGACTTATGGTCCACAGATCGTCCACAGATTCAGGAATATTTGGCCTTAAAATATTCTCTTCAGAACAGGAAGTGAGGCGTCTTTAACTCGTCAACATATCAGTCTTCTGCTGCTCGCGATTCAAGAATTTTGAAGTTCTGAGTTCTTGTTTTTGCACAATGACTGTTTTTTTTTAAAGCTCATTTTGTCATTAACTAAGCAGTGAGGGAGTGACAGACAGGTGTGCGTTGTTACCATGGTGACACTAATAATTGTTTTAATCGGAATCAGAATACAGTTCACACATCCTGGTTTTGAGCAGGAGCGGAGCCGCCGCTCTTCGGCGCGTCTTCATCATTTTGTTGTTTGGACTCAAACCTGCGTGAAGCAGCTTCAGCTCCATGTCCGAGTCGGATGTTCGTCTCCGGAACGTTCTCCAGGATCCAGGAAAACTGGGAACCAACTCGGAGCGATTAGGCCACGGTCGAGTTGAGGAAGCAGAGGGACGAGATGCTCCTCGCTGGATCAATTTGTCGGCGTGTTTTTTGGAGGACGGGGTCGTGTTTTCCAGGAACGAGTTGTTTCAACATCGGCACGGCCGGGGTCTTGACCCCAGAACAGTTTAATATTCTGTACGAGTGTGTTAGAAGTACGGACACACACACACACAACCCCCTTAGAGATTCTGCATATTGTCCAGACTGACACGTCAAGAGGCCCTAGATTAACGGCGCCCACCCCCCCTCCAGACTTCCTTTTATCCCCTCCATTCCAGGGGCCACGCTCATTTACATAAACAGATAATCCTTGATAAAAATTTCCATTAGACAAAGGTGAAATGGATCAATTTCTGCTGCCAAGATAAATCTCACGTTTTACACCGACAGGGTCATTACACAAGCCACATTTCAGAAATAATGTATTTAAAAAGTCTGCCGATAGCGGCCATTTCCCGCTTTCCAATTACCTTTAAGAAAAGCTTATTCTGTGGACAATAAAGCACATTACGGCACAATATGATACAGTCCATAAAGATCAGCGTGTTTGATGAGAGGTTAGCGAAAGCTCAGCATATTTCGGGGGGGATGTCACAACCCTGTGGTTATCGCTGACACCTCGCTGTGCTCGCCATGCAAATGTCCTATTACGCCCAGTCCAAACAGATTAAGAAGCCTGTTCAGAAATAAACACTTTTTTCCTCTTTTTTTCCCTCCCCCCTCTTGTTGCAGTGAAGGTGGGGGGGTGATTGACAGGACAGTGAGGTGACGCCACCAGTCCAGGGCAGGAAGAGACGGGAAAACTCATTAGTTTGCTTCCAACCCAATTCGCCACTCTGTGCTGACCTTGAGACGCTCCCGCCCACTCAGGCCCGCCCCACCCCCTCCTCCGACACCTCCACGTTCAGGTGAGGCTCCGCTGCAAGGCTCTGACATGTTTCCTGCGTTACATCAGTTTCCTGAACCGGAATATTTACATCTGAGACAAGCTGAAACACTCACCTTAACAAAAATAGGTTTTCAGTCTCATATCAAGGCCCTCATCAGCTTATTACCAAAATAACCAAAACTACAGGTCAGGTGCTTCTTATCCTGATCTGTTCAGCTGATTTGATCCTGAACTCCTCAGCTGTGGGGGGCCGGTGGGTTTCCTCACCTGGGGGTCTCATTTCTGTTGGATTAGAGTCAGGAACTTTATTCTAAAACAGGAAAGCATCCTGAGGCCAAACCTGCTTTCTGTGGGATTCAGTCTGTCGTCTGTTCGAACTCCTGAAGGAGTCGAGGACGTGTCATTACAGCAGGCTTCCTGGCAAAAAAAACAGGAGAGCCCAGATAATGATACAACCACCACTGTGTTTCACCACTACTGGGCTTTATCCTAATCCAAAGCTCCGTCTAAAACCCATAGACTCGGGTCTAAACTCCTCTAGAGCTAACAGACTGTCAGCTTTCTGTTTTTATGAAGCGTGGGTGGAGGAGAACCTTCTCCTGAACGTTTAGTTTTACCGTTTCAGAGACTATTACAGTTTAAACCTCACTCAGATGAGGCAGAAAAAGCCCAAATTATGATAGTACCACTGCCGTGGCTGGTCACTGCTGGAATAGGTGTTTTATGTCTTTAACTTGAGGTTTTTTGATCTGTGTGAGACGCTGATTTAAGTTTATTTTGAAGCGTTTTTATCTCAAATGTGGTTTGATTGAAGTCACTAAACGCTAAACGAGAAAGAAACATTTTATTAACTGGATCGTATCAGGACATTCATCTGGACAGAACGATTGTCCTTCAGTCCCTCCGTTGAGCTGGAGGACGAGCCTTTTCCCTCCGATAAGCTGCTGCAGAGACGTCCTCTGTCCTCTGTCCTCGCCTCCAACGCCAGGAGACATGAAACCCATCAGGCAGCATCCATCTTAAATCCTGGACCTCAGATCCCCTCAGAGCTTCTGTTGGACTTGAAGAAAGGTTCGAGTGTCTCAAACTGGTTTCATCCAAATTATTTATCAGCTCATCCATTTTTCATCGTCTGGACGTCCCCCTAAACACGACTTCAGATCTTACATTTCAAACGCTAACTTTTAATTAATCCTTCCGTCTGAAGGAGCCGTCTGACGGTCTGCTGCAGGAGTGGGTTTGTCCCAGCTGAGCTGCCGTAGCGCCACCTGCAGCCTTTAAAGGGAAGTTTTTCCTCCTGATTCCTGCAGCCGAGAGCTTCAGTTTGATCGGAGACATTTGTCCTCCCACAGCCGGACTCTGCTGGGCTCCTCTTTGTTTATTTAATTAAACAAAATGGTTATAATGTAATTATAAAACTAAACGACACGTAAAAAATACATGAAAACATTACTTTATAAAATAATAAAAAAAGATTCTTCTGATCAGGAAAAAACAATAAAGTCAGGAGGTTTGTGCATGATTATTTGTAAATCTGCACAAAGAATCAGAATTTCACACATTTATACAAACAAAACATCCACGACCTGCATTTAATCTGTAATAAATCCAGTTTTTGGGTGAAAAACGGAGCAGAACTGGACTGAAGAACGTGTCTCCTCCAGCCTGATGGGCAGATTAGATTCTGCAGATTTGGGTTTGTTCTGAAGCGGGTCGGTCCGGCGGGTCGGGTTCTGCTGAGGTCCACAGCAGGTACAGAGTGACCTCCTCAGGATGGCAACAAAACTGCAGCTCAGTTTCCAACAAAAACATGATAAAAAGACAATTAACTTGACAAAAACCCTCCAGTTTAATTCATGTTTTTATAGAAAACAAGTTTAAGTTTAACTGGATGAAAACTCAGCTTTTTGTTTTGATTAATCTGAAGTAAAATGTCTTTTTTATCCTGATAAAACAATTAGATAAAATTAAACTTTATTTCTCCACATTTAGGAAATCCAGCAGCAAAAAAAAGGTTTAAAACTATAAAAATAATCCTAAAACAGTGCAAACAGGAAACATGTTATAAAAAGTAATATTTACTTACTTTATGAGCTGCTGAAGCAACAAATAAATTTAAATTATTTTAGTTTTGATGCCTGATTTGTTCTTTTAAATCAGGAAACAGAAACATCTGTCATCAGAACTTCACTTCTAGTTTATTTATTTATTCTTTTTAGTCCAATGGAAGTTAAAACAGAAAAAATTAAGATTTAAAACAGCTCAGCACAAACTAACAGCAAGTTTAAACAACAAAAAGGAGGAAACTCCTGACTCCAAACATTAAAACAAACATTTTCTCAACAAAGATAAGTCTTTCCTGAAAGAGTTAAGTTATTTAAAAGTTAAATATGTTGTCTCGACGTTAACAGATAACCGAGATGAACAGGATCTGTTATCTCAACAAGGTAAAGTAAATTAAGTTGAGAGATAAATGCTATAAAATGTGTTATTTTGACAATGAGACAAATATGTTGTGACATGAAGATGTAACTGTGAGCTCATTCTGGAGTTTTTTACCTCTTAGGTCTCCCTGAAGTTGCAGCCAAATAACAGAAAAATCCAATTAAGTCACATCTGAGTCGTCCTAATCTGCTCCTAATGATGACCGTTTGAAACCTTTAATTAATAATTCAAACCATTTATTTAAGTTTAATAATTACCTGAATGTTAAATGAGAATCTCATCACAACATAAATGTGATTAATTGTCCTGGAATGGTCAGAAAGTCTGGGTTTGGTTCCCTGCAGAGCAGAAAAACATGCAGCACGTCTGATCGGAACATGTCACAATCACAAAAAAAGGTTCAGGACGACACAATTACATCCCTTTGAAAATGGAAATCCTCTTTTCAGAACTCCTGAAAACTAATCTGTGCTTCATGTCGCGCTGCAGAAAGAGGATAAGTGCCGGCGCATATGTAGGTCCGGTCCGATAAAGGCCTTATTCCGGCGCCGCTCTGAGCGCGAGGCGGACAAATTACCACGCATGCATCTTCTTTGTGTCACTAAGCTGAGTTTCTCTGAGTGATGAGGATGAGCTTTCAGGTTCTGATCCATTAAGGATTACCAGGAAGTTTGGTCCAGCTGCAAAAAAGTGCAACACATGACAGCAGCTTTGTGTTGGAGGTCTTTAATCCCATTCCCAACAGCAGTCCGAAAACAGCTCCTTAATCCCCACACTGTTGTAAAAAAAAATTGTTTTGGCTTTTCTTTGGAATCCTGACGGGAATTAGAAGTCAGAGAACCAGATTTATCTTCTAAGACTAAAAAAAAAGGACAAGAAAGCCTGCAGATTAAGATTAATACTTTTCAATATTGTTCCACAGATGAAAGTTTCCTAAAACAAACAAAATAAAAGCAGAAATGTCATTTCATTCCCACAAAGAGCTCAGCTGTCCAGATGTTTGAAGGACCCCGAGGCTCAGACGCTTTTCTGTCACACACGAGCTCCAAGACGATACAAAGGCATCTTAGTTGACTTTTTATTACCTGACCCCATTAAAGGCGGGCGATCATGTAACCCTTGGAGGCGACGACAAGAACCAAGCGTTGATTAACGAGTCTTTGACGCGACCGTGGAGAAGTGATGACCGGAGCAGAATTCATGGTTCCATCAATCACAGCAAGTCGTTCAGGTCCTGACCATCACACTACCACCACCATGTTCCACTGTGGCTATGATGTTCTTTTAAGATCCACTTCATCATCAGTCTACAGAATATTCTCCCAGAAGACGGGTCTTTGTGTTCTTTTTGCTCTGCAGTGGATCTGGCCTTGAACTCTGCCCTGGAGGCCATTTTTAGCAGTTTTTGTCTCTTTTACTGTTGACCTCTGACCTCACCTGAGGCAGGTAAGGCCTGCAGGGCTTCAGATGTTGTTCTGGGATCTTTTGGGACTTCCTGTTTGAGCCGTCAATGAGCTCTTGGAGTGATTTTGGTCGGGAAGGTCCACCACTGTTCCATGTCTTCTCTGTTTCAGTGATTTCTTGATTCTACGGGTCTGGCAGTAATCAGGCCTGGGTGTGGAGAGTCCAACAAAGAAAACAGTTCATTCCTGATTTAACAAAGAGGCAGGAAGTTTGCTTGGAAAACCGTTTTCCTTTAATAAAAGAAATCAACGTTTGAAAAACTGCATTTTGGATTTTAATGAGTTATTTTGGTTTGATTATACATTTAGTTTGATCTGAAAACTCTGTAAGGGGGTGAATACTTTCTATACTTTCTCTGTAAGACTGAGTTACAGCTCGTCTCGTGTTTGCTAAGGTCAGTTAGCCGTGGCGGCCATCTTGAACCAAGTTGATTAATCAGTTTTAGACGTGTAGCCAATGATTGCTCTGTTTTAACTGAAATCCATCCAGTGGTTTATGGGATGTTTTCCTAACAGACAGACAGTTACATGATTCCCCAGCTGTCATGGTGGCGGTTGATAATGTAGGGAAGCCACGGTTGGAGTAATGATGTGCGGTTCTTTTCAGGAACACATCAGCAGAATATTCTCCCACTCCTCCTCTCCGTGGCAGACTGAGTCCCCCCCCCCGCTCGGGGGGACGAGCGCAGAGCTGTCCCTGGCGTTTTGTGTCAAGGCCTGAAGCTCGCTCGCAGACGTCCTCGATGTGTGGAGGACGGGAGAGGAACTCTGTGTGACACGGAGGCGGGGAGGAGGGGTGAGGCGCTGCGTCCGAGTGTCAGTGTCCTAAAATAGTGACGAGCGACGGCCAGACTGAAGACACCAAACAAACAACAGCTCTCAGATCAAGTAAACATCGGCTAACGCGCTGGACGCGACAAACTGTGAAGCCTCCCTCTGTCTTCCGGTCGTGTTAATCAGAGCCGCGGAGACAGCGATGGAAGGGGACACCCGTCCTGCTGGAGGACGCCGTCTCTCCCCTCCTCTGACCGGGGTCCTCACAAACACTTTCCCCATGGAAAATAAAAAAAGGAAAACGTTGACAGGCTCCCTCTGTGCAGTGCTGTGTGGACACAGAGGACAGAGTCTCGTCTCCAGCAGATGTCTCGTGGCGCCGACTATAAATAAAGCCAAAGAGACCAGCCGGCCGCCGCGAGGCCGCGTTAGCTTCACCAACAGCCTGTCTCGTCCTGGCACTGCGGGCGGGCTAACATTTGGCGGGCCGGCACCGAAGCCTGCAACGCCTGAAAGCTTTGTGAGTCGTCATCACCCGCCACCGAAGGCAAAGACCCGTGTGCGTCTTTGCACCGTTAGCAAAATATCTCCTGAACCGATGGATGGATTTAAACAAAACTCCCAGAAAAAAATCCACATGATTCAAGATGGCCGCCAGTGCCAAGTGCCCTGAGCAAACCCAAAAACTGCTATGACTGATCGTGCAACATCTGTGTTTAAAACTTTGTTAGCAAAATATCTTGTGAGCAAACAATGAATAAACATCTACAACTGAACCATTTCTGGATTCAACCCAACTCAAAATGGCTGCTACAGCCAACTCATTTTAGCTAACAGAAACACGGCTGTAAGTCAGCTTGTTTTACAGACGTTCAGCTGAAGTTTGCTGTGGTAGTAGCTGAGACTGACTCCCAGCTTGTACTCTGAGCACAAACTGATCCTCTGAGGTTTAAATATGGAATCAGTCCATCTGTCTCCTCTCATAAACCACCTACGGATTTCAGCGAAACTCTCACATTATTGACTGTTTCAAGATGGCCGCCACAGCTAATCAGCTTTAGTCGACACAAGAACTATAAGTCAGTAAATCTTCCAGATGTTGAGCTAAGATTTGGTGTGGTGGTAGCTGAGAGTCGTACTTTGAGCTCGAACTGATCACATTGGTTGTGTTATTTTCAAGGTTTGACCCGAACAACAACTCCCTCGTTTCTCAGCTCATGATAGTTTGGTTATAAAACTCTGGCATTAAAGGCGGCGGGCGATATGCATTTCTTTAAGCTCTGCTAAGGCATTAGCCTTCAGCTTGTATCTCAGCTGTTTTCAGCCCAGGAGCAGGTGGAAGATGAAGCTGATTTCTTCTCCCTGCAGGAACGTGTGTCCAGCGTCTTTAATAACACGCTGTGCCTTTAAATGTGGGGCAGCGGTGTAAAACGGGAGTGGGCCACAGCAGATTTGTGTTTCATCGATGACCCTGACAATCCCAAAGGACGCTGGTGGCCTGGAGGGCTTGTCTGGCTCCATTTAAACCAGTTTAACATTGCCTCGCTTGGAAAGGACAGACTTCCACAGGACAGGACAGCTGCCATCAGGACGACACCCACTGTTGTTTTGTTGCGTGTTTCTACAGGGAAATATGGCGACGGCCAAAGGTTAAAATCTTGGCTTCAAAATGGCGAACCAGTGAAAAACCTTGTTCCTTGATATCTTACACGTTAGTGGTTGGAGTGTGTGTTGTGAGTGACTGACGGCTACTACGCCCCAAATTATAACTCAGTACCTGCAAAATTCACTGAGTTGGAGCCGTTTTCTCGATTTACTGGTGGATCTACGTTCCTACCCTCATCTATGGTCCCGAGCTTTGGGTAGTGACCGAAAGAACGAGATCGCGAATACAAGCGGCTGAAATGAGTTTCCTCCGCAGGGTGTCTGGGCTCTCCCTTAGAGATCGGGTGAGAAGCTCGGTCATCCGGGAGGGACTCAGAGTAGAGCCGCTGCTCCTCCACGTCGAGAGGAGCCAGTTGAGGTGGCTCGGGCATCTGGTGAGTACGCCTCCCTAGACACCTCCCTGGTGAGGTGTTCTAGGCACATCCCACCGGGAGGAGGCCTAGGGAAAGACCCAGGACACGCTGGAGGGACTATGTTTCTCTGCTGGCCTGGGAACGCCTTGGGATTCCCCCGGAGGAGCTGGCCCAAGTGGCTGGGGAGAGGGAAGTCTGGGTCTCCCTGCTTAGGCTGCTGCCCCCGCGACCCGACCCCGGATAAGCGGAAGAGAATGGATGGATGGATGGATTGTTGGTTGGATGGATGAATTGGATGAATAGATGGATGGATATAGCCATTTCTGTGGAGGCCAAGTTCAGTTAGCTGCCTCGTATAAGCAGTGATTACTTTCTGAGGGATTCTTTTTTTGCTAACGATGCAGACACATGAACAGACACGGGCGAAAACACTATCGCTCCGTCTTCTGCAGCGGGTGATAGATGTCTTTGTGGAGCCACAGCAGTAAACTGAATTGTCAGCAGGAACGACGGAAGCAGCAGCTCCTTCCTGACATGTCGCCAACAGGATGTGCTGAGAGGTGCATTAGAAGTGATAATGAAGAAGACACTTCCACTCGAAAATGAGGCAATTAAAGATGGGGGTGTAAACAGCAGAGAGGGGGGGGGGACTGAGTGAGACTTCCCTCCTGAGGGGATCCTCCATCATCTCTCACACCTGAGAGGTCTGCTGGGGGCGGGGCTCTGCTGACGAGGTGACAGGAGGTCAGAGCGTCCGGAGGCTGACATCAGATCAGATGGAGGGGAAATGAAAAAGTGGTTCGAAGCTAACATAAATCAGAAGAAACGTCATCATAGCTGCTTGTTTTCAGAACCTCCTATTTTAAAAAGTTTACACTAAATTCAAATTAATCAAAGATCAAGTTTGTTTTGTTTTTGTAAATAAAATGTTAAAATCACTGTGGAGAATCACTGCAACCATTTTCTCAACCTTTTTCTTTGGGCGTTCAGGCTCTGATGGTAAAGAATCATCCCCGTTATTAGGTTTGTGACCAATAAACAACAAACAATAAGTGTTTCAAAGTTTTAATTTCCATCATAAAATTAATAAATGTCATTAAATAAGGTTTTGCCTCAAGAAAAAACCTTCAGATCTAACATGTATTTTATTAGTTGTTTGTGAAAAACTTGACATGGATCTTGGAATAGTCTTAATTTTATATTTTATTTATTGTGAATGTTGTAAGATGTTATTAATGTCACTTGTGCAATCTTTCAAATGAATGTTTAATTGATTTTAATTATTATTGTTTTATTTTTTATTTTTAATCAGGCAATCTTTGGGCACGATGCGGGTCCTGACTGATGACGTCTCTCAAAAAATGGTAGTCGAAGCTGAAACTTAAAAAAATTACTGCGTTTTCCTTTAAATTAATGTTAAAATAAACATAACAATGCGTAGTACATATTTTAAACCGCAGAACGGGTCAAACTACTCGTACACCAAGTTAAAAGGTGAGTTTGTTGTTGATTTATTGTCTGTAAACTAAGCGACATGCTAACTACCCCATTTGGAGTTAGCATCCAGAAGCCGAAAGCGCTTTGAATATTCCGCTCGTTTAAATTTGTTTTGGTTAACAGACCTATAATTTGTATAAAATAATACAAATTCAAATCAGTCATTATTGAGTTGATGCTTTGGATATATTCGGCTCATAGAAATGTTTTTAACAAACTCGTTATATTAAGTAAATCTGGTGTTAAATCTGTCATTATTAGCTGCGGTTCAGATCTACTCAGATTATAACTTCAGCTCCTTGTTTATTTATAAATGATGAATCATAGCAGGATATATTTAACAGGTTGTAAATCAAAAGGATTAGTTTCATGAACAGAGCAGGTAAACTGGAGACAGTTAATTTAATGATGAGATTAGGTGGAGGATTAGTTGGTGGTTGACCAGTTCTGAGTAGTTTTAGTTCCTCACTTCCGTCCTCTGGACTAATTTTACTGTTTTAGTCCTGTTTTATCTTCCACAGAATCTCGACTCAAGTTCTCTGTAGATTTACAACAATAATAAAAAGTTTCAAACTTTAAGGCACAATGAAATGAACTAGAATAATAATAAAATTTAAGGAAGCATATAGAAACAATCCAACAGGTTTCCTCATCTGTTAAAAACTAAAAAGCAGCTGAAAAGATCCTTAAATGTATTCATATTGCTTTAATGTTTATTTAATTTATTTTGATCCTCTACGTTTAATTTTAAACCATAAAACATTAAAATCTTAACCAGAAAAAGATGATAAAACAGAATACAAAAGCAAATAAAAGGACAAAAATAAATCAATCAGCAGCACAATCTACCAGAGAAAAGTAATTTGAATATTTCTGTTCTGGCAACAGATAGTTTTTAATGTATTTAAGTTTTTAACGGTTTAACTTCTTGTGTCGAATCAGAGAAATCAGTCGGCTTCTGGCAGGAATGTCTTAATCTAGAAGCAGATTTTTATTATTATTATTTTAAAGCGAGAGCTGCAGTGACTGAATTGTTTCGAACTGTTTGGTAGAAAGACTCTTAAATCTTTGTTTCCTTCAGCCTCAAAAAGCAGAGAAATAAACTTTATGTCCTTCTAAGCCAGAGCTTTAATTTGTATTTTATTTTGTGTGTTTTCAGCTTCAGGTCAGGTTAAAGCCGACTCCGCCACGTCTCAGAAGAACGCCCAGACGACGCACTACATCGAGCTGGGGGGGTATCAGTACTGGCCCGTTCTGGTGCCCCGGGGGATCCGGTTGTACACGTACGAACAGATTCCAGTTTTCATGAGGGACAACCCGTACATCACGGACGGATACAGAGCCTACCTGCCATCCAGACTCTGCATCAAAAGGTGAGAACCTCATCTTCCTCACCTGCTTTTCCAGGTCACTTTTAGCTCCTTCAGCTCAGCGTTTCTGGTTTTATACGATTATTATTTATTTTTATTTTTTTTGAGCCGTTCAGTTGAAAGTATAACGGAGCTGTTTTCTGTGCAGCCTTTTCATCCTGTCCAACGAGACGGTGAATATCTGGAGCCATCTGTTGGGCTTCCTGCTCTTCTTCTGCCTCGGGGTCTACAACATGGCGTCGGTGCTGCCGGCCGTCGGCGCCTCCAGAGAGGACTACGTCATCTACTCCGTCGGACTCTTCTGCCTCCAGGTCGGGACTGACACGCTGGTTTGATGTCCAAACTGTTTTAGTTAGAAGCTCTCAGCTGTCCTGGGGAAGGATTAAGATGAGCGACCTGTTGAAGTTGTTTTTGTGTCCTGGCCCTCAGCTCTGCATGCTCTGCTCCGTGGGGTTCCACCTGTTCTGCTGCCATCGCTCGGAGAAAACCAGCCGCCGCTGGATGGCGCTGGATTACACCGGCGTCTCCATCGGCATCCTGGGCTGCTACGTCCCTGGCGTCTTCTACACCTTCTACTGCAATAACGTGAGTACAGACGTCCTGGGGCGTGAAGGGTTAACTGGGACAGACCTGCTTTATTCTTATTATAGGTCCAGCAGCAGATGTTTACTGTGCTGTGTGGGTTTTTGTTTCTTTATATTTATTGAGAAACATGTTTTATTTATCTGATGGTCTCCAACGTTTCCAACATTTCAGTTTATTTATGGATTTGTCAAAACGTAAACATTTCTGTCAGGCCAGTCGCAGCTTTTGTCTCTAAATCTGCCCCCGGATCAGAACTTGATTCACCTTTTACTCCTAAATTCACTGATTTCTGCTCTGATTTGATCATTTCTGTCACCTTCGTTTAAAAATAAACACCTCCAGAATGTCTCGTAGCTCCTTTCAGGTTATTTTTCCTGATTTGAAAACTTCCTTAATGACAAATAAATGAAATAAAAAGAGGAGCAGATATCAGATCAATCTTCAGATTAGTTTAATTAAAACAAAAAACAGGACGTCTCTCAGTGAGAAGCTGTTCGCTTTAGGAGGCAAATTTCTGAAAAGTATAAAATCTGAAGGTTTTAATCTAAATGTTTCAGTTTGGTTGTTATCACAGCCGATCTCTGAAGTTTTATTTGACCTCAGGTGATGAGAAGCGTTGCGTCATTTGGCTGATTTGTTTGGAAACCTTTTTTTTTCCCTCATGAGTGACGTTCATAAAGTTTTACAGGAACCAAAATTAAATTTCCAGTGAAGGAGTTGGTTTTGCTACACGAAGAAGCTGAAACGACCCAGTCAGTGTTTTAATGAGGACCCGTCTGATGATGATGATGGTGACAGAGCCTGTCTGTGGATGAAGAGGCAGTAATTGAATAAAATGGACGCCTCAGTCTGGCTCGGCTCGTTGACTCATTGTTCCCGGTGAATAAGCAACACAACACCTTCGCCGCTCTCGCCGTTTGGAAAACAGCCTCCGATGACACGAACCGCTTTCGGCTCCTCATTCCAGCCGCCCACCACCGTCTTTTATTATTATTATTATTATTATATATATTTTTCCTCCTGAAACGCTTGGCTCGGCTCCGCGCTGCTCGCTTTCCCCCGCACGTTGGAAGCGCCGGGTTATTTTGCCCCCAGAACTGAGCTGAAATCTGCTCCAGCCCGAACCAGATGGCCGTGTTCACGGAGTGCTCCATCACTCCTGTTCCCCACCATATGACGCTCGCAAGTCCGGGAGCCGTCTCGGCGAAGGAGCCCCCCCCCCCCCCCCCTCCCCTCCACGCCAAGACTGGGGCTTTGCTTCAAGGTGGCTCCACTCCAGCGGCGAGCCAAGTCCCTGAAGAAAAACAGATTTTTATATTTAGCCAGTCAAACTCTCGTCTCGTCTGAGTCTTCCGGGGATGCAGATTTGGAGAAGATGGAGTCTGCGAGGAGGAGAGCTTAAGAAATTTGGCTGCATCCGAGCGGGGCCTTGTTCCGGGTGCAAATTTATTCACTGTGAAATTCAGCAGGACTCGTCACATGAGGACGTGTGACTGGACGGAGGCCTACATCCACACAAACGGACAGAAGGGACGGAGACGAGGCTGTCCAGACTCTCCGCGGCTACTTATAGAAGTTTAAATACCGAGCTCGGATCCGAGGACACGTAGCTGCAGCTCTGTGAGAACAAGTGAAACAGCAGGAGAGATTTTAACACGTTCAGACAGGAAACACAGCCAGAAAAAAGGCTGCTTTTATTTCTCTTATCGCCACTTTGTTTGCACTAATTTATTCTGGAAACGGTTTAAAAACAAATGCATTTATTCCTCATTCATGACCGGCTTTAGAAAACCTTTTATTCTTAAAAAAAACAGGGCGTCTGTTTGTAAAAGGGATGAAATAACGAGCGCTGAATGTCAAACCTGAAGCCAGTAAAAGTAGTTAAATAAAACTGTTACCATTTGCAAATCTACAGCTTATTTAATTAAACTGGAAAAGTTAAAATTGGATATTTTAGGTCGTCTTAAAAACAGAACAGTTTTATACCTTGAAGGTTAAAACGCTGAGTTTGTTGATGTCATCAGATGCCAAAAAATATAAAAATACTATTAGTGATAATTACTAAACGAACTGAATAAATCTGAGAGGTTAAAGCCACAAAGATGGATTAAAAAAAAATCAAATCCGTTTTTTATTTCCTCATTTTGATGCTTAAAGTGTCCAAAAATGCCAACCTGATGTTAGTTTAGCTGCAGAAACAGATGTTTGTATTTACGCTCAGACGGGTTTTAAAAACAGTTTCTTGTCATTTTATCTTTTTATTTCAACACCAAGAGTTAGCATCACCATGTCCTGGAAACGAAACAAACCACTGCAGCTGAGAGCTTTATTTACACTGAGTGCGTACCTGCATTAGAGACTTTATGTACTGTATTTTCTGCACTATAGGGCGCACTGTCATGTACACCTTGTAGTCTGGAAAATACATTAATAAACTCAGACTTTATTGTTTCTTCATAATGAGGAGCGTTTGTTTGTGGTCCTGTCCACAGTACTGGCGGCAGGTGTACCTGGTGACGGTCCTGGCCATGATCCTGGCCGTGTTCTTCGCTCAGATCCACCCCCTCTTCCTCAGCAAACAGTGGAAGCAGCTGCGCTCGCTCATCTTCTGCTCGGTGGCCGGCTACGGCCTCATCCCGACTGTCCACTGGATCTGCATCACGGGAGGCTTCTCCTCCGAGCTCGTCCAGGTGAGCACGCCGCGCCCGACGCCACTTCCTGTCATCTGGTCTTTCGCTTTATTTAAAGAAATGCTTCTTTATGCTTCCTCTCTTCAGGCTTTTGTCCCTCGAATCCTGGGGATGTATTTCATCGCAGCGTTAGCTCTTCTTTTTTACGTTTCAAAGGTTCCTGAACGCTACTTCCCAGGTGAGAACTCCTTCATTCGATTGTTTTATAAGAACTAAAGACCCAACGTTACCTGAAGGAATACATGTCGCCCGCAACCTTTAATGAATGAGTTTTAGGCTGAACTTTGTGAATGACAGTGTGGTAGAAGCTGAGTTAAAGCCATTTTTCTTTCGATTGTGGCCAGTCGTAGATGCACATCCAGTGATTTATTAGATATTTTGCTAACAGATGACACTAAGGGCCACAAAAACCTAACTAATCATTACCTGTTACTTCATGTTTTAGTTATTATTGTTCTGGTGTAGATTCTCAGTTATCCAGGTCTTGGCAAATTCAGAAATAGTGTGTGGAGTTGAGCTTTTAAAGATGGTTTGCTTGCAGATTGTTCTCGCTCTCCTAACAATAGAGGCTCGTTAGGGTCCTTGTTTGATGGGCAGGTGTTGATTGGAGTGAAACTGACTGGGGATCAGGCCTAAAGCTCCATTATATGTTTTTGAAAGCTGAAATCTGAGACCTCCTCCTCTATTTAATGATGGCTTCCTTTACTCCCCTCTCAATGATACTAAGGGCCACAGAAAATCTAATTAACCATTACCTGTTACTCGCCTCCTCAGGTCAGCTGAACTACCTGGGCTCCAGCCACCAGGTGTGGCACGTTCTGCTGGTTCTCATGTTCTACTGGTGGCACCAGTCGTCCTGCTTCATCATGGCGTACCGACACAGTCAGCCATGTCCCGAAGCCCCCCAGCATTCATAGCTCACAGGTCGCCGGCTGGAAGCAGCTTTTATTGGAGTAGGTGTTTAGTGGAGGAAGAGGAGGCTGAAGGTGAGGAAATGGCTCACTGTGAACCCGGACAAAGACTTCAGTCTTTAACGTTTATCGTGATGATTCTGTAAGTGCCTGTAAATTAAATGTGTAGCTGCTTTAGTTTTCATCAAATACCACCTTAACTAATGTTTCTGCTCATAAAGGTGGATTTACAGGTACGCCACCTGACTCTTACTACTGGAACGTTTTTGTGGCTAAAGGGACAAAAAATGACGACATTTCTGAGTCTGCAGTGTTAACTCTGTACGTTACTGTAATTATGAACCTTGTTTTAACCTAAAGTGTTTGTTTTTCACTTTAAGGCTGGGTGGTGTCATCAATGAACCCCCTGAGCCTGAACTAAAGGATGTTCTCCATTTTGCTTTTAAATTATTTATAGACCTGATATGTTTGTCTTTTGTATGTGTGGGGGGGAGGGGGGTTCTTATTACACTGTTGAATAAAACAAATGCTTTGTAGCTACGTGCTCCTTTCTTTGGACTTTAAACACGATGACAGGATTACTACAAACAATTTAGTCTTACCTGTTGCAGAAATTCAATTCAGCTTTGGCCAAGACTAAACTGATTTACCGCTGTCTTAAAAATCCACCTGACTTTAAATATTTGTTCTCAGAGGAGAAGAGGCTCTTTATCTGGTTCGTATCTTTTGTGGGATTTGTCGCATGCGTCGGCAGAACTTAAAGGTCAGAAATCCTGGAGATTAACTCAGTTTCGTAATTTATTCCTTACGTCTAAAGAACTTGAAGCTCATAAAAAAAGAAAATCATCAATACTCACAGAGATGTTTCCTGCTAGAAAGAAAAGAAACCGCTCCGACTTCCTTAAAAAGGTACAAAACAGTCGTTTCCCTTCTCGCGACGCGACAATATGCATAGAGATCAATCTAAGGAGGGCGCAACAAAGTGGTTAAAAACGTTTCCGAGGTACGGCGAGGCGGGGCCCAGCTCAGGTAAGGCTTCGTGGTGCTAAAAACACATCAGAAGGCAGACTATGAAGAGTCAAGTATTAACTTTAGGATCACAGTACGATTTCTCAGAGGAGGGGGGTCTGTTTTTTCCTAAAAGCGTAAAGATGCAGCATAAGAAGGCTTTCAGAGACCGGCGCTGCTCGCTCCGCGGGACTCAGGTTCTAATAAAAAAAATATCAAAAATGATCCCAAACCAGAAGAGCTCAGGTTAGCTGCTACAGACGGAGGGGGGAGGAGTTACTGCTTCGAGGGAAAAGGTGCAGCGCCAAAGGGGTCCAGGTCCACCGGCTGCTGCTGAGGTCCGCTGTGGATCACCAGTTCTGTGAAGGGGACCGACCCAAAATCATCTGTGATCCTGCTCTCGCCGCCGTTCAGAGGCCCGGTCCAGGACTTGGCGTTGGCCGCGCTCATGTCGCTCTTGCCGTCGCTGAGGCCCGCTGGGTACTGGCCGAGCCGGCTGCCATCTGGAGGGTGGAAGGGTTTGGCCCCGAACGGGTCCAAGATGGGATCGTCCGCCGGCAGAGACGCCGCCTTGTCCTTCCCGTCAGACATGGTGATGTCGACGCTGATGTTCTCCTTGGAGTCGGAGGTGCTCAGGAACTCGTTGCTGCTCTGCGAGTCCCTGCGGCCGACCTTCTTGTGCCGGCGGACCCTCTCGGGGGTGCGGTAGGTGGGCTTGTTGCTCTTGCGTCCTCCGGTTGGGGTCCCGTGGTGCCGCTTGCCGTTGCTGCCCCCCGCCGCGGCCTCTTGCTTGGTTTTTCTCTGGCGAGACGACAACTTCTGGAGGCTGCGCTGCTTCAGCCTCTGACTCGCCGACTCCTCAAAGGACGAGCAGAAGATGTCGTCGGCGCTCCTCGAGGTGGTGGGGGGAGGCTCGGCGGGGCCCGGCTGGAAGGGAGAGAAGCCAAAAATGTCAATGCCCTCGGGGGAAACGGGCGGCGTCTGGCCCATGGGGACGTCCCCGCCGCTCTTCCCGGACCTCGACAGGTTCCGGCTGAACGGCGCTTTGGTAAAAACATCGAACTCGTCTGAGGCTGGATGCTCCAGGCTGACCTGCCTGAAAGGCGCTTTGGTGAAGATATCAGTGTTTTCTGACGGCCCGACGGGCGAAGCTCCTCCGAGGAAGGGAACGGCGCCGAAGACGTCCACGTCCTCCGACTGTGTCCCTCTGCCTGGGGACACAGGAGGGGTGATCAGAGTCGTCCCAGAGTTCCCGGCGGGAGTCCTGGACGCAGCAGCAGCTTCTCTCCGGCCTGCAGGTTTCCTGGAGCGGCTCTTGACCCTGCTGGGGTCGTCGTCTGAATCAGAGCTGCGTTTGTCTTCATCCTCCTCATCCTCAGAGTCCATCAGCAGGGGCCTCTGTCCCAAGTTCTCCGGCTCGGTGTCCTCCCCGTGCTCACTGTTCAAGGCCTCCTCCTCCTCCTCATCCTCGCTGCTCTTTGGAGAAGGGGGGTCGGACTCGAAGTCGCTGTCCGACTCGTCTCCGGGTCGGACACTGCTCCTCTTGCCCGGTTTGTGCTCCTTGGTCGGCTCCGGGCCGGCGGCGGCGGCGGCGGGAGCGTCCTCGGTGGTCTGCTCGCTCTTCATCACACCGGTTCCTGCAGAAGCAGCAGAAGTTAAAACGTGTTTCTTTTCTTAAAGGAAGTCATCTAAAGAAAAACAAAAACAGAAACCTTGTTTTACTTCTCATTTTTTCCGTATTTGTTTACCTGCAGCCTCATGTGCCTCTGACCAAAACCAAACATGGAAATGATTATTTATATTTATTAACCATCACAATGTCTGATGGAGCGATTCGAAAACAAGGAGCAAAACAAATCGATCTGTTTGCAGAAAAAGTTTAACTTCATCTGAAATCCACCACAAAATTAAACATTTTTAACACATTTGATGCAAGTTGATGAGGAGAAAGTGTTTTTTTCCTCACATTTTACAACACAATCCATTTAAATAACAATGAGAACTAAAAGTCAGTATTAGCATGTTTTAAATACAAAAAGTAAATGAAGGTTTCTGCCTTTTTTATTTAATTCAGTAAGGCGTAAATAAACATCCAATAAACTCACATAAACCTGCAAAGTTTAAATTTGATCAAAATGAGTGTAAAAAGTACTTTTCTTGTTATTTTAACGTGTAAAAGTACCAATAAATTTAATTTACTACAGTTATGTAATTTCAGAGTTTAATTATTGTAGATTTTGTGGCTCTGGTCAGACTTTTATTTGTAGAAAATCGAGCAGAAACTTTTTTTTTTGATGGTGAAGTTGAGCTTCCACCCGTTTTCAGTGGATTCGGTTTTGTTTACATTGAGTGTGGACCCGCATTTTAATAAACCCTTAAACTGAACAGTTTGATATCGTTCAGGATGACCTTTTTTATGTTCGTAAACTATAAACACAGACGCTTCTCGTTTGTCTCAACGCTCAATATGGTGGAAAAGCTGCTGCGACTTCTTTCCTCTGAGAGAAGAACGGGCTGAAAGGTTGAAGAAATAAGAGGCTGAGCTTCTCAAGATCCACAAAATTGCTTCTTAAACTCAAATCTCCCCAGAAAGGTTGAAGTTTTAAGTCAGAAACTCGAGTAATTTCCACAATTCTAAAAATTCCTGCTTGGCATTAAAAAAAAAAAAACAACCTTAAGCAATTTAAGTCCAAGAGATTTGAATAATGGCAACTTAAAAATTAGCCTAATTAGCAAGTGGAGAGCCTCCAATTGTATTGAAAATAAATTGAAGCCAATTTATTGTTCTGCGTTCGAGGAGATCCCTGCTGTGAACACGAGAACGGAAACATCCAAACTGGCAGGACGCAGCGACACATCAGCCAAAGGCTTTGTTGTCCACAAAGGAAACAAGGCGGCGCCGCCGGGTCCAGAATAAAAGATTTTAACACGACGAACAGCTGTGCATCTGTTCGGCCCGCTCCTCTCCACGCGGCAACAGAAACATCTTTAATCACGCCGCTGCGCCGCACGCAGATCGTCACCCTCTGGGAGGAAATCCCGAGGATTAGAAGCTGCGACGGATCTTTGAGGACTGAAGATACGATCAGAGATATTCCTCCGACACAAACACAGATTAGACAGATTACACGAGGAAATTATCCTCTAACGAAGCAGGGCGTTGAACTGTTACACAAAATAAAACCTAAGATGTAAAATGTCAAATAAGTCATATAGAAATATCAATTATCTTTTCCCCGTTTCATATAGATAGAACTCCATTAAAGCAGCTAAAGATCCATCAACAAAGATCCGAATTAAAGCAGACTCGCCGTGACTCTGATGCATTTAACTCAAGTCAGACGTTGGCCATCTTTGCTCGGCTGAAAGTTCATCAGCCGGAGTCTGATTGGTCCTGTTCAAGAGAAATTAAATGACCTGTCACCAGAAGATTTCACTAAATACGCTCAGTTATTTTTAAATCAAACTGAGAAGCGACAGAGACTCTATCCGTCCCAGACTGGAGGGCCAGATCTGGCCCGCGGGCCTGGAGTTTGACACCCTGTGCCTTGCAGGGTTTTAAAGATCTGCTGGAGCTCGCAGTGTCCGTCGGGGATGACTCTCAGCTACTGCAGCACCCAGATTTAACCAGTCAAAGTCATTCTTTGTGCTTCATGAAGGTCCGTTAGCTGTGGCAGCCATCTTGAATTGTGTTAATCAGGTGTAGATGTTGAAGCCGATGATTTACTTTGATTTCACTAATTTTGTTCAGTGATTCATGAGATATTTTGCTAACAGACAGTTATGTGATACAGACGACAGTGGGAAATCTGATTTAAAAGGATTTACGTGTTACAAAAATCAACGTTTTAAAAGCAGATTTGTAAAATAGTTTGCATCTTTTAAATGGCTGTCAGACTTCCTGTAATCTCTTAGGTCTCGATTAAAAGTTGTTTTATTACTGCTGACCTACAAATTATTCAGGCCCCAAAAGGCTCCTAAACTGAAGAACGGGAACTTAAACCGATTATAAACAGGATCTTAGTCCTCCAGAGTCTCTGAAGGGTTTTTGTTTCATTTAAGCTGATTTTTCACTCATTTTTAGTCCTCGTCTCATCTCCAACCACACGAGGAACGGGTGGACGACGAAGGAAAGGACGACCCGTTTAAGACCAAAGAGCTGAAACTTCACCCGGTAACTTTCAGCTAAAGAAACGGGAACAGACGGTAGAGAAACTAGACGAGGTTTAGGATCATTCAGGAACAAAAACACTAAAAATAATTTAGTTTTTATTTGGATTCAAGTGGTTTTGACGTGACTAAAAGGTTCGCTAAAACACTATTTCAAACTGAAGTAAAACGTTTTAGTTTTCATGGTTAAACACGAGTCACATTTCATGAAAAACGATGTACATGTTTGTGAACGTGTGGTTATTCCAGTTTCTGAAAGGCTGCAAACTTTCAACGATCCTCTGACGAATCAAACGATGTAAAATTTAATTTAAAACATCAGACTTTCGTGACTCAAACCGTTTGAAGACTACAGGAAGTCACCTCTTCAGCTCCGACAGATGGGACTAAAGATGACGTCATAAACGCCCTGTCGGCCATGATGAAAGGCGGGCGACCATTTAGACGCCGGTTTCTTCATTTGTTTGAGATTTGACACACTGAACCGATTTCAATCAAACTCAATCAGTCAACGATGTTCATCCAGTGATTAATTTAACGTTTGGACTTGACCTGAGTCAAGATGGCCGCCACAGCTAATCAATCCACATCTTACACCTCCAGTTTACAGATTCTGAGCTAAAACCTGGAGTGGTAGTAGCTGAGAGTCGTCCACAGCACTAACAGACGGTGAACTTTTATTTCAACATGATTTTAATCAAACTCCGGCGGGTGATAAGCATTTAACCCCAGCCCTGTAATTCATAAAGATCTATAGAATTAAAAAATAAAACCAATAACAGATTTCAAACAACAAAAGGATTGAGCTACAAATTTAGAAACTAAATGCATTAAATGACGTGGACAAAGGAACAAATTTAACTGGATTGGAGGTTTTATCTCAACTTTTCCTCTGTGAAGTCGTTAACCGAACCTCTGGAAGCTTTTCTACACGTCACACAAAAATAAAAAAACAAAAAAACCAAAACCGTGAATCTGGTTTTCGTTGAATAACCAAGACAGCCACATCAGGAACATCTTGTTTGTTTGTGTTGTGGTGGAGGAAAAAAACAACCAAAGTGATGATAGATTTTAAACGCTGTTTTTTATTTGGCAATAACATTCTATAAAGATACATTCACACTCACAGTTTGATACAGGGCTGTTTACAGAAACAAGAAGACAGGTTAGTGACCCGATGAGTTCTCGTTTCAAGTCAATTATTTTAACTCGTCACAGGTGAGGCTTCGAACTCCTCTGCAGGATGGAAAGCTGAGAAGAAACAAACAAACAAAAAAAAAACGTACAAAAATACCTTGAGAATGAAGGAAACGAATGTAAACACGTAACAAATTTAAAGTTTTGGGACAAGAATCAGTTTCTCTGCACCGTCTGTAAAGTGCAGTTAATGGCTCTGGTTTGTCCCTTTTTTAAAAAAACGTTTGGCTTCGCTCCATCCACCAAAACAAAAACAACAAACACAAACAAGATGTTTCTGAGTGTGGCTGTCTCACTACATGAAGAACAGAAGAACCGAAGCGAGGCAGCGATGGAACCTAAACTTACCTTCAGCTAAACTCGATTCTAAGCGTTAAATATGTGACGGGCGGCCGGCGTGAACATACAGCCCGTTGGGATTGTATGAGACACACAAGCATCAAAACGAGCAACATTCTGATGGACGACACGAACACTGACAAACAGGAAGCGCCGGTTTTCTCCCGCCATCAGGACAGAACTCACCGTCGACCGATTTAAAGCTTACTTATGACCCATTTTCTCTCCTCGAATAAAAGTTTTTGGATATCAACTCATTTTGGGAGCCGAGTTTGTTGGTCAAAAACAAAAAAAAAATGCCACAAGAAAGCACTTTATATTTAGGACTGAAACAAACTATTTGAGATGTAAAGTTCTCCAAACGTCTAAAGACGCTCATCGCTCGTTTTTCTCATCGTGGCTGTTCTCGTTTTCACCTTCAATTAAACAAACAATCAGTGACTGCAGCTCAAATTTGACTCGTTACTGCGAAAAAAAACGTAAAATCTTTGTCAATCTTTGTATGTGCACGTCCTGAACGCTGCTCAGTCCAACCAGTGAGACGCTTCCTTAAACGACGGATTAAAAACCAAACGTGGGTCAAATCTGGACGTCTAACTTTGATGCTTTTGAACACAAACAGGTCTCAAGTTTTATTTCCCAGCTTAGTAAAGCTTGTGTTGGTAGGACCATGTTTCAAAAAATAAGAAACATCCTCTTTAAGGTAAAGGACTAAATTGTTCTGATCGCTGCTCTTTGTCGTCGGGCTTCTCCACGGTTTTGGGAGTTAAATTATTTATCATCTTAAATTTACTGGTGCAGCGGGAGACTGTCCTGAGAGCGGTTGAGTGGGGATGCAATGCTGTGAAACCACCAGTAGAGGTCGCCAAAGACTCAATTATTTTTCTGATTTTCCTGAGCAGAGCTGCAGAGACCTGACTGCAAGAAGGATCCAGACTAACAGTCATGAAGACAACATTTTAAGGCGGCTGGATAAACGTCGAGTTTAGGGAATAAAAGGCCTCGTCTTGTTGCATCCGTCTGTGGTTCGCTCGTTTCTGGACCGACACGAAGTCAAACCACAGGAAGAGGATTAGCTGCCAAGCAGTTTGGCACAAACGGAGCTCTAAGATCAGACTTTCCAAATTCAATTCCTTCCAAATGAGTTTTTAAAAAAAATAAATAAATAAATGACCCGCAGATCATTTGCACTGACTGGATTCCTGTGAAAGCAGCTCTGCTCAGAGAGAAATCCGCCACAGTTTGGTGAAAGAAAAGAACAGCGATGAAACATTTAAAGTAAAAAAAAGGCAGCTGAAGCTGGTGGCAAAGAAAAACAAAATGAAACGACACAAACGAGGAGCAAAAAGGCCGATCAAAAATTTCCTGTAAATCTTTTCACGCCAGCCTGCAGGAATAAAAAGTCTGCTGCAAATTAAATCCAGTAAAACTTCCCTCTGTTTTGGTTTTTGATCCGGTTTCTGACTCCAACAGGGATTTAAGTAAACAATAAAACATTCGCGTGCGTACGGGGTTATATTGCACCGTTATCTCGCCTCCAACATGAGCCACTGAACTCTGCATTAAGCCTGCGTGTTTGAAGACAACGACAGATGAATTCAGGTAAAAAATACTTGTTGAGCGCCGACACAGCTTTTCGTTAAATAGATTTTTGACTTACAAACTGCATTACTAAAGAGCCTGAACGTATTTACATCGTAGGAGCAGGAAGAGGAACGGAGGCACAGAAGCTTATTGCTGCCATCAATATTCACATTGATTCACCACCGCGGCGCCGAGACACACACACACAGCCTGGATGAATAAAAGCCCAATTATCAGAGTGGAATGCAACGTCAGCTTCGACACAAAACGCAGTCCGAAATGAGAAGGTTTGAGGCTTTAATCCGTTCTGATATCTGCGAGGAGGATCGACCCGATTTTAACATAAACAAACAACAAACGAGCCAAAACTTTGGAAGTTCAAGTGTTATGTTTTCATGCGTACCAGGGCTGAGTGAGGTTTGGCTTCTGGTGCTATTAGAAACAGAAACGTTTAGGTTTTTATAGATTTATTTTTAGATATTTGGGTTTATATTTGGGTTTGTTGGATTTATAAGAACTTCCTCTTCTAGATTTTGATCCAAAATGTTCGATATGGTTCACAAGAAGCCAATCAACATGAAAAATACTTTAAAGGATAAAGAAATAAAACCAGGATCCAAAAGCCAACTCAACTGACCCTTCCACAATAAAATGAAAGCACATTCAAGACATTTTTTGACACTTTGTGAAGTAAAAAAAAAAGTTTATACACACGATTAAACTGCTGATTCAAGTTGGTTTCCATCCCTAACTGGACCTCAGGAGCTCCTGAAGTCTCTGATTTGATGCTGAAAGCTGAGCAGAGGATCTGAATTCATCGGCGTGTTTGTGAACCAGGTGGTCAGACTCTGACTGGTCTTATTTTTTTACTACAGGTCAGTGAACGCACCACTAAGAGGAAGCATCTGGCTGGGCTGCGCCTCGCTGGAAACCAGCTGGTGACTCAAACTTTACAAGAAAACTGCCCCAACTTCATTTCTAGTTCCTCAGATATGATTAATCAGCGTTTTTCAGACCTGGACACGTTTCTGTCAGAGTTCGGCTCGGAGACGCCGGCGTCGGCTTTCATTTTAATTTAACTCGAGACGACTGCGGGGCTCCATGACTTGAGACGCTTCCGTTGAAGAACAGGAGGATTAAGAGGCTAAAATATGTTTTATTTCATTTTTAATCAGAGGTTGGCCTCTTTGCTGCTCAGGTTTTAGTTTACATCAATTTGGGGCCAAAACAATTTTAAAAATGAGCCACAGTTTGACTTATAAAGATTTAGTGTCGTTCTTTTCCAGTTTGATTTAAGTTGGAGGTAGACGGACTGATCGAACGACGCTTGTGAATATTTAACGACTTTTCCTTCTTGGTAATCTGTTTTTAAATAGTTTGTAAATATCAACCACCTTTCTTTAATTTAGTCATTTTGTTGTGCTCATTAAACAAAATATAAGTGCTTAACTTAAACATATTTAACCTTTAGGAGAGCTAAACGGAGCATTCTCACTTTAACCGTTATAAGCTCCAATCAGCTGGCTGTAGCAGCTGCTACTGCATCTTTATTTCCCCCGCTTGGTTTTTGTTAACGACGTAAACACCTGGCTGGTTGGAGATTCTTTTAAAATATTAGCTGATTAAACTCAATCGGCTGAATAATTTGTTTATTTTTACCAAACAGGAAAATAAAAATGTAGCAGCAGCTACTAACAGCTTTTTGTGGCCTACAATTTATTTATTTTTTAAAGCAATAATACTCTTGTGTGTTTTTAACTGAGCAAGTTCTTCTAAATGGTTTTAATTACATGTTTATTCAAATTCTGCAATTATATTTAATTTTAATTTAAACTGAAAACACACTGGCCATAAAAAACAGGTGGAGGTGATTTCTGAGGATTGGCATCATCTGTTATTAAAATAAAATAAAAGTGTCACCTTCTAGAACAGTTAGTTGCTCATTTATCTGAAGGATTAGTGTTTGAAGAAAACAAATTATATATAATATTTGTAGTTTGAGAGAGAATCTGACGGAATCAGCAGTCAGAGCTTCAAAAAGACTAAAAAACTGATTAATTTCTCTTTAATTTAATCTGTTTCTTTCCTTCCTTCAAGTAAGAAATGAGTTTAACAGTTTTTAGTTTTATTGTTAAATCTGCCTCACATTTATTTGTAATTAAAAGTAAAATAACGCCCCCCCAGCAGACGTGTTAAAGTCGAACCGACCGCCTGGAGAACAAATTTAAACTCGTTTTATGTAACAGATTCTGTAAATAACTTCACATAAATCTAAAGTTTGTTCATTAAGCGTGTATATTTTCTGAATAAATGGCATCTTATTTATTAAATGGAATGTAATCTGCGGTGTTTAACATTCAGCCCTTACAGTAACGTGTTTTTCCTCCCACTGTCATGTTCATATATTGCTTTTAACGCCAATAAAACTGCAGCAAGTTTCTCGTTTATAAACTACAGGGAGCTTTTATACAAGCTCTACATGTCAGTACCTTCGGTTCTGTAACGCCGTCCAGACAGAGAAAATAAAAATAAAATAAAAAAACTTTTTGTTTTTGCCAAACGAGCCGCGGCGGAGGCTTCGGTACGAGGAGCCTCCCGGCTTCCTTGCATAAATGTCAGATAAAGCGGCGCAGTTGAATCTAACGATAAAAGAGCGAAGAGCAGGAAGGTTACACACTGGTTGAGCTGCTTCTCATCTTCCTCCTGAACTAAAAGCAAAAGCAACACTCTTCCTCTTTGACCGGAAACGGCTGAAATCGGAAAACCTCGACTGTTTTTTTGTTTTTATTTGTGGATTCCTGCCTGCGGGTCAGGGGGCTCCACAGTGTCGGGTCCTCGTGGTGGAGACGCCTCTAAGACTTGCCTGCGTTGGCCACAAACGGCACGGAGCCGAACAGATCCTCTGGGGGGAGGGGCTTAGTGCTGGAGGCTGCAGGCGGCGCCGGCGGCGGGTCCGTCTCCACGCTGTCTGTTCTCTCCACCGGCTTCTCTGTTCGAGGGAGTTCAGAGAGCTAAAGTTAGCGGATCTGCTACAGATGTGACCAGAGAAATTTCATTTTAGCTGAAAGTACAGCTCAAACAGCAGCTAAAATTAGTAAAATGACAGCTAAAAGCTAATGTTACAAAATCGTAGCTAAACACTAAAGTTTGAAGACTGTAGCTAAAACCCAAATGCAGCAAAAATGTAGCTAAAAGCTAAAATTAGCAAAAACATAGCTAAAACCTATATGTAACAAGACAATAGCTAAATGCTAAAATTAACAGAATAGCAAAAACCCAAATGTGGGAAAACTAACCTCAGGAATACAGCTAAAACTGTAGCGAAACACTAAATTAAGATAAAATCACAGCTAAAAGGAGCAAAATCATAGCTAAAAATTAAATGTAGCAAGACAGCAGCTAAATGCTAAGGTTTTGTTAAAAGGTGCATAAGATGAAAATAGAGCTGAAGCAGATTTCAAACAGGAAAACGTTAAATAAAGTTAATTCATAAAGTATAAAAGTTACAAATATCTAAGCTTGATGTTCTGATATAGGGGGAGGTAAAACAGCAAAATGAACAACAGACAGAAGAAGAAGAAATCCTGATTTAACTCCCCTGACATTTTGACAGAAACGAACTGACGGAGTAATTCAGAGGTTCACTTGCTTGCTCGGAGCATGTCGAACTCTCGGTCGATCAGCTCCTCCTCGGTTAACTTGGAGAAGTTGTCTTCTCCGAACGGGTTCCAGCCTGACATGTCGGGGGGGTAACTGACGGCGCCGCCGCTCTGAGAGGCCGGAGCGATCGCATCGGAGGCAACCAGAGGGTTTCTGCTGTCGGGAGCAGAAAAACAAGACAATCATGACGACGATGAAGAGTTTAGGTGACAGTAATCCATTCAGAGAAACTTTTCCTCTTTAATGAACTTTGTTTTATCAGCAAACTTTATTATCCTTTAATAAACTTTAATTATTCACGTTCAAAGTGACACAGTTTCCAAAGATTTTCACAGATTAAAGGACATCACACCCGACTTTAAACACAAACGCCATTTCTGCGTCGAGAAGCAGCAACCTGCCTTCTTATTCATTTATTTTTAATTTAAACACACGTCATCCCCATCAACAGCAAATAAAGATTAATAAATCAATCTAAATTTGGCAGAGTGACCAAAAGTTAATTGAAAATACCAAAATAAGCCAGTTTTTGAATAATCAACACACTAAATGTTGTTATTCCCTTTTATTTTTGTGGTAAATGCGATTCGGACACCTTTCTGCATCCTCTCTTGCTGTAGTCTTCTGTGTACACTTATATTTTCATTAGTTTCTATAAATCTGATGTTATCTTGCCTTTTTTTCCTGTCCAGAGGCTGCAGACGAAAAACAAACCATCTGCAGAAACGCTTATTAATGTCCTCGTTAAAGAAACGGGTGTCAGAGAAACTTGCTCCTTCATTTTCAAACTCAAAGGTTTCGAGTTTCAGCTCCTCAGACAAGAAGAAAAACATCTTTAAGAAGAAATTAAGATTACCTGAGAAGCTACACCAGCATCTGACAGACCTGTTTGAGTTGGAATCAGCAGAGAAACTAAAGTATAATTTTTAAGCGCTATAAGACGTTTGAAGAACATTACCTGGAGTTTGTGTATGAAGGGTCCACAGGTGATGGTCCACCCATCTGGCCTGGTCCAGGTCCAGGTCCGGCGGTGGGCGTGGTGGCGTTGTAAGAACCCAAAGGGATCTGGAACTCAAGAGGGGAAGGCATGTACGGGAGAGGCTGCTGAGCGTGATGCTGCTGCTGGACGAAAGCCTGTTGGTACTGGTGCAGCTGTCAGGGAAGGGAGAGAGAGGGAGAAGAGGGGCGGGGGGGGGACGGGGGATGAAGGACGGACCGTTGACTTCGTGGCGCATAATGAGGATGAAATGTTAGAAACCAGTTCTGGATTCGGAAAGCTGGGGAGACGGTGCAGAGGAGGGATGGAGGAATGAAAGTCAAACTGCGCTTAGATCACCGAACTGAACAAGTCAAAGTTCAACCGCGCAGGAAGAAACCGCCCGCCATCATTTTCAAACCACGGCGGGGTGAAAGGTTTTACGCCGACGACCGACGTCACGATGAGAACGGACACGAGGTTAACAGCACGTGTTTAAAAAACCAAAACCTGCAAGAAAAACGTCTAAGTAACTTTGTTTCTCCAAGCCGTGGAGCAGTGAGAGCGAACGGAGGAGGAGCACGGATCAGTCAGCGGTGCCTGAAGCTCCACGGGAGGAAACTAGCAGCTCTCACTGACGACGATAATTAAATTAAAACAAAGATATCCGTTTGTCTGATAGCTGATTATGAAACGGCTGCATGTGACGGTGATAATTCACGACACAGCTGATTCGGGAGGAAAAAAACTCCACGTCGCAGCTTCATTTTGTTTTTTTCCTGACAAAAAATGGCGTCTGTTTTTATTATATTTAGCTGTTGTCTCTCAAACGCCATTAACTGGGCGATGGGAAAGTGCTTCAGGGCAGAGCAGGCTGAAATTTTATGCCTTAAAATGATAATAGAGTCCATATTTCAAATTTAGAGCAACATAAAAGAGTCGATTCCCCTTTTCTTTCTCTCCTCTTAGTTTACTATGTGTCACAGGTCAAAACTCCCGAAAGGGAAAGTTATACTTTCCTTTTAGTAAAAGCTCAGTTTCTGCTAAACTGTGAATCTGTTGCATTTTTTCATAACCACGTTCGTTGCTCACTTCGCTGCTGTACTTTTTAAAGCTCGTCTGATATCAGTGAACCGCGCCGCGATTCTGCGAAGTCCCCGTTTTTACAGGGAGCAGGTCTGAGGTCGCGAAGGAGACGTTCGGCAGGTATCTGGAGAATAAGAGCCGAGGTGCTCTCCCTCCTCTGCGTGTGAACCGCTTCATATGTTGGTACAAAATGCAGACGAAAACGCTTGGCTTCACCCTTTGTTCGATCCCCCAGTGGCTTCGCCGAGACCAGATTGCTTCTGAGATAAAGCAGATGGTAAGTGTTCGGTGGGAAACGAGCTAAAAATTGCTCCGCCCTTACAGCGCACATTTGGAGGACCTGCGTTTTTGTGTTTGATTCAGTAGCTGAATAAATACGAGTTTTCAGAATATTTGGACAGATTCAGCAGGAAGTTTGAGCGTCTGTTTCTGATGCTGTTGGCACAGACGTGAGGAGATTTGAGCAAAGACGACTCGCTGCCAGTTTTTGGAACAGATAAAGCAAATTTGAGCCACTCTGACATTAAATAAAATATGCAGCTTTGTGATACTTCACGCTGCGTCTCCATGTGTTTCACTGTCATTTGCTTAAACTATTTGCTTCAGTTTTGGATAAAATCTGCTGCTCTGAAATTCTGTCACAACTTAAACAGAGAGGTTTAACAGGGACAAACGGAAGTAAAGTCAGCCTGATGGATATTCAAGTGCACAGTTGAGCCGAGCTGAGAGCCGTGACAGAACTCACCATGGCGGCGTACTGAGCCTGAGCCTGGGCCTGAGCGACCTGCTGCTGATACATGGCCTGCTGCATCATCATCTGCTGCTGCTGGAGCTGGGCCTGCTGGAGGGACTGCTGCACCGCCTGTTGGTACTGACAAGTGTTGACAAAAACCATTAAAATCTTCTCTTTTCCTCTTAGAGGCTGCTCAGACCTGTTGCTTAAAATCGTTTAGTTATGTGGTTGTGATAGGATGGCGATAAAAACAGATCTGACATCACTGGATTCTTTTTATTCGCATACGTTTGGTAGTCAAAACACAATCCGTCCCGAGCCAAGCTGTATGACCTACTGCAAAGGTCTTCAACCTCCGGGCAGCGGACCGGTACCGGTCTGTGGGTCATTTGTTACCAGGCCACAGAGAAAGAATAATTAACTTACAGTATTTCCTTTTTTTTTATTTTCAGATTCTGAACGACATTTATTTTGAAAAATGACCGGATTCTCTCCACTACATCCATCTATGACTCACTCTTGATTCGTGTCAGAACGCTCATCAAGGTCACGTGATCCGTTACCGCTAAAAACAAACCCAGAAGCAGCAAAACGAGTAAAAACAAACGTCTGGAAGCCATAGATGGGACCGTCTCGTTAGTGAGAAACAGGCACAGGGCTCCCACTGATTCAGCGTTATGGTGAGTTGTATTCGTTGTGCACTTTATATCTGTGGTGTCTCTTATTTTGAAGGGCGTGTTTAAACAGAGGACATCAGGGGGAGGAGAGGGTGATATTCATGTTGATAACGCAGCTAACAAAGCTGCGAGGACACGTTGGGTTTACCTTTAATATGTTTTAAAAAAAATACCCCTGTTTTCATGCCGGTTGTATCATTTTATTTTGTATTTATCCACCACACCTTTAAAGGCCGGTCTGTGAAAATACTGTCTGATAATAAACCGGTTCGTGGAGCTAAAAAGGGTGGGGACCGCTGACCTACTGCACGGACTTGAACTCACAGAATCCTCAACAGAGAAGTCCGTTCTTGTCTAAATTTTATTAATCAAACTGGGTTTCAGGGTAAATTTCTCTTCGGTTTAATGTTCGTTCTGGTTGTTTTTGGACCTGCTGTGGTCACTGTGTGTTATAATGTACTGTATGGATCACAAAGCAACAGTCTGAGCAGCTTCATGTCACAATAAATTCACCTAGTTGAACATAGGAGCTGTTAAATTAATAGAAAACAGCGAATTTTACAGAATAAAATATTCTGTCTTTGCTTCGACACTGAGCTCTATGAAATCACATATTGTATTTTATTTCGCTTATATTGCACTCATTAGGCAATTAAATTAAACAAGAAAACCACAAAAAATGTGACTCAAATGGTTCTGATTTACTTTAAAGTCAGAATACTAATACACCTGTTGATGTCCTGTTTGTTGCTCAATAACGGCCCACAATGTGCCGTGGTTGTGCATCTATCTGCATACGGCGTGGGCAATTAACATCCAATCATAAAACATTTTAAGTTACACAATTTACCACCGAGTGTGAACAGAGGTGTCAGAGCTGACCACCCACAGTTGGTAGCAACGAACCTGACCTCCTCGGCGTGATCCTGGTGTAAATTACCTGCAGGTACTGGAGCTGCTGAGCGTTCGCGTGCTGCTGCTGCACTGCTTGTTGTTGTTGTTGTTGTTGATGATGATGTAGCTGCTGGAGGCGCAGGTCGCCGGGCTGGAGCTGCTGCAGGACGCGGTGCTGCTGGCTGCCAGGTTGGGCCTGCATGGAGGGCTGTCCCGAGCCAGGAGTGGGAGCTGAGTGGGCATGAGCAGAAGAGCAGCTTTAATACTTCAAACACACAGAATCCCAACAATCTCTATTTTAAAATTCCAAACTTTGATTGATTCGAGTCCTTCTGTGTCAAAACATTTGTAAAAATTACTGTAATTCACTGTGTGTTTAATGTCTGATTCATGCATCAATGAATCGGTACAAATCTGTTAATCTTCACATCTTACAGGCTTTAAGACTTTGAACATTGTTTACATTATGTAAACCAAAAAAAAAGTGCAGTCACATGTTCCAATACCCTTTTTCCCAGACTAAAAAGACGCACTTAAAAGCCTTAAATTTCCACAAAAAACGAGAGTGCCTCTTATAATCCAGAGCACCTTATATATGTAAGAAGTCGTGATGTTTTAGTGAGACTTTGGTAATCTACAAAGCCGCGGCACTTGGACCATTAAGGCTCAGTTAGTCATGTTTTACAGCGTTACGCGAACCTGAGCGAGCGCTGGAGGCGTTTATACTCTGTGCAGTATTCTCCAAAAAGACGGGGCTGTTTTGTTTCGCTTTATGCGCCTTATATATGACAAAAGTTTGAAAATGGACCATTCATTGACGGTGTGTCTTGTAATCCAGTGCACCCTATAGTGCGGAAAATACGGTACTTTTGCTATCAAAATATTCTCCAAACTGAGATCATTCAAAGAGCTACAGGAAAGATGTTATTAGTTTAAAATCGTTCAACAAAACTCCACTTCGAACCATCTGAACTATCGCTTTAATTTCTATGCGAGCTGTTTTATGAACGGGTCTCACAAACCTTTCTGGCCGTTGCTGACAGGTGCTGAAGGCACGGTCATTTTGACCGGAGTGACAGTGTTGGTTAAAGGCAGGACGTTGCTGTTCGCAGCCTTCGGTCTCTGTCTGGGAGCTATCGATGTTTCTGTTGGGCCCACGGATTCTGTTATCCTGAGGAAGCAAAGGGCAAACCCGAGTTACTTTCAAAAACAATAATTAACCATGTCCTGTGTTTTATTTTACACATCCTGAGGCCCATGAGCTGCTGTGATCATAATTCATTTCATTAAATAAACAACCCTGACAGAGTTTTTCTATATCCCTCTGGTTTGTAGTTTTTTTTTTTCCAGTTAAAGAGACTCCGAGGTGCACAGTACCTGGCTTTTGTCATACTTTTCTTAGCAGCGACTTCGCTGGCTGTTAGAGGTTCAGGAAGCGACGTAGGGATGGGAGAGTTCTGGGAAAAAAAAAAAAAAAAAAAAAAGGAAAAAAAAAAAAAAAAATTCAGCAAATTAATACAAAGAGCAGAAACACTGATTTACTCGGTGACTTACAAAGAGGTTTGGTATTGGACAGTCTCTTCCAGCTAATTTGAAGGCAAAGTAGGACACTTGGTAAATGTCTGGTCTTTTCTCCTGGTCCGGCTCGAGCATATATCCTGAAAGACACAAATAACTGGTTTAACTTACAAGCAGAAATAAAGGACCCGATTCAACAACACACTGATGAGCATCTTCTCTGTTTGGCCACTGGGGGGAGCCGTTTGTCAAATATTTCAAAAAGGGGAAGGCTCCTCTGCAGGATCCTGTTTAGGGAAGTGAAATAATTTAAAAAGGACCGAGACTGACAGCCCTCAACTGGTTCGAACGAGCTCAAGTTGTGCAAATGCAGAGAAGCAAGTTAATATCTGAAGCCGTTTCGGGTTTCTGTGGGGGAACACAGTGGAAAGAAAACATTCAAACTCAAGCTAATGAGAAACCAGAAACTCAAACTCTTGTGTTCGTGCAACTATAACAGACTAAAATGTGACCAACGTAATAAAAGTAATCTTTCATAAAGTGAATTCACAGAAAAGTTGCAGTTAAACACAGATCATGAAAGGAGATGTAAATGGAGACTCGTTGATCTATAATTTAAGGAAGAAGTTCTTTGATGAGGGGAGTAATTATTCGCTTCAAAAACCCGCACATTTTGGCTGAAGTTAAACATTTTTTTTAACAAACTCACTGATTAAGCAGTGCAACTTGAAGGAGAATTTGGAGTTATCTGGAACAATAAAGGTTCCGTCACATATGGCGACTTGACTCTCCCCAAATGGAAGTGTGAAGAAACACAGCTTGTACAACAAGCATCCAAGTGCCTGCGGAGGAAACACAAACACTGGTTAGAGAGGAGGAAGAAAAACAACACAACTGTATGCAGAGTTTCATCTGTAACGACCCTTTTCCACGAGCGCCTCTACAGCTCGGCTCGGTTCTCCATGGTTACAAGGCTTTTCCTCTAGAAAGGATTCGTGGAACCGGACCCTTTTTTTAAGAACGTACTTTCCTGTAGTTCCAGGTGTACCGTGCTGTCCTGAAAACGTGACGTCAGAAGAACGCCGATCACTGATTGGCTAGGGGGCGGAGTAACTGATTGCATCACAAGGACCACTCTCTAACAACAACCCGACCCGCCATTTTTTGAAAAATATTCGGCGTGATGACTGTTTTTTGTTCTTTTTGAAGAGGAGTAATGGCTACAACGAATTTTCCTGGTCTTCTTTTCTTCTACGTGTTTAATGGTGTCTGTTTGAAAGAGTAACAGCCAAACTGCACGAAGTGTTAAAACAGAAAATTGAGGTTGGTTTTTGTGATGTGCACCCTATAGCAATGAATTTTGTCTTTTACTAACAAAGGTTTTAATGCATTTGGCGACAAATGAAGTTGTAAACTTTCCCTTCACTATAATCTCTGCACCAAGTCTAGGAGGGAAAGCTAATGCAGAAATCCATAAACATTTTCTATACTTTGACCCAAAAAAGATCTAAAAAAAAAAACTAACTAACCAACTTTGTATGAATCGACTCAGCAAGAAATAAAATCAGCATTTAAGTAATCTTTATAATCTTACTGAGGAGCTCAAAAATTTAATTTCATCTCAACTCCAAATCAGTTTGTATGACAACTCCTAAATAAACCGTTAATTCAAAGACTTGTCGCTTGATTTAAAGCTGCAAAACAAAAACAAGTCCATATGAAACAGACTTGTTGTTAGCTACATCTTTTTAACGCCACGAGTTTTACAAAGCTCGTCTCTGGCTGCCGTTCAAGCTCTTGTTTTTCTCTTCTCAGCCTCACACCTTCAGACGGCCTACTTTCACAGAAACTTATCAAGGTCCTCGATAACTAACCCCCCCTCTCAAACGGAGACAGGAAGACAGACGGCAGCGAGCGAGGTCCTGAGAACAGACAGGGCCCTGGTTTTTGCTGTTTCACGATGGGAAAACACTTCAGGCGGAGAGAAGAAGAACCTGTCGGGGCAGAGAGACGCCTGGGACGCTGCTGGGACAAACCGGCCCTGCAGGGTTTAGTTACTGAAAACACACGGAGGAGGACCTTACCCATATATCAGCTTTAGTGGTGATGGCTTTTCCTGCGTACAAGTTAATCATCTCTGGCGCCCGATATGAGAGGGTTGTGTACCTGTGAGATACAACAACAGGAAGTCAAGTCAAGCAGGAATGAACGTTTTCCTCAATTTATATTTTTTATTGTTTCATGCAAGAACAAACTGCAAAATAAAAAGCTTCCTATAAATTCTTAATTTTGAGAATCCATAAGCATTTCCACAAGACTTACAAAAGAATTTAAGTCTACAAAACTGCATTTGATGATGACATTTCATTATTTTGATGTTATTTTTTTACAATCTTTTTAGGTTCATCATTTAATCATTTGGTCATTATTTTGTAAAGCACCCTGTTTAATGTTAAAAGGATGCTTTATAAACTTCACTAATTACCGTTAAAGGATATTTCTCTGTGGTGGCTCTTGGAACGATCTTAAAAAGTTTACCTTGAAACGGACTTTAGTACCAGACCAGCGATGAAACAGATGAAAAGGAGTGAATGAAACTTGTGATTTTCTCCAATTATGATGGATTAAAAAGTTTGATTATTATTTAGAGATTAGTTCAATGTGTTAACCACTTATTAGAATGAGACATCCAATGATCAAAACAATAACATTTCCTTTAAAATCTACAAGTTCATTGCAGATCTTTTTCTTTCAATTTGACTAAAAGAAAATCCATGCTTCAGTTATTTTGAAACACTTGAGGAAATTAACCTCGTAGTGAAACTCCCCTGGTACGTTTAGGGAAACACCAGTAAAGTCAATATTATCCTCTTTGCGTAAAACGTCTTTCACTTTTGAAAAACCCTTACTTCTTTATCTCATCCTCCACCGCAGTCACTCCGTCTTTAAGAGGCAGCAGAACTTTGTGAGTGGCACTGCCGAAGTCACACAGCACGTAATGTCCCTGATCATTCAGGAGGATGTTTTCAACCTGGTCGGAGCAGGAAAACAGAGAGAAATATGAGAAAAGGCAGCAGAACTCCCGGAAGGTGCCTGTCAGCATTCAGCAGAGATGAAGCTTCATCATCAGCCAAGAAAAGAGGAAAAACCTGCGCTTTAAACACAATTTGTCGCATGTTTAAGACAAAGTTTTATATGAGGAAAAACTGTCAGATTTCACTTTTTAACTGACTGAAGGCAAAAACAGGGTGATATCTTTGTTTATGACTGCACATTAGTTTGTCTGTTAGTAAAATATCTCATGAATCATTGATTTTGATAAATCTCTGAGACCGCAGTCAATGGGTCGATATCTACAACTGATCAACTTTTCGAGGCAGCTTGATTCAAGATGGCCACCTCAGCACAGTGATTTTATTGACCCAGTTAATTTTACAGATCTTGACCTTATTTTTGTTGTGGCAAAAGACGAGATTGATCCCTGACTTATAGTCTGAGCGCCAACTGATCGAGTGAAAACAACCCTGTTTGGGATTTAATGAAACTTCCAAAGTGTATTCATTAGACATGTATCCACAACTGGATAACCTTTGGATTAAACCCACTTCAAACGACCTTAGAAAACACAGAAATGTGTCCAACTCTGTCAAGCTTACAGATACTGAGCTAAAACTGTGTGGTAGTAGCTGAGAGTCATGCACAACATAATCCAGACACTGATCCTGTGATATAATGCATGAGATTAACAGTCATGTCACAAAATATGATTTTAGTCAGAAACACTGGCATGAAAGGTGGCGGCCGATATGCATTCCTTTAAATGAAATTATATGAATACACCAGAGAGACACATGCTGAATGTACAAACAGATGTTTCAAATAAAGCTTTGTTATTCAACATTAATCACAGTTTGAGGCTTCGATTTCCTGGATTTTAAACAAGCGAAAGTCTGTTAAAACTTAAAATAAAACAAGTGTAGGGTCAATGTTTGAAATCGACAGAAAACTGGGAGAAGTGTTTGAAGATGAGTTAAAATTATTGAAAAAGCAGAAACAGAAGCATATGCTATAAAATGTAAAATTAAAAATAGTCAGATGACAACAGCTCAACAAATAAATGAATACAAGCAGCAGACAGTGTCTCAATCTGTTGACAGCTCAGGGTTAAGGGGCTTTTTTTTTTTTGCACTCTCACTTCCCCTGGCGATGCGTGACTGGGCCTCCGCGGTCTTTTGTGTCCCTGAAACGTTATGTAAGCTGTGTGGGCCGAGCAGATAGACGGCGAACAGAGGACGGGCCTGTGGAGCTGAAGGAACCGCGCTGTTCAGAGGCTTGTCCAACTGGACCGAGCACAGCGGCCCACTGAGGAGAATTCAACCAGGGTGGGAAATTAGCATCAGCAGACTGGCATTTAGCCGATCTCTGAACCAAAAAAATCCATCCTAAGAATCAAATTAGCCGAAGAACTTGCTCTGTGCCACCTGTCTGTAAGTAACTACGTGACTCTGGATGGAGGAGAAAAGAGGAACTTGATGCATCGTCTGTTGATGCAGACTCTCATAGAAATGCAAAACAAATAAGAAAAAAAAGGAGTTTCTTGGTTTTTAAAAAGACATCATGTAGGTCGTTTGGGACTCGGCCACACGTTGTGCAATCAGGGTGGAGTTTGAGTGATTTTTCTTCACGTTTCAGGGAATCGTGATGACTAAATGAGGCACAAATAAAATTGTATTAGTCACTCAACTGAACGGCGTTTGACAGAAAGAAACTTCACAACAAAAATACAAACTGAAAATATTTGGGCTGCTCATGAAAACGAGCAAACATTTCACCTTCATGTCTGATAAACTGCTTTCCTTCAGGCATTTCAATTAATTGTTTCCGAGCAGAAGATCAGGACAAAGATCTAAATTTCTTAGCATTTTAAAACTCAAGGCAGCTACTTCTGGGTCCTTTTGCTCAAACATGACCTTTCCAAAGGGAGATAAAGACTTTTTAAACCAGAGAGTATGATAATAAACCGTAAGACATGAGAAACAAAGTTGTGTGCTCCTCACCTTCAGGTCTCGGTGGATGATGGGCGTCTTGCACTGATGCAGGCGAGCCACGGCCTCGCAGGTGTCGCAGAAGATGTGGAGGACCTCGGCCTCGCTGAAGCCCACGTTTAACCGCTGGTTCATCTGCTTCACCACCTGACCCGCTGGGAGGAGAGCCGAGAAAACCAGTTCAGAGAAATGTTTGCATGTCAGCTTGTTTAATGAGGGCCAAGCTGCTTAAAATAGTCTTTACAAAATGAACAACAAGCACCAAAAGGCCCAGATCAAGTAAATACTTGAAATTTAAAATGGCTTCAGCTACAGCTATGATCGTATTCAAAGCAGATGATTTTAAAAAAAGTAACAAAACTAAAGAAAAGTGGAAAAGATTCAGCAAGGACTTTTCTGTAGCATGGCCGTAATTTCTGCACAACACTCGTTAAAGCTGCTATCTTTTGGTCGTTTGTTTCAAAGAAAGGAGAACTTTCAATCAAATAAAAAGTGGAAGTGACGCCAAACTTAAAAAAAGAAAAGAAAAAAAAAAAAAAACAGATTGATGCCATTTTCAGACCAGAGACTTCCTGAAGCTAACAGATTACTGCGGAGCCCCCAGAAGAGTTGTTTATATTCACATCACTTATTTAAAGTAATAACCACTCTGAAGACTTTAGGAGCGATTTTAAAAGTTCTTCTTTATATTGACAACATTTAAAATAACGAGGATTTTGTGATGGTGTTAGAAGTAAAACAGGTGAATCTCACCATTTAAAAAGCTGTTTGTCTCAACAGGATTTCTTGATTAAGTGGACTTCAGGCATTAAAATCTGACTGGAAATAGTTATTTTAAATTAACTATAAAGCAAAAGCTGAACAATGATAAAACTCTGGACTGAACCTTAAAAGAAAAATCAGGATTTGTCAGCAAATTATAAGAGAAAGAGCAGAGGGGAAAAGCTAACATTTTTAAAAACAAGCAGAGAGGATTCCAGTCCCGTTTATGAGCTGCAGGAATCTTTTTGCCAAGTCAGTTTCCACCCTTTTTTTTTTTTAGTTCTGTTTTGTTCTGTATTCAGCTCGTGATCTTTGTCAGGAGTCTTTTAGACACTTGGGCGTATCCAACCACGTCAGCAAACAACAGGAAATGAGGTTCACCTTTGCAGTACTCCATGAGAATCAGGACTTCCCAAACGCTGTCTGAAACCGAACTGATCGTGGAGTCCAGGTAGCGGACGATGTTCTTATGGCCCGACAGCTCTTTCTGCAAATGTGACAGAAACACAGGAGCAATCAGGACAAAAAGAAGCATTCAGGATGTATTTAACAGGAAAATAACTCGTCTAGAACTGAAGTAGTAACAAAAACAAAATTAAGAACCGGTTCAATGACAGATGACTGAGCTGTGGATGCTGATGAAAACATCTACTCTTGTAGATTTTAAAAGGTTGCCACTTATTTTTTTTCAACAAAAATAACACCATGCTTTGTTAAATAGGCAACGAATGCAAAGCAGATTAAAGAGGAAACCAGTTAAACAAGTTGGACCAGCCAACGGTGCACCAACACCACTGAACTTTAAATAAGTCAGTATTTATTGTTAAGCAAAAGAATAAAAATAAAACCCTCAACCTCCTTGTTAGTCCATTTGGAAGTTATATAAAATATGAAAAATCACCCATAAAAATCTAAATGTAAATTAGGTTTTAAGTCCAGTTATACCTTTAAGAGGATACAGTAATTTTTTATTTCTGAATGTTTGTTTGTTAGCTGTTAAAGGCCAGGATGAGCAGGGAGGCTGCTGAGTGTTGTGGAAACCAACGCACCTAAGGCAATGTCCCAACAGGCCAGGACAGCGTCAACGTTTAAGGTCAACTATGTGTGTGTGTGTTTTACACATTATTTCAGATGACGAGGCAGCAAACAGACTCACAAAGATGGCTGAACACACCAAGGTCATAACGCTCATAACCAAACATCTGCTGGTGTCGTTCATTTTGGATCGGCTTCAGAATTACCAAGAAAATTATAAACTCTCGCCGACGTGACACCTGGCTTTGTGCGATAAATCAAAGTAACTGAAAATCGACCAGGTTGGATAAATGCAGCGTCACCCAGCTCTCCAGCCTCACAGAACTGGAAATGCTAGAAGCAGGAATGGTTAGGAAGCCATTTCTGCTGGCTTAATGATGTAATGTGTTTTTATGAGCCCTGCTAAAAGCAGGAATTATGTGAATAGATTTAATACCAGAAAACTGATAAGGTCCTCAGGAAACGTTCAAACCAGGAGCCAGCGGATTTAGGTAAAAAAGAAAGGAAATTAGTGTCACTGTCAGGGAACGTGGAAAAGGAACTGCAGCAAACATTTGCTGGAGTCTTTTTTACCCCCATAGATAAGCAGAAGTGAAATTATATTTCCCTATTTGTTTTCGTTTAACTGATGCAGTTACAATTAAAACAGAATAAAGAAAGTATGATTAAAATCGGCAATAATAAAATCGGTGTCGTATAACACCATTGGCTGTCCTGGTTTTTAAAAGATCGGAAATAAGAAAACTAATTTTCCTCTAGGAGGAAATACTTGAGCTGCGTGGAAAAACAAAAACTTCCCACCATGATCGTGATCTCTCTCTTGTAGATGTTCAGGTCCGGTACGTTGTTGACGTACATCCGTTTGAGAGCGCATCGGACCCCGCTGTGCGTTCGAGCCAGGAACACCACCGAGAAACCTCCTGGAAAAAACAAACAAAAAACACGACAAATCAGACTTCAGTCGTTTAAAAAAGGTAGAAACATTGGGAAATAGTTTCGAGACATCTGACGTAAACACCAACAAAATCTCACGAAACATCAGGTCTGAGATCTCCACACAAAAAAAAAATTTAATTACTCCTACTAGCATATTTTCACTATAACTGTTACCAAAAAATAGTCATAATAGGGTAAAAAAAAAAAAAGTAGTATAAACTATTTGTATTGTCATTATGCCCTTTTTTACTTTGTTACCAATGTTTGTGTAGTTCAGCCAAGGATATTTAAGGTTGCTAAATTATTATTTAGGGGTCAGGAGCTAAAAGGTTTGGGAACCCCTGATTTAAACCATCCATAAAGTCCTGTAGGCGTCTAAATCGAGTCGTAGACGTTAAATAGATAGATTGGTTTGAAAAACATGGATCCACTTGGGTTCAGCTCATCAGCTTTCACTTCAGCTGAGCAACCAGCTTCGTCTCTTCCTGCCGTTTTAGCACCAGGTCATGTCCTGTGAGCGAGCACTCTGATTGGCTAATGCACTGCTGCCATTAACCCCATATGAGCTGCGCTGAAACTGATTTTTAATATTCTGCAGTCAGGATATGGCCTCGAGGTTGCCAGTTGTCAATCTCCCCCAGATGAACTCTGGTCTCCAAGTCAATCTTTTGTTGACGAGACGAGCGCTCAAAAACTCAGCACGGCGAATTCACAAAGGTTAACACAGTTTGCCCCGTGAGGACGGTAAACAGAAGCCGACGGGCCCGACAGTCAGGCAAATCAAACACAAATAGAGGCAAAGTGTTTGCTTCCATGTAGTCACAACAGTGAGCGTTACAGTAACAAGTTTATCAGATCAGAGAGAGTAGCTGGTGTCCTTCTGCAGCACAGAACAGGCAGATAACGAGACAGACCTCTGCTGCTCTGACGGGGCTGAAACCGATAGTACAGAACGTAACTGAGAAACCATCAGGAACCGCAGTCAAAGTCAGAGTACGGCTTGCATGGGACAGATAGCATCTGTTCACATCTGGTAACAGAAAGCACCACAAACTTTAGATAAAGCATTTACACAACTGTCACAGGAAAGTATGTTGCATCCAACAGAGACAGAAATGAGCTGAACACTGCTGACGAAGCAGCATGTTGGGAAAGCGTGTTTAAAACACCAATTTTAAAAAAAGAGGCATATCTACACCTGCTGAAGGCTGTTCATCGAGTCGCCTCGTGTGCCAAGGACAGCTTGATGGTCAGTCCAAACCTACATGCTGAGCTTTAATTGGTTTTCTCTAACAGTTCAAAGCCAAATCTAAACTTGAATCTAAAGAGACTTCCAAAAACAGCAGGATGGAGCCCTTTTTTATAGTCTAGGACTTGAATTTTAGTGCCGGATTGTTAAATTCCTGGAAGAACTTGTCATGCCTTCTCTCCTTTTTGGATGAAGCTAAGAGTTTCTGAGTAAAATAAAAAGCCATACAAAGTTAAACCTACTTATTTCAAATCTAAGATTAAATACATGTATAGCCACCTTTAATCGAGACGTTCCTACACAACCTCATTTTTAAAAACTGAATTTCTCCTATCTGTACCAGCTGAAAATATAAGATGCTGACTTTGCTTTAGATGTCTTACAGGCAGCTTTTTGTTATAGTGACAGTTTTCTGTGCTTTGACAAAGATGTGGGATTCAGACGGAATAAAAGCTTAACTTTACGCCACAACAGAGGCGAGATGTCGGGGTCGTATTGACCGGACGGCAGGTTTTATAAGGTAAAATCCTTTTGCTCGGGCGAGGGGCCAAGCGGCTGAAAAGAGCAGGCTGTTTGAGCATTCAAGGACAAGACACAAACACAGTTAACCCTCAGTGAGAAGCTGAACAAACTAAAGATGAAAAAAAAAAAACACGTTCATTTTCCCAAGTGGAGAAATTGCATTTTCTGCAAAAATGCAGCATGAATGCTGAGTGCTGTTGGAAACCGAGTTGGTACAAAACAAGAAGAAACCAGCACAACACAAGCTAAAAAACCCGCCAGCAAAACTGTATTTAAAAGCTGCAAAACAATACCTAAAAGCACTAAGTAGTAAAACAGCCAAAAAGCTAAGAGGCAGAACAATATTTAGAATGTAAAAGTAGCATAAAATGGTAAAAACAGACTATGTACGCTGAAAGAGATTTCAAAAAGATCAATATTTTTGATGGAATTAACGAGATTAACGAGCACAATATTCCACATTAAGACGAACGTTTTGACATACAAACTGTTAAAACAGGGAAGTTGTTTGGTTGCAAAAATGTAAGGAAGAAACCAAACGAGACCAGTGGATGCTGACTCAGCGTTCAGAAAACTATAAAAGTCTCTCCATCCTCTGTAACTCATCTTTAAAAAGGTGCTCCACAAACAACTTATCGCTTCGATTACAGAACAAAAATATATTTCAGACGGGTTTCTAAACAATCCAGGTAAACCGATAAAAACAGATTCTATGAGATGCTCAGGGTTTGTTCTTTTTTAACAAGGAAAGTTTAAAAAAGGCTGGACTGAACTGGTTGTCCGACTCAACTTCGTGTCCACCTTCTGACTTCCTGTGCAGCTGACTGGGACCATATGCTGCAGGATCAGGTTCTCACTGAACCACCACCCCGGGGCTTTTGTTGCCCCCCCCAACGCGACCATGCCAGCCACGGAAGCGAGGCGCTATTGAGCGCATTCTTCTCCCGAGTGGATCTGGGTGGAATGATTTGTTGTTGAGGGGCTTTGTGTCCAGCATACAAACTTCCTGGACAAATGAGGGGAGTCCAGCTCGTCACAAAAGGTCTCTTGCTGTACAGGATGTTGGCTTTTCTGAAAACTAATTGGTTTTACTTCTTTTTAGGTCTGTTGATTTATTGGCTGACGAGCTCCAATAAAGATTGGCTCTAAAAGTCAGCTGGACTTCTTTACCTTTTTATTACAATAGGTAAAAATCTAAACCCTTCTTTAAGATTAGCAGATCGACCGAGAAGTCCTTTAAAATTGGGCTTTTGATTTAAAATATCATTGGGAGGAGATGATTGGGAATATAAATGTTTACCACTCTTAAATCAAGCTTAGTCATCACCACCAGATCCTAACTTTTTTATTTCTGCAAAGTAACACTGATGACTGTTAAATGTAAGTCTGATTTAAAAAGAAGAAATCAGAACTAATAAAATACCTCTACGTCTAACTAAAGCAATGTTTGCAACTTTCATACAGGTTTGATCAATCAGCACTTTTCACACATCGTAGAGAAGGCTGCTTTAAAGAAACCTACAACTACCAACCAAAATAAGTTAAAACAGGCAAAACAGAAATAGACATTGATTATTTTGTTATAAAAAAACTGAGGAAAATAATAGTATTAAAGGAGATAAAACAAGATACTTGCTTTAAAATTCCTCATCGTTTGGGGGGGTTGCATGACTGATGGAAGTTCAAGTTACGTTCACTTATAAAACAAAACGAGGTTAAGTGCAACTAAATCTTTCCAACTAATGCATGACTTATAGGCATGTCAAACTCCCAGACTAGGCGGCCATTAGGCACATCTCTCTGTTATTGTACCTCCCCTCCCGCTCGTCTGTTCACCGGCTGCTTTGTGGACGGGAGATGAAGCAGTTCACCACGAGGACACGGTCAGCTGTCGATAACAGTTGGGAGGAAAACCCCAAAGCCATGAGGCTGGGGATATCAGAGCCGGGGCGACAAAGACCATCAGTTTAACCACAAGACGGCCTTTATGGCACAGATACTCAGGGTGCCTTGTGATAAGAGGCCCTTCTTTTATTAAACTTTAAAAAGTAACAGAAAGGATGATCTTCTGAATCATTTCACCATCTACAAAAACACTTATTTTTCTTTCCAACTCACTGTGTCCTACTTAACCTCCTGTGAACGTGCTATTATTATTTTTTATTTTAACACAAGGATTGTATTTCAATCCAAGATGGTTTCTTCAGCTGTGAACCAACTTTCAGCAAAGACGGACATTTTTTGGGAAGAATATTCAAAGCGGGCTGAGGGATTTCCTCCGTGAGGCCCCATCCCTTAAAACGAACCCACAACACTTCCCCTGAAAGTCTCCACAGCTCCAACACGTAAAGATAACAGTAACTGCATCACCACAAACAGGAAGTTGGGGTTTTTGTTCAGCATGTCACAAAAATAATTATCTAAATCGTGTCGTTTTGGTCCTATGTTAATAAAACTGGGTCTGTTGGTAATGTAAGCTGAAAATCAGATAAATAGGGAGGGATTGTGCTTTGCAGAGCTGGTCACGGTTCTCTGTGCCCCTTTTCACCCAAAGATCTCCTTTTGACCTCTTTTCCTGACTTTCCTAAAAGCGTAACTTGATAAGAATCGAGCGTATGGGGAGGGAAGGAATCTCCTTTTGGAAAAAATAAAATGTTTAACCTGTTCAAAGCTGCCCACTAAAATTATCCGAAATATTACAACGGCAGTAAAAAATACACAAGTCATAAAAATCAGACTCTTCTCTATGCCAAACATTAAGCAGTAACTAAAACTTGTGATATAAATGAGCTGCTTTGTGTTGTGGAAGTTAGTAAAATATTTTTAGAAAGGTGCTAAACAAATAAAACTTTGTTCATTACACGCAAAACAAATTCAAATGTTATTCAGGCAGCTTAAACAAATAAATGCAGTAAAACTACAAGCTGTTTGCTGTGCCAGCTGCTACTGTTAATTACTATTAATGACTTTTTGATCCCCATTACTTCAGGAAATCCTCTTAGATTTGGTTTTAGACCAACGCAGAAGAGGCTTTTGTTCTTTGGCTGGGTGAAGTTGCTGCTAATTCGTTATATTTGATTACTCAAACTGAAAATAGAAAAATACTTAAAGAAAAAACAACATGAGGGATCACAGTCCATGTCAGCTTCAACCTAAAACATTTCTTTTTGTGTACACCAACAAGACTGGTTAGAACTTATTATTTTGATTAAGATATGTGATTATTTCAGGAGTTTTAAAGAAGTAAAATGGACAAAGATAATATAAAACCTGAACCCAATCCTTGCCAACAGTAGGCCCGGTCCTTCCAGACGATTCAGGTTAACGTTCATCTGCTTAAAACCGTTCTTCGTTCCTCCTAAGTTCTAAAACTACAGCAACACCCTAAAAATAGACCCGATGTTTTATCGAGTAGTCGAGACATTCTGCACCTTGTCAACCTAAGGACACCGCGCCATCACGTCGCTTTTAATTGGACCTTTCCCGGCGCAAATCCTGAAAAGTCTTTAAGTGGCAGAACACTGCACGGTTCAAAACTCAATATTAATCACTTCATAACGGCTAAACAAACCGAGCTGGAAATGCTTCAAAGCTGGGAAAACTTCACAGAATAAATCAACAAGATCAGACCACGGCGATGAGACACCCATGGTTGATGCAGGTCGAGATATTTTTAAACTTTCGAGTGAGGACTGCACTCTGCACCGAGCAGAGATGGAGGAATGCTGAAAATAAATGAATGAATGAATGAATGAATGAGGAAATCAGCTTTTAGAGCTGATATTGTCAGACATTTACCTGCCTGCTGAATAATCTTTAATCTTCTGCTTTTGTAAAACAAATTGTGTTTATGGTGAAAACAGAAAAATTAAATTTAACACTTATTTTTTCAAAACCCTAAAGGAGATAAAAATGGTTGACAAAAACCATCAGAGGGTAAAAAATTTACAAAATATCTCAGATGACAACAACACAATAAGAATGTTTGACATAACTTTAAAAATTAGTCTTTAAACTTGTCCAACACTCACTGATTTAGAATAAAAACTGACGCTTTTTTGTAAAAACACAATTCTTAAAAGAAATGTCCTCATGCTAAAGGGTTAATACAGAAATATATAAACACAGTACGTCCAATTCTTCCTTTGATAAAGTCCTGTTTATTTTAAAAGCTCTTTGCCCTCAGCGTGATTATTAAGAAGGGTCAGAGTAGGACAAAGTTTATTTTGGTTTTACTAGAGTGCTTAAAAATTATGTTTTACAGCAGTCTGCCACAAAGACAAAAACAATGTTGCGTTCTTTATTTTCAGAGCATTTGATGCAGCGTTTTTAAAGAATTACTGGTACAAGCTAAAGTAACAAATCTTAACAGATGCAGTCAATGTAACTGTGGCAAAACGACAAATAAAAACTGAAAATCCTATTTGGGCTGCATTTATTGAGTAATATATTGATTATTTGAGTGCGTGTGCTAGTTTGCCAACACCACTTACTGCAGTCAAATATTTACACTTAATTATCCGTCACACAGCCACAGCCCGTTCTTTACACTGACGCTGATTTATTGGTCTCTGATTTGTTCCTTATGTCCCATCTTCTTTCATTGCACCATCATAATTAAGCCCGCGGCACATAATGCAGTAAAAACATATTGTTTGATGATAACTTAAGTATTAGAGTTCCTCAATGAATTATTTCAGCTCTCAACGATTAAGAACATCGCTTTTTTAGCAGGGAACTGAATTTAAATTTGGATTTCTTCATTTTTAATCTTAGTGAAAACCTGTTGAATCTAACTCTGGTTTCAGGGCAGCAAACAAGGACTCTGCAATTAATCAAATTAGTAGTTTCAATTGTTTTTTTGCTTCAAAAGTTCACAAAAATAGAAATCTACAACAAAAAAAAAAAGAAAAAAAAAAAAAAAAAGACTTATTTAAAAAAATATTCTGATTTGTGAGTGTCCTGTCGTCTCTGCCTCCTATGTGTTGGAAATCTATTTGTGTTTATTATTTTATACATCAAAAAGTTCACAAAAAAAAAAAACTAAAAAAAAAAAAAAAAAAAAAAAAAAAAAAAAAAGACTTATTTAAAAAAATATTCTGATTTGTGAGTGTCCTGTCGTCTCTGCCTCCTATGTGTTGGAAATCTATTTGTGTTTATTATTTTATACAACAGCTTACATTTGAATAAATACTTTGTAAATTTAAGTGGAAGTGAAATTAGTTTCAACAACAAGGCGATTCAAAGTTTGATTCAAGGAATCAAAGTGTAGAAAAGAAAAGTACAGTGGTTGTTAAGAAACAACTTGGTGTTTTACTGCTACCTCAGTCTTTATTAGCCACTAATTAAAATAATAAAATGGCTCCATAAATTCTTCAAATCTGTACATTTTAAGGACTCCAAAAATCCCTCCCCATCTCCAGTGTGGGAGTACAGCTTCAGATTCACTCGTTAATCTTCTCTAATGATGCTCAAAGTATTATTTTGCTTCAGCACAGCAGAAGAAAGCGATTTTTATCAGCTCAGTTTCATCCACAGCAAATATGACGCTGAAAGCACACCTCGGTTCTGAAGCAACGAGAGCAAAACACACAATCTCAGCTTTAACTCCTCATTCAGGTAACTTTTTCCAGTTTGGCTTCGATGCAGAAGCACAGAAGCCTCGACTGCAGTAAATCTGGTTTCTATCCTGACCCAGGTGAGTGGTGAAAAGTACTTAGAAAGACAGATGTGTGCAGGAGTAACAAAGTCTTTCAGAAAATCAGCTCCATAAAAGGCTGCAGCAAGGACGTGCAGTGCATGTTTTTTCATGCCGGGGTTTACCGAGCTGAAGGCTCTGGCACCGTTCGCTCATCCGTCCGACCTCAACTTCAATGTTTGCAGCTAAACCGACAGACAGGAGTGCCCGTGCTTTCAATGAGTTATGAATGAGTTTGGAAAGGTAAGAAATAACGACGGATTAAAAGAGAATAAAGAGGTTAAAACGTTACAACAGAACCATTGTGACATTTAAAACTCAGGTTGAACACCCTGAAACATAAAAAAAACGGAGGAGGAAAAGTTTTAAAACAGTTGTAGAGAATAAAAGAAAAAGAATTAATGTTTTAAGTTCAAAAAGAAAATATAAAACCATTAAAGAGCATCCAGACTTTACTCGTTAATTTAATGTTGGGACAAAACATTTTTTTTCTTAATTGGCAAAAAATGTGCTGATGTTTTCAAACAGGAAAATTAAGAAAATCTGTTTTGGTTCCATGCAAATAATGTCTGTACTTTCTTTTTTAAAACACCGGACATAACAGGCTGAAAAACAAGCAACTCAAGGAAAAAAACGTATTAAAACTTAGATATCATTCACTGCGAGGAACCCAAGAAGGGACATTGGTTAAGAAATAAGAGATACAAGTCATCTAAACTGAAACAGGATTGTTCTGTGCGTTATTTAAGCTAAAACAAACTAAAGCAGGAGTTTTTCTTAGATTGTCGAGCCACTGAAAGACAACAGGTTCAAGATAAATGAAATGTGATTTAAGAGGACACTTCCTTTTAAGGCTAAAATAAACACCTTATAAAAAAAAAAAATACTGTTTTACTAACCACAAAAGGGCAAAAACATTGAACTGTTTCAACTGTCACTTTGTTAGGAAATAAAAGGTCATTACACTTTCTTTCAACCCAAGTTCTCTCTCAGCTCGGCATCATCAAATCACCAAATTTCAGTCCCAAACACGGCCCAGCATCCTCTCTGAGGCTGGGCGGTTGCAATATTTCCCGACGTGACGGCGAGGCGGACAAAAGGCCTCAATGAGCAAGCACAAAAGGCAGCAAAGGCCGTCACAGGACCGAGAGCTGCGGCGTCGTACCAGCATTCTCTCCATGGTGCGGGAATGAGCCAACAAAGAGGCACAATGTGGCCATTCATCACCAGTACAGTATGCTAATAATGTAGCCGGGAGGCATTCTCACCCGTGTCCCCTCACAAAGGCAGAAAACCAAACACGGTATTTAAAAAGGACATCAAACAAAAACTCTGACCCCGAAATGCTAAAACTGAGGATCTCAAAGAGGAGCGACAACCAGAACATGACGCGGTGTGAAAGCGTTACTGTGGTGTTCCGGGTTTAAAGACAAGCAAAGGACGTTAACGCTTTAAAAGAAGAATTTCATCATTAATAACAGAGCTGCTGGTGCCATGGAGAACCAAATTCCCTACGATTAGAAAGAGCTTTTAGCATCCTTGGTGTTGCTAGATTAATGGGTTTGTAAAACTAAAAACTCTGACTGGGAGGATTTTAGACTAGAATAAAAAAAGTGAAGCTTTAAAGTGAGTTGACATTAAACTAAAGGCTATAAAACATGTTTATCACAAATCATTTCTGTGTGGGAATGGGCCTTACAAACCCAACCAGGGCAAGCACTGGAAAAAATAACCCATTCATTCAAAGACAGAATTTAAAGTAAACGTCAGAGTAATCATTAGATCTACAATTTATAACCGAGTTGACCCAATTCAAGATGGCTGCCTCAGCTAGTCGACTTCTGCAAAGACAAAAACAGCTAAACATCAGTCAGTTTTACAGATTCTGAGCTAAAACTTGACGGTGTAGTAGCCGAGTCATTTCTAACATTAACTCAGACTGAGTAAGATCCCAGAATAACTCATGAGATCATCACATGATGTTTCCTTCGAGGTTTGACCACAACGCTGCAACTTATCCCTCAACGTTAGATGATCTCAGCGGGTGACATGCATTTCATCAAGGAACGCTTGATTATTTTATTTTTAAATGTTTCCATGTCTGGTAAAATGTCAGCGCTTTAACAGACATTGTATTAAAAATATGACATGGTAAATCCTAGGGGTTTAAACTCAGAGCAGCTGGACTTTTTGGTTTTTGGAGATCTTTCGCTTCTCATTTGAGGAGCTTTTTCCAATTCAAAGCTGAAACGTGTGACGGTACAAGCCTTAATGTAGTTGAATACTCCGTCTTCAACTACAGAAAAGTCCACCTGCTCTGATTTTAAACTCTTAGGTTTTAAAATATAAAATCATATACAATGGCCATATAAATGAGTACATTTAACAAGGTTAAAATCATCTTTGTCAGGGTTGTTTTCCTCTTCGACCAGAACACAGTTAGTTGCGTTTAAATCAGCAAACTCAACTAGACTGCTTTAAATTTGATATAAATAGAAACAGACCCCATCAAAAAACAGCAGATATCTTCAACTTCGTAACAAAAAACACCACTGAAGAACCTCGAAGCAACAAGCTCATCAGATGCTCTTTACTATGAGATAAAGACTCGTTGGATAAATTCATTCTCTGAATTTAAAGCAGGATGCAGCTGAAAAGCCGTTGGAGTCCACTAAGATCGCAAGCGGCAAAGGCCAAGGGGACAAAGTCACGTGTTCGGTGAACATAGCAGCTGTTTGCATGGAAACTGTGTTTGCATTTGACTTGTTTACATGATCTATGCTGGTCTTGGTCAGGGAGTCCCTGCGTCCAAGGCTTGGAAATCTGACATGAACGTTGAAACTAACAGAACCCCCCATTATCACACTGACATGTTTGAAGAATCTGCTGCAAACATGTTTAAGGTCAACACATTCACACACGCGTCACCTGGAAGACACAGGTTCAGCTCAAAGTCGAGCTTAGTAGGTGAAAAACAAATAAAACCGACTTGCAAAGTCTGCAGATCTGATTGAATACGAAGGTGACTTTAATTAGAAGAGACAGTGATGAATTCTAACCTTGAAAATGAGCCTGTAAATCTGCAAACATAGGAAGTGAAACCACCGAGCCAAGGTCTTCCTGTTAATTATAAAGACCCAGTGACACACTACCAAGAATTCACCAACTCATGCAAACATGAACTGTATGACTTGTTTGACAGGAGTTCGGTTCGACGAACGTGTAACGGCCGCGGTTTAGTGAGTAAATAACACCAACATAAGGGCTCCTGTGCAAGTTCAGCTGATGCTGCAGAGGCAGTTATCTGCTTCATACTCAGCAGAATTATTTAATATTCTGACTGCAAGAACAGACTGAATGTTTCATTTAAGACTGCACAAATTGAAGATGCACGAATTTAAATTAAAGTGCATTCACTAAACAAGAGAAATTATATTTACTGTTTAAAATGCAATGTGAACGCTGAACGACTTTCCTGAAATTTGTTGAATAAATTGGCAATTGTTCAAATTAAAACAGAATAAATGCTAAAATGAGCAAAACCAAAGCCACCAAGCTAGTGAGGAAGACAGTAGCTACAGGACAAAAAACGAGCTAGACAGCAGCTAAAAGGAGATGGACCTGTGGTGTCCTATCTGGTCCTGGAGGGCCACTATCCTGCATGTTTCAGATGCTTTTCTGCTCTTCAAGTTCTGCAGACGCCTGGTAATCACTCATTTATTCAAATGAGTTGTGTCACAGCAGAGAAACATCTAAAACATGCAGGATGGTGGCCCTCCAGGACTGGACGCCACTGAGCTAGAACCTAAAATATACAAAAATACACCAAGTACGCTGAAGTGGATTTCAGAGAACAACGTATGTCTATGCTGTAAAGTTAAACAATTCAAAATGCACTTTTTAAATGTGGAAGTAGCTAAAAAAAAACGTACAGAAGTAACTAAAGAGGAAAACATCAGCGTGAGGCTGACTCACGCTGATGATAAAGCAGATGATATCCAGTTGAGGCATTTTTTTTTTTAAGAAGCTCAACCCCAGAGAAGAGACAGAGGACAACTGAAGTCAGCAGAAGCTGGGTGACAAGCTGACAGATGCTTCCTGTTAAATATCACCTCTGGTTCTTCTTGAACGCAAGGAAACTACGGAGGCTGAAGGAAGAGAGGAATGACAAGGTTCCTGCTCAGCACATGAACTCCCCAGCTCTGCAAATCACTCTGGGGAAAAAAACAAACTGCTACAGCCTTTAAGTTTAGCAGAAGTTTGTGTTTTTTATTATTATTCAACTGAAACAGCTGCAGGAGAAAAGTTGTTGAAACTGGTTTCCTCTGCAGAAATACAGCAAACAAGCGGATGCCGCTTACTCGAGGTTAAGAAAACAGGAAGATCCAGATAAATACGGTCAGCTTTACGGTGCATCCAGAGCCTGGAAGAGGAATGTGACCCTGACCCATTTCCAAAACCAGTAGCTGCTGCATAAAGAGCACCGGTTTGATCGGTTACAATAAACCTCGCACTGCTGCCGACTCAGCAGCTAAATCAGAAATAAAGTTTCACTTTTGCTAAACCGCACCAGCAGTGTACTAACGTCACCGGTCTGATTCACTGCCAAACGCACACATCAGCATCATTTTCAGTACATAGGTTTGGCATGAGTCAATTAGTTGACATAAAACACAAAAGGAGTATAACACTATCTACATGATGTTTTCATGAGCTCATATTTGCTGTGACAACATTCTGCCATTTTAAGATTTCTACCATCCAGGTCATAAGACAAAAAAAACACCCATCTGCCCTCCTTGGGTCTTGTCAAATAAACAAAGCCTGCAAGTAAGAATAACGCTGACAAAATTAACCGGTCTTCTGGTTCCAACTTGACAGTTCAGATATAAAAACTAACAGCTCAAAAGACATCTTTCATTTGTTTGTGGCTGTAATCGTTTCGATAACTGAGCTTTTTCTACATTTATCAGCTTTGCACATTGTTCAAAACACAGACTTGCATCGAATAACTTCTGTTTTTCTAAAGCAGAAACCTCAATGAAAACCTGAACTCTGAAGGTCCAACACCATCACAAAGTTAAAAATGCGCCAGATGGTTTAATTGAACGGGTCCCGCGTTAATTTAAAGAGAAAACAGTAAAGGTTTTAACAGCCAGCGACCGGTAACGTTAGATTTTATGCTGCCGAGACAAACATTTAAAGAGTTCAACAATGGTAGGAAGGTCCAGATGTGAACTTGACTATCAGTAATAAAACTGAATCTATGGAGGACCGTATCAAACAGTTTATAAAGAGAAAATAAATTAGTGGCATTATGATTAGACATTAGGCTTTGACATCACAAAACCATCATTTAACCTAGGTTTTAATTTTGCCTTGTCCAATATCTGTCTTGAAAACAAAACTTTTATTTTTACCAGTAATTTTGTTATTGAGTGAATTTAATGATCATAAGCATTAGCTGTTTTACTCCACTGCAACACTACTACTAATAGAGTATGCATTTTACTGTTTTTCAGAACTTTAATATGTATATAAATGTATATAATATAATGTTTAGTTTGTGGTCGTGTTGCAGGAAGATTCAAGTAATGAACTGAGACCTAAATGATTCAAATCTGCATCAAGGGAAAAGAAATCGATTTGGATATCCCTTATTAATGCCAAGTAAAGTAAACTTTAAATAAAACAAAACCATATTCTAACCCTAAAAGTCTAATTATATTCATAACTCTAATAAAGAACAGTGGAACAGAAACTAGCAGCAGATACTTTCAGTCAAAAACCTTCATGTTTTATTCTCCAGATTATATTCATTTCTAGTCATCATGTTTTTAAGGAGCTTCTAATAAAAGTGTTCCCAAATTAGAAAACAAAGGCAAAGAAAACTTACCTAGTGCTCCACTAAACTTCTTAATGTTTTAGATCTCTACCTGCTTCGACACACCTGATTCTAATGGACAGGCTGCTTTAATTACCTGAACCAGGTGTGTTGGATCTAAACACAGTTCGACAAACGGCTGCCTTGCCCCTTTTTTTCAGACAATAAACTACCACAAAGACGAGATTAATTAATTTTCAAATGTTTGCTGAAGGAAGAACACCTAAACACATTTTCTGGACGTGACAGTTAGGGGACAGTTGTTCAAAATGTCCTCGACTTGTAAGCAGAGACATGAAACATATGACTAACCGTGAAGCTCAGACAGTCAGCTTTTTTACCTTGAGACAGATTGATGAGCAAAGGTCAGCATGTAACCTTGTGCTGCTGGCAGGAAGAGCAACCACTTCACATGATTATAAGACGACAGAGGCATGACTGCTCGAAGGAGGAGCGTTGTTTTTTTACTTTTTTTTTTTATTTGTAGGAGTGAGATCGGGCTTGGCGTTTTGAGATTACAGCGTGATTATAGAGCCGTGTTGCATGATGAGACACGCTCGTCCCATCAGAACTGTTGAGTTAGCTCCTTATGTACAGAGACTTTTTTTTAACAAAAACCTGGTTTCATTTGATCTTTTATTTGGATTCTTGCTTGGTTGTCTAACTTAAAACGATTTTACTTTTACAAAGGACCACACACCTTCATGGTCTAAGTGTCTAGAGGGAATAAAAAAGTGAACTAGGAGCGAAATTATCTGTCAAAGCCAGTGTTCACTACAAATTATTAATACAGAAGCTGGTATTTCTTGAAAGAATGTCAAAGTTTTAAACAGAGACTTGAGGATGATGCTCAGCTACTACCACAACAAATTTTAGCTCAATAGCTGGAAAACCGACTGAGTTATAGCTATTTTTATGTTTGCTAAGGTCAATTAACTGTGCGGCCATTTTTAATTGGATCCAAAGATTACTTTAAGAGTTTCAGACAGTTTGTGGATGTCAGCAGTCAATAAGTCTGAAGCGTATATTTATTACAGGTGTTGCTTTGATGCAATAAACATTTTAATCTAAAAAGTAAAATAAAAATCAGTTACATGCACTGAAGTTGTTCATGTGCTGAGTCATGAAAAACATTTAAAAGCTGAAGCCTGATGACTGAAATAATTTTTTTTTTAATTTCTCCCTAACTATAGCTTATATTTTAACTGTCTTAGCTTTAGCAATGGCTCAGCTACATTTAGTTTTCAGCTACCCCCTGCTATGTGCTAAAGTTTTCCCAACTTTAGCACATAGCATTTTTTAGCTTTCAGCTACAGGTTTGCTCATTATAGCTTGAGGTTACCATTTTTACGTGCTAATTTGATCTTTTTGGTAATTTTAGAGTGCAGCAATTGTTATGCTAATCTTAGCTCTTAGTTACTGTTTTTGCTAATTTCAACTTTTAGCTACATTTGACCCCAAATTTAAGTTTTAATGTACTGTTTTGCAACATTTAGCTTTCCCCAACTTTAGTACTTAGCAACGTTCTTAAAGATTTTAGATTTAAGTTACAGTTTTGCTCATTTTAGCTACTGTTTTTACGAACTAAGAATCTGATCTGCTAGTTTTAACATTGGCGTTTTTGTTTCAGCTCCTTCAGCGGTCAGCGTTGACAATTTGCAGAAAATCATATTTTTTTCCCCAGTTTAAAGTTGGTTACATTAACTTTACTGTAAAAAATAAATAGAGGCAGACTTTATTTTAAATGTCCTCCAGGGACAAAAGCAAACAGAGCAGCAGCCTGTTGGACAAAGTGGTCTTTAGGATGCTGCCTGTTGACACAGCATGGGGCTGGTCTGTTGTTACCCTGGGGGGGCAAATCCTCCCAAAGTGGGGCAGCTGAAGCAGGATGTAAACCACAGCTGTATGAGGAAGAGCTACAAGCCCTGATCCAAATCCCTGCTGCTCCAGTTTCAGAACCACAGCAGCCTAGAAGAGGAGGTGACCTCCTTCAGGCTCTCCTGGGGTAAAAGCAGATGTTTTTAGAGGAGGAGGAGGACACAAGCTGAGCCTTCACTGGGAGGTGTAAACCTGTAACAAACAGACAGTTAGGCGGGGTGCGACCCTTACCTTCTGCAACCAGCTCCTCCACGGTGACCTGGTACCGGCCCACTGCGAACACTTTCCCGTAGTAGCTGCTGACTCCCGAACTCGAACCGGCACCAGACGCGCCTCCCAGTCCTCCACTTTCGGACTTGGGCATCCGAGAGAACTTCTTCATCCTTCGCTTGGTTCTTCAGACCACTCGCAGCAACAGTCCCTAACTAGTGGTAAATTAGCCACACTACTAGTTGAGCTCGGTAGTAGCGTCCGACGTGCCCTATCTACTTATCTGGGGTCTTTTCTGCTGCTGCATGCTCCGGGTCCGGTTCTACAGGGGGCAACGCCTCGTTCAGGGTACCATTAACACCGGCGGGTCATGGTGGGGTGGGTCGCTGTCCCGCGTCTCTTCCTGACAGCATCCAGTCGCTTCGGTAAACTGGGTTCGTTAGCCGCTGTTAGCATACGTGTAGTCTGTCAGGACGCTCCGCCAAAAAAACTAAAAAATTAAATTAAATTAAAAAAAGGAGGACACGAACAAACAACGCAGCTGGCGCCGGACCGGGCTACACCTCCTCCGGCCGAAACGACAACCTCCCTGGGTTATAGCCGACCCAGAAGTGCCCCCAAAAAGCAACAGCGGCGACCCGGACTCGCTCACTTCTCTGGCGGACAGTTAGCTCGTTAGCTAGTTCCTCCGAGAGACGAGCCGCCCCGCGAGCGCAGGTGAGCTTAAAACAAATTTTAAAAAATTATAAAAATAAAAAAGTGCAAGCTTGCGACAGCAGTAAGTGTCCGCTGCTTATCGTAAACCACCCCTTCTCGTTTCCTTTTTTTTATCTTTATTTTTTTTCCGTTTGAGCTCCGCTGCCGTTAAACTTCTCCGTCTCTCCAACGGCAGGCTTCAAAATAAGTGGGTGGTTTGTTATTTACCCAATGAGAGTGACAACCAAACCTGACGTGGCTCCGCCCACTCCCACCGCTCTGATTGGCTGTACACGGGTGATGTACGGAAGCTGTTCGGTGCCAAGAAGACGAGACCGATAAATAATAAATAAATAATTACTGTTTCAGACTAAGATCCTCACAGGGAAATCACAGCTGCAGCCATTTTTGGCTGAACGTCGAAACTCTAATTTTACGCGCAATCTGTTTGAATTGTGAATGATTCTCAGCTACTACCACACCAAATTTTAGCTCCATGGATTAAAGCAAAAAAAGGCATTTTTTAATGTAAAGATGAGTAGACTGTGAAAAAAAACACTTGAACATATGAGCTCAAACAAGGTCTTAAATATTATAGAAACATTACTGTTGCCATTTACAGACAGATAAAGTGTTTTGGTTGGAATATAATAATTATAATGACAGTAATGTGACTGCCTGACTAGGGATCGAACCCAGACCTCCCACAGGTGAGGTATGTCCTATAGAGACATTTATTGTCATAATTCCAATTTTCATCCTTCATCTGGGCCAGGAATCGGCAAAAATGACCCAAAAGAGAAAAGCCGAAGTTATTTGAGCACGGGAGGACTGTGGGACGGAGGAGGGTTCACTGGGAAGAACCATACTTGCTTTCACATCTTCAAAAGTCTGCGAGAACACCTGAAAATGCTGCTAGTCGCTTCTTTTTTGAAAAACAGTCTCTAGAGGGGTCCGAAAACTCCCCGAATATGGCGACAAAGTCATGTTCATGCTGAAAGGTATGAGTGCGTAGTGTGTCCCAATACTCTGGAGTGCTCTTTTGCCCCGCCCCCTTTGCGTCCTACATCCGCCCTCTGGCTAAACCCACATCCAAGCGGACTTCGGCAAAGTATTTATTTACCCACAAATTGAATTAAAAGGCGAACATATGGCAGTGGTGACGAAGCACATGTAAAGTATTGAAATAATTATTGTTCCACTCTGCTGTACAGGTGTGAATACTATTAACAAAACATTTAAACAACCAGATATCTCCTGCAGTGACTTTGGAAAGTAAAAATACTTAAACTGTACTTTTAAAACCATGCTGGCACCTTCTTAAAATGCCAAACAGCGACCTGTACGCCATGTTGGGTGTCGCAGTCACGACGCAGAGGTGCGAGTCGATGATGTAACACGTACTGTCCCAATTCTCCAATTTTTGCATGCTTGTAACCTGCGCACACAAACTTCGACTGAGTACACGCTTCATAGAGGGGTGTAGTGCGAGTACTACTACTACTAGTACTACTACTACTACTAACCGGTTCGGTTTATTTGTCGAAGGTGGCGTCAGTTTAATCTCTACATCATAACCAGACGGGGTGGTTTTAACGGGACCATTTTTACAGATGGCAGAGAACATCTGTAAGCTCAGTGTCTGTAAAGTTAACTGAGACGTAGCCATTTTTGTGTTGGCTAAGAATGATTAGCTGTGGTGGCCATCTTGAACTGGGGTTGACTCCAAAAATTAATCAGCTGCAGATGTTACAACCACTTAATTAGGATCCATCCTACAGCTCATGAGATATTTTGCTAACAGACAGAGTTGACTTCTTTAAACAACAATCTTGCAGCCTGTTGTCCTCATAATGTCTGTTGGGGATCAGTCTCAGCTACTACCACATCAAGTTTTACCTCAATATCTGTTAAATGAACTGAGTTATTGGTATTTTTGTAGTTGGCTGTGGCAGCCATCTTGAATTGGGCCTATCCAAGCGATTCAGTGAATCAGGTCCCCAGTCCACAGACAGAGTTTAGACAATCTACATCATATATTAAGGTTTTTGTTTTCACGTCCACCTTTCATCTATTCTTTGTGTTTTTTTGGCAGCAACAGGCTTCCATAAGAAGCGCCCAGACAATACTCATCTCTGACTGGGCAGCAGAAGTGACATAAGCAGTTCGGTTGAAGGAGACAAGCACAAAACAGGCTGGAAAGAATGCAGTAAATGGAGAAATAAACAAACCTCAGGCTACACCGAAGGAATGTGTCATTCTGGTTTTTTAACATACTGCTTGTTCTCAAAAACTTAAACCTCTTATCTGCATCTGTGTGAAGCATTGCTGTTTTTTGTTTTTTTCAAAGCTTTGGCGCTTTCTAAGTATGCAAAAAAAATGAATCTCTTTGCAGGTGGTTTAATGACTGTCCACAGTGGAAAAAATAAGGCACTTTTTAACCAGACCATGCCAACGACGGAGCTGTATAACAGCTGTGAGCCACAGCATTTTTGAACAAAAGCACAAGTGTGGGCTTGACAATCCACCGTCTAACTCCACAAACTCACTCCTTCACAGCCTAACTTGTTCATCACTGAAAGCCACTTTAGCTTCCCGTGAACCAGCTATTAGAAGAAGCATTTAAGGTCTACGTCTGAAGATAAGTGGGTTCAATTAGCATATTGGGGTCAGTGGTTTTAGGGGGAGCACATGGCTAAGATGGGGATTACATAAAATATCAGGAGGAACAGAAAGCAATCACATGACTGTATAAACCCCCATGACATGACACATCCTGTTTCCGCAGGAGGAGGGGAATCTTCCCTCTCAGAAGAGATTATATTTGTGTCATTGTCTGTGAAGTGTGTGCTGCCACCTGCTGGGGTTTGACGGCTCAGACAAAAATCCTCGTTGGGGCGGCTTCAAGGTGAAACTGTAATCTCAGCTCCTAGATGTCACAAAAAAATACTTACAATTAAAGCAATGACTGCTGAAACAACATTTCAAAGCATGTATGCTATCCATCTACACTTCCAGGTTTTTACTCCTAACCTAAAGCCTAAAGCTAAACAAACTGATGTTTTAAAATGCGAACAGAAAGAAAAAAGAATAAAAATGACACGATTTAAGAAGAGCTGGTTTCGACAGAGCCAGGGACCTTCTCTCATCTGCCGCCGAGCTTGCTTCAACACCTCAGATGTCAAAATCTAAAGTTTTAAGAGCTCAAGGTAAGAAATAATAACTTGGTCCTAAATGTCTGGAAAGAAAAAGTCCCGCTAAACCGTTTGACTCCCAAAATTAATCATCTGCAACTTTCTGTTCATCCTCTGTGGTACTTCTGAAAGAGAATCCCATTTATGAATAAAACCTTTCTAGGTGATTGTAGAACTGGAAACTGTTGATTTGTGTCAGGAAAGATAAAATCTTGGGCCTTTTATTCTTGCCTGGAGTGCTCAACACTCACCAGTCTGCAGCTCGGCAGGAGCAGATGAACTTGGCCTACATTTTAATGTCTCCCCTGTAAGTTTTTTCCTTCTTCTCCTCCTCCGCTGCAGCATGGCTCCTGTCTTCACACAGCCGAACACGATGGACTACAGAGCTGCTCCAATCAAGACTTTATGGTTATGGTAAAAAAAATAAATCGAAAACACAAATTACAGTAGATACTAACGCCAAGTAACTTGTGATGAAACAGAAAACCATCTTTCAAATAGGGCTATCGTTTGAAAAATGTTGCAGTTTTAGCCTTTGGTCAAAAATTCAAAATATCATGCGTGGCTGCACAAACCTTTAAGCCATTTCTTGTTGTTTACCGAGGTCATTTAGCTGTGGCGGCCATCTTAAACTGACTCTAAAAAACAATGAGCATTTAGAGTTTCATAAATCCATCCAGTGGGTCATGGGATATTTTGCTCCAACGATCAATGGTAAAGTTTAAACAGAGATCCTGATCTGTTAGCGCTCAGAGTACGTGTTGGGGATGACTCTCAGCTACTACCACGCCAAATTTTAGCTCAACATGTGCAAAACTGACTGAGTTAGACTCATTTTGTGTAAGCTGATTAGCTGTGGCCGCCATCTTGAATCAGGTTAACTCCAAAAGTCAATCAGCTGTTGTTGTAATTATATATTTTTTATCCAATACACAGAAACGGTGCTATAAAAGTTAACCAAATCATATAAAACTCCACTGAAATTCACGCTTTTCTGTTAGACTTTTAACCAGTTCTTACAGGTTTTTTCCTCTGTGAAGAAAACTGGCAAAAAGCTGTAAATTTCACAAAGTTCAACATAAATACCAGTTGAGGTTTTGTATAAATTTGACCTGGAGGCTGTTTTTGATAAATAAAGGAAACTGTGTTAACAGAGGAATTATGGGAGCGTAAAAGAAAGTAAATTAAACTATTTTTGGAGATGATCAGTAAAAAGAAATTGGAAAAATGTAAGAAAATGGTGAGTTTTAGGATAAAATATGTTAACCAAAAAGATATGGAGAAATAGTTTTCAGGAGCATCCAAAGCCTTGTCTAACAGTTATTTTAGCTTTATTAAAATGAAGTACTGAATCTGAAAATCAACGCTGCTTTAAAAGTTACAGCTCACTGAGGTTGATAATCCTCAGAAAGCTGAATATATTTCCTTCTGGAAAGAGAAAATGTCTGGAATATTTGTATGATAAACCAAAAACTTGTATGTTGTTATCATTTTTAACTATCCGTGTGATTTATTCAGTTTTATTTAATGATGTTTTTGGTTTATTGGGTTTTCTGGAGGCTCAAACAGGTTGGATTTCCTTTCCTTTCACAAAACTGAAATGATGAAACGATCACGGCGAGTGCAGCGAATTCAGACAATCCTAAAAACACAGAGTGGCCAAAACTCCCCAGAATAACTTCTCATATAGAAAACAAAAATCTGTTCAGGACAAGATTACAGTTCAGTGTCCCAGTCCTCAAACTGTGAGGGAGTTTGTTTCAGGAGCTTGTCCCAGTAGTAGTCCATCGTGGCGCTCGGCAGAAACTCGTCGTCACTCACCAAACGAACTATCTTGATGTTTTTCAACATCTGATACAAGTTTCCTGCCCCTGAGAAAACAAAGACGTACAGTAACTGCACAATTATTCAGATATTTAAGAAGCTGCTGATTAACAAACCTGGAGTCGGCTCCTGCTGAGCAGAATCGGCTCTGCTGCCGTTTTCTTCAGCCTCCATGTTCAGAAAGTAGTGAGACAAAGGTTTGTCTCTGAACGTCACCTGGAAGGAAGTGAAGGTGTTATTAAATACCTCACCTGAACACGGTTATCTCATCTGTGCACACATTACATGTCCAAGCTGTTCAGAAAGATCTGCAAACAAAACAATCGAGTTCAGATACGTTTAAGATGAGTTTAGAGACACAAACACTCAGGACTCGTCAGCATGCAGTTTCTGATGACCTCAGACCTTTACGTGTTGCAGCAAAAGCAGCTTTGTGTGATAAGATGCAGACTTCCTGGTGACTAACCTTATCCAGCGCATACGCTGAGCTGACAGGGATATTGTTTCCGAGGATAGACTCCAGCCAGCGCTCTGGAGCCTGGTGCAGTTTGCCTTTACTGATGATGGAGCCATCAGCTCGCATGTGAGCCGTGTGCTGCTTCCCCTGTCGCACAACAACTACATTTCATTCATAAATTCCAGTAGGATGATGTTTTAAGCTGAACTGGTGATAACTCAGCGACTAGATGAGCTGTCTGACCTTCAAGGTGAGCTGTAAGCCACTGCCCGGTGTCAGGACTCCTGCCTGAACGAGCCGATGAAGACACCTGCCGTTGTCTTCAGCGCTCGTCTGCATCGGTGCATTCCTTCCTTTCGCCTTAAAGTTGATAAAATTAAAGTTGTTCTCAGCTGCGCCTCACTCGGACAGCTCCAGCTCAGTTTGTACCTCTGCTAAACCGTACGTTTGCAGGTCTGGTCACCACGTACTTGTGTTTCAGCAGATTCGCTAAAGTCTGAGTGTTTGAGACCAACAAGTCCAATTTTTGAAAATGACATATTTTTTGTGCACAGCTTTAGTGTATTTGTTGCCCCCCTCTGCCAATATCATACCCACCTTGGACGAATGTTTATGCATGATTTATTTTGTTTTTTGGACCTGGATATTCAGGGCTTTGCATCGGATGTTTCCTGTCATAAGTTGTCAAAATACAGTTTTGTTGCTCTAGAATAGAGGGTGACAGGAGTGGATTTTCACTCCAGCTCCTGTACCACTCTCGGTTCATTTAGTCTTTAGGAAATACATTGAATTTAATTTGATCTTCTCCCCATTCTTTTTAGATTACTTTGTGTTCTGTAGTTTAGGCGTTTGCCTTAATCCAACTGGTACAATTTGGCAGAAGTACAATTTGCCCAGCACCACACTCCATCAGCTCCTGGCTGTCTCACTCTGCAGATCCAGATGTTTTGGAGCTTTTTTTTTTTATATATTCACACTGACCTGTCTCACGGGTCTGCAGCTTCCACTCCGTTCCCTGCACTGACGACAGCTGGATGTTTCTCCCGGTTTCAACAAACCTGCTGAGGATTCTTGGGTAAACCCGTCACCCGGCAGCTGCCTCTTCAGGACGTCACCTCGAAGAGTCGAAGAGTGATGTGACATTTTGGCCTTCGCGGAAACATATGCCTCTTCCAACTGCGTTTGTTTTTGGAGGATTTCCACCAAGTTCCTCTGACACGAAGCCAAAGACAGGAGCTGACTTTTCAGCACAGGTTGGTGAAAGTGATCAGGCACCGTCCTGCAGAGGGAGGATCAAACAACGCTGCTGTTATTTAGAGAAATAAGGTTTCCTATGCTAAAATAACAACAACAAAAGTTGGGACTGTGTGAGAAAAATGCAGAGAAACCAAATTTTTCTGCCGTCCGAGAACATTTCAGAACCGTTTCTTTTAGACTTGTTGCTGACAGCAGTCTGATCTTCGGTCTGAAGACCTTGGTGTCCATTTCTTCCAACAAAGATCTGAATCCTGATCTGTCAGATCACAATCCACATTTCCACTGTGAGTTGGATAATAACTGGAACAGTTAATCGAGAGCTTTGCTCTTTCTAAAACATGACAGACTGGAACCAACGCATTTATTCCTGTGAATGGGGCCCCATCACGTCTCACTTCTGACCTGGAGGAGGCTTTCCACCGTTCTCTGGTTGAGAATGATGTCTTCAGACTTAGAGGAGCTGTGCCGTACCCCAGCAGCTTCACATCTGGCTGCAAACCACCTCAGGGAACATTAAAGGTCACGGCTCGAAGATGGCAACAGAACCACGTCATCCACAAACAGCAAAGAGACCGCGGGGTTCCCAAACCAGACAGCCTCCTCTTCACAAGCTCCTGTCCATGAAGGGACAAGGGACACCCCACCTTAGAAATCAGCTCGACCTTGTGCCGAGGATGTAGACACAGCTCTTCCTCAGGTTATACGAGGACTGGTTAGCCCTTAAAAATCAATGCTGGCACCCCTGCACCTCAGGCTTGATACCTTAAATTATTTACTGATATTACACACCATCAAGGAAAAAAAAGAAGCAAAAATTCATTCCTGTCTTTTATGAGGAATCTCATTTTGAAAAACTTCAACAATCGTTCCGTGTTGCAGGCCTGAAATGCAGGACAGGACATATTCTCACAAATAAATCAAAACTGGAATTTTAAAGGTTTAATGTCAGCAATAAGGTTCAAGTCTAAGAAAGAGCTGCTGCGGTTTTTTCATTTTTGTTGTGATGCATTTTCAGTTCTGTCAGGTTGTAACACAACATACTTTGCTGTTGTCTAAAAAGCTTTAATTAAATTATAGATACTCCTTCACTGACCTGTATTTACGGGCAAGGTTTTCCTTCTCTGAACGCTGCTTCTCGAGAATGTAAGTCAGGACGCTCTGGATCTGCGTTATAGCTGCTCGGTATTTCTCTAAAAAATAAAATAAAATCAGCACAACTAGAGTTAAAGAGACAAATTCAAAGTGTTTCTCCTTCTGACATCATGACGGCGCTCTCACCTGCATCCTTCAGATCCCTCAGAGGCCAAGCGGAGGTTTCTGTTTGTTTCGTCCTCATGTCCTCCAGAACCGCAGCTACAGTCATGGAGTGACTCTGAGCTCTGAGCGACTGAATCACATCCAGTCCCGATTTAAAAAGTAGAATCAGTGCAACAGTGAGAAGAAGTCTGAGCCTCGGACGCATCATTGAAGTTAAAAGACGTTGAGAAGTCTCACGTAATCAAAGCCGGCGTCGTTGGGCTCTTTGGCTCCGCCCCCGCCGCGCGACTCTCCAGACCGGAGGTTCGTTGTGTTACTGACACCAGAAGCGCCTGAAACAACCCTGGACTCGGGATTCAGGGCGGCTACGACTGGATCCAAGATCGGGGTATAATGATTCAGACGGTATGAAACAAAAGCATTAAACGTCAGAGCAGAGTTTAAACTTAAGGGCGAGGAGTCCTCGAAGGAATGCATATCACCCGCCGCCTTTCAAGACAATTTAAGGCTAAGATCACCTGATGTTGAGAAATGACAGCAGTTCAGCCGTTTTAGTCAAACCTTGAAAATGACATTATTTACAACGTCATGCAGTAAAATACGTGTTGTGAATGACTCTCAGCTGCGACCACATCAAATCTTAGCCCAAAAACTGGAAAAGAATTACAGAGTTATAGCCATTTTTGTGTTTTTAAGGTCAATTCGCCGTGGCAGCCATCTTGAATCGGGTTGATTCCAAAGGTTAATCAGTTGTAGATAAAAAACAAAACCATAAGACATCAACGCAAAGTAAAAACAGTCCTGCTGTCTCACATCACATACGTTACCCGTCCATTCACTGATCGCAAGAAGGAGTTTTACAATTATATATCCGTAAAACGTACAAAAGCACTCGTGTGAAAACAGCCGTGTGTTTTCACACCATCAGAATCAGCTGTTTGAGACACTACAGCCATAAACTAACAAGGTGCTTTTAAACAAAATAAAGAGATTAAAATCCTAGCTGTGCTGTGAAGGAAATGTTGACACGCTGGTTCCTGTCCAGTTCCCCACCTGGTTGCGTGCTCTCTGCAGCCTCCTCACAGGGTCTCTCCAGAGTTACAGGAGATGTTTGATAAGTCCTGAGCAGATCCTTCAGGTTCTCCTCCGCCGCCAGGTCCAACGCACTTCTTCCACCCACGTCTCTGTCGCTCGGATTGGATCCGTTCTGGAGGAGAAGCTTCACCACCTGCAGCACGAGACACAGCAGCACCTCACAAACGTCTGAACTTCCGCTGCTAGAAGCCACTCGACTGGTGTGAACGACTCTCAGCTACTACCATGCCGACCCTGTTAAACTGTCTGAGTTAGAGTCATTTCTGTGTTGGGTATCTGTATGTGTTGGTTTCCTAATATGTCGTTGTGTTTAATGATTTGGTTCATTCTGCTTTTATTTACATTTTACACAGGTTTTTCAGAGTTGTGGTTGTAAATCCTAAGTGTCCTTCAGAGTGTTTTCCATCACCTGATAGTTCCCTAAGGCAACGGCATCATGCAGGGGAGTCACGCCATTGCAGCTCCTGGCGTTCACCATAGCTCCAGCCTTCAGCAGCTCCTCCACCACGGCCTCTGCGCCCACCCCTGAGGCCTCATGGAGAGCCGTCCATCCTGACAAGTCACATCCAGATTTACCAAAAGGAAGAAAATTTGTGTTTGAGAGGAAAAAAAAACAAAAACCGCTTCAGATAACAGATGGAGGGAGACGACGGCGGAGCAAACAGAGATGTTTGAGCGTCTGAGCCGTGAGAAACCTGCGTTATCCTCCTCGTTGACACTGATCCCAGCCTGGATGAGCATTTTCACGAGCGCCAGATCGTTCTTCCTGCAGGCCCTGTGAAGATGAGTCTCTCCCTTCCCGTTCCTCTTGTGAATGAATTTGGAGGTTTTGATTTTTACATTTGCTTTAAGATAAACAAGATAAAACTTATTGAAATAACAGAAATAAATCAAGTAAACATGAAGGTGTCGAGGATTTTTCCAGCTCACCTGATGACGAGCTTGCTGCGGCGGCTTTCTCCGGCTGCTTCCGTTTCCTCTGATTCAGGTTGATTTTGTTTTCGGTCTCTTTATTTCCAGTCTTCGCGCCTGGATCGGTCGCAGCTCCGTCCTCGGCAGCGTCTCTGCTTTGACGAGCAGGGAGATCCTGCAACAAGCTTAAAGAGTCCTGGTCGGAACACGACAGCTCCTGAACCACCTCAGCGTCATCGTAATCCATCATCTTCAGGGTGTATCTGCAGGAAGAGTAAACATTCACACGTCACTTACACAATCAGCAACTCTCAAATAACTTACAGATGTGATCAGACATCTTTTTGCTCTAAAGACGGCACCTATTTCTGTTTTATCACCGAATCCTAAGACTGATACGACTCTTCTTCACCTTTGGCTGAATGTTTGAATATACGGGGCGTTTCATCTTTAACCAGCCGCTGAGTCATGGTCTGGAAGCTGAGTCAGCGTTCCCCTCGTTCTCCTGGGTTTTAGTTTTCTGAACGTTTTGTGTAAAATTAATCCTGCAGACTTTGTGCTACTTCGGCTGTTCACGTATCAAAATGTTCGGTTCATTCAGGAGGTGGCTGCTGGAACTTTTAACTTTTTAAAAACTTTCACTTAATTTACACATAAATAAAAAATCTGCTTCAGCAAACTGGCTCTATATTTACCTTCTTATGCTACGTTTAGCTTTAACCTAGCATTTAGCTACCTTTCTGTTACTCTTAGCTTGCATTTTGCTGCTTTAAGCTTCTAGCTATCATTCTATTTTCAGCTATTAGTTAATCCTTCGTTACTTTTAGCTTGCAGCTACCACTCAACAGCTCAGAACTGTTTTTTTTTACCAATAATAAACAAACAATTTCTCTGGGTTGAACTCGTTTTGTTGCTGCTGGTGTTTTTCTAATTTAAAATAGTTTTTTATTTTTTATTTTACCAGCTTCAATTAACTGAATAAAACTTATTAATTTTTCTTTGACCACTTTTACTGACTTGATGTTAACAAAGAAACTTGAAGTGTTTGTGTTGCTTACCTGTAAGAAAACACGACTGACAGAGCTGGTTTTCTTTGTTTGTTTTTGTCATGTTCTTGAGAAATAAAATGATTAGTCAGTTTAAAACACCTGAAACTGTGATTTTCTGAATCTCATTTATACACCGATCTGAAACACAAGTCATCGTTTCACACACCAGCTGATTTAAAACGACACCTTTATTTGTAAAAGCTCATAATTCTCTGTTAGAGGATAAACATGATGTTATTATTTAATGTTATAATACCACCCACTAGATGGCAGCACAGTCTAAAGCAACATAATCACTGAAAACATTTTATAATTTCTATGGATAAACTAAATAAATAGCTAATTTCTCTCCTATTTTAACAAATAATTTGACATATATAAAACTGTATAAATAACAGTCCATCATACAAGTTATCCATCTCATCATTTAAGACAATAAATTCACCCTATATTTACATGATAAAGAAAAAACAATTAAATATAACTGAAGCATTACTTTGATTAAAAATAGTTGTTTTTTAAACATTATTTCAACAAATAAAATAAAGAAGCATGCCATCAGCTTCTGTTTAGTTCAGGTTTTATATATCTGGTATAGAACAAATCTTTATTAAAAATATCTTCTGTATAAAAATATTGGAATAAAAAAAAAACTAAACTTGTTTTTTAGCATGAATATAGCTAACACTACTGTACATTTATCAAATTTACTATGCATTCTTACTGTAAACAAGGGGAAATTTTTAGTTTTGGCTATTAAAAAACAACTTTTCAAGCTACAATAAAAACTTTAAATGTAACAGCTAACAGCTAAACGGCTAGCTAACCGCTTAGCTAGTTTAGCACTTGTACAAAATGAAGCTAAATTTGATTAACTTGCACTTTTAACTGCGGCTAGCTGTTAGCATTCTTCTTATAGATTAGTTAAGACATTAAACGAGTCATGTGTCAAGTGTAAAATTAATTTTTTACCTGTTAAAATATATTTTTAATAAGATATGTCCCACATCACAGGCTCAGTTGGCGCCAAAAAAGAAAAAAAAAATCACACGCATGCGCAGTCCACAATGTGCTGCATTCAAAGGCAACTCGGAACTTAGGACATTTTAGACACATTAGTTAACTAGTTAGGCCCAAAATGCATCAACTAGTCAAATAGTGAGGAGTTTAGTATTTACTAATTAACTGGTTAATTTTTAGATTGCACTACTCAACACATTATTGGCCTAACTTGGTATTTAACTAGTAGGACCAAGTTACTAAATTTGGCCTTACTGGTTAAATACCAAATATCCAGGCCCACTAGTTGATCGGTTTTAGCCACACTGGTTAACTAATGGGGCCAAAATTTCATCAACTAGTGAGCATCTTAGTATTTACTAGTCAACTAGTTAAATTTTTAGGTCGCACTAATGGGCGTAACTAGTTAACAGCACATCGTTTATGTCAACTAGGTACCCTGTACAACAGTTGTTGACTAGTTTTATCCAGTGGTTCACTAGTGTGTTTAAAGGCCAACTAGTTGGGCCTTCTTGGCTACTAATGTGGATGTTTGTGTATTTATTCAATATCCTAAATATTAAGCATCGTTTTCACCCAAAGGTTAAAGACCACACTGCATTAGTTAGAGCAGAAGTCATACTAGTCACCCATTTTACCACAATAGTAGCCCAAGTCCCAACTAGTTGGCTTTTAAACACATTGAGCTTAAATGTGTTTGGGCTACTAGTGCAGCAAAATGGCTGACTTGTATGACTTCTGCTCCAACTAGTTGGGCGAAAGTGCCACTAAAAGTAACTAGTGTTGAACTAGTGAGACCAAATGTACAATTAGTGCTGTGCAGTCAGGAACTAGTGGACAAAAATGAAGCTTGATTTCTAGGGTATCAAATAAATACTCAAATGGTTTGCCATACCTCCTATTTTCTCTTCTTTTGCCAGAAGGTTTCTGCATCATAAAAATGATCCTGCTGCCATCTGCTGGAGAGACTGTCTACTGTAGAATATATACAGTCTCTATATGCAGTCTATATACTGTAATATATACATTCTATATATAGTAATATATACAGTAATATATACAGTAATATATAGTCTATATACAGTCTATATATAGTAATATATACAGTCTATAGACAGTCTATATACAGTAATATATAGTCTATATATAGTCATATATACAGTAATATATAGTCTGTATACAGTCATATATACAGTCTGTATACAGTCATATATACAGTCTGTATATAGTAATATATACAGTCTATATATAGTATTATTCAGTGTATATACAGTCTATAGACCCTACAGTGTCCACTCATTCTGATTCTGCACATTTGTTGTGTTTGAAAAGTGAACTGCAGTCCGGAGGAAGTGATTCTTGTCACACATTCATCAAACTGTTTTAAGAATCACCTAAAGTATTCTGATTACTTTGTTCTCGTAATTTTTAGGATAAGGAAACTTCCCACATTTGAAAAACAAAAACAAAGCACAGAATGAGCAACACATATTGTTTAAAATCTGTCATTCAGATTATATAAAATAAGTAAAAAACATTTTTAGTTTCAGATTTAAAGTGTTGTGTGTTAAGTAAAAAATCAACTTTAGATACAAGACTTTTAAAACACAAGAATAAAACAATTCAATCCCAAAGAAGGAAAATGAGCCGACAGGTTCAGTCAGGTCACATCTGACACTTTATTGACATGAGTTCGAGAAGAGCAACATTCCTGACAGATTACATGTTTCTGTTCATGTCAGGTTTGACCTGTTATTGGAAACAAAAGAACCAACCGTCTTTATCCTTTAATTGAACACGTCCCACAGATCTGTGCGTCTGACGCTGCAGAGCAGTTCTGAATAAGAATCCGAAGAAGAATTAAAACACATTAAACAGAAGGTAAGAAGAAGAAGAGGAAGCAGGTCGGATCTGGAGCGCCGACTCAGTCGTCTCCTCCACAGATGGCCTTCAGACACTCCCCGTGGTCCCCGGACAGGTCCGACTGAGGGACAGAGGGACAGAGGGACAAAAAGGCTTCAAACTACAAGACAAGCTCACAAATACAACCAGTCAGGCTTCATTTCAGCTGATAATCATTGGATGCTGCATTTTCGACCTATTTTTAAATTTGTTTTTAAAGACTATATATTTATTTTTACATATTCTGATTTACGGTCACAACTCCATCATTTCTCACCAGGTTTTTAAATAATTTTTTATTTTTAATTTTGATGTTTCTATCCATCTGATGGATTTCTAGAAAATAAAGACCATTCCCTGAAGGCATGCGTACCACCCAGAGCTCAGAGTATGTGACAGGGATGACTCTCAGCTGCCACCACACCAGGTTTTATCTCAAGATCCGTAAAACTGACTGACTTTTAGCAATTTTAGCGTCTGTTCGGGTTAATTAGCTGTGTCGGCCATCTTGAATCACGCTGACTCCAGCAGTTAATCAGTTCCAGATGTACATTTGACCCCGGCCATCTTTACTTCTGAGAGATCCAGCTCTTTAGACTCAGTCCTCTTGAGCCCGTCTCCCCCGGACTCGACCCGGACCTGCTCGGCTTGACTCGGACCAGACTGCAGGTCTCTGATTGGCTGGGGACACACCTCCCCTGGATGAGTCACGACACCAACTTGCTTTTATCCTCTCAGTCTTCTCTGGCTCACTTTCAACCACAGACCGAGGACCAGGCGAACCGTGACCTCCATGCCCTTCGTTGTTGGGTGTCGCCAAAAAAAACCAACAGAGGAGTGCCGAGCAGCCTGCCGATGGTGATCCCCGCCCACATTTGTGGCGAGACGGGTCGCTCTACAATCATAAAAACATCTTTACTGACCCGTTCCCTGCTCACTTAACAGCTTCACTAAACAAAAGGAAGAGTAAGAAGTGAATGTTCTGAACAAGACTGGATTTAAAGTTGGTCAAAGTGAAATGAGTCAGAAAGTTTCAGCTCCTCCAGGAGAGGCTTCTGTCTTCATCAGCAGACGTTAACTGATGCTGAAAGTCGTTCAGGTTAGAGAAAGCTCAAAGCACCTGAGCGTTCTGCTCTCATTTACATAAAGGGCTCCTCGCACGGGGAGCGCGCTGATAAAATATTGAAGCTGTGAGGCCAGGAGGTCCGTTCTGACTGTCAGGGATCCGGTTTTACTGGAGTCCATTTATCCGACTCCATCAGCTAAATCTTCTCCAGCCTTCGCCTGCATTAATATTCAGCTTTCTGACGTCGTTTCTTGTTGCCTAAATGAATTTAGGAGACAAAAACTTAAAAATGATGCAAACATTCATGACGAAGAACAGCCTAATGAGACCATAAATGTTCGCTCTGCTGAAAATGTAGAAATATTTTAGGATGTATTTATTATAAAAAGGCTGAAGAGTGATGCTGTTTTTGTCTGAACATTTGGTTTTTCTAAGCAAAATATCTCCTAAACCAGAAGTTTGGATTTAATTGAACCTCTCAGACAGTAATTATTGGATGTGCATCTACAACCCTTTAACTTCTGGAGTCAAACCAATTCAAGATGGCCGCCACAGCCAGACTTTCATGCGGTAGTAGCTGAGAGTGATTCCAAATAAAACGCATCTCCAGGACAGCTTGGCCTTTATTTCTCTTGTTATCGAGCAGATTAATCATTTCCCCACAGTGACTCTATTTATCTTTGCAGAAAGATCTGCAAACTCTTGTTTTATTGAAACATTTTTGGTTTTTAAATAAATCAGGAGGGCTTCCCAACAACGGGTGAGGTGTCAGATTCAAAGCCTCAGAGGAGAACAGGTCGTATTCAGGCCTCTGATGATGCTCAACCTGAAGGAAAAACCCCGGCGCAGCTGCGGTGGACACCCAGTTATACAATAAACCTGAGATTAAACCAGAATAACTCGATGAAAGCTGCAGGAAGGCGTCAGCGTTCAGCCCGGGAGGTGAAGTCAAACTCACGTCGAGCGCGGAGAGCAGAGAACGGTTGTAGAGCTTCTTGAACTCGGCTCTGATGTCCAGCAGGTCGATCTCAGACCGGCTCACCATGATCCGGTCCAGCGTGGACTCATCGGTACCGCCCCCCTGCAGAAGGAGACGCAGATCAGCTCCGGCGCTCCCGCAGCCCGACTCTGAATCCTAACCGTCCGCCCCGTAATGACCCGCATTTATCCAACATGAAGGAAAACAAACTGATCTGCAAAACCCAAAACGAACCAGCTTATGAACAATAAATATCTTACCTGTTGCAGACGGCTCTCTGAACGGCCTCAGTTTGGAGTTTAATTGTCTGAACTGACGAGCTAACGGCTAATCAGGACCAATTTCAAACGGCTTCATCTTCACATCGCCTTCATCGTTATTTGGTTCGGTTAGTTAGCATTGACAGCAGCTGTAGCACTTCCTGTGGGGATATTCTTCAGTTTCTAACAGAATAACTGAGCAGAGCTGAACTGACTTCAGAGAAAAGCTTCATAAAAAAGCGTCTGAATGAACCTCAACAAACATTTATTTGGAGAATGAAGCCATAGTCCCTGTTGAATTAGCCGTTAGCTCGTCAATCCCGACAGAATAAAACTCCCTCTCCAAACGGAGGTCTTTCAAAGCGTCATTCATCTACAATAGGTAAGATATTAGCTGCTCCTGGTCACTCACTTTTAAAAGATCTGAACTATCCCTTTAAGAGAAAGCAAACAAAAACCTGTGACTAAAATTCATTTCTTTTCTCAGATGCAGCTCCTTTAAAGCTTCTACAGTCGTAAATTGTAAAAATATGTAGTTTTTACAACTATATTTAAATTAATATTAATTCATTCTCTGTATAATAAATAAGAAGCGATTCGCAGCTGAAAGAGAAGCAGGTTCACCTTCATGCTTTCGTGCAGACGTTCTGCAAAGTACACGGGTACGCTCTTCACACATTTCACTGGAAGAAGAAGAAGAAGAAGCAGCGTTTTAATAAAATAATGTAAACGACACGTCAGAAAGCAGCCGGAACAGAATCAGGTCAGCTCACCGACAGCCACCAGCAGCTCCTCCAGGTCTCCGGTCATCTCTCCTTCGATGCTCTGCTGCAGCGTTTTCCCGCTGATGTTTTTATACTCGACGAGCGCTGCACAAAGACGGCCTCGGTTAGCTTTCTGAGGTAACCCCGCCCCCCCCGCCACCCGCCCGAGGTCTGAACGAACACACACAGACGTACTCTGTCTGAGCTGAGAGATGCTTCTCCGGCAGAGGATGTCGATGAACTTGGACTCGTCGGTTCCCCACCTCGTCTTCTCCCCGGCGCTGTACAGAGTCTGAAAACAGGAAGTCTGAGATCTGAGCCGCAGGAACAGAGACGCTTTAAGTTTGTTTGGTTTCGGGCTTCACCTCAGCATCCTGTTTGGCCTTTTCTCCATCCACTGTGGTGCTTTCATCCCTGTTCCCCTGGAAACAAGAAGAACGCCAGATTTTATTCTCACTGACACACAGAGAGATGAAATCTGCTGAAATCTGCTAAAGAAGCGGAACAGAAGATAAAAACTCAAAATAAGCAAAACAGTAACTAAAAGCTCAAGTTAGAATAAGTTAGGTTCGAAGCTAAAATCAGTAAAATGGCAGCTAAAGGAGCGTAAGAACGGAGCCGGTACGCTGAAGCAGCTTTTAAAGAGATGCTTGTAAATAAAGTTAAAATATTCAAAAGTATAAAAGTTACAAAAAAGACTAAAAGCCACAGAACTCTGATTCAGATCGAGCCGAATGTTTTGATACATGAAGGGTTAGAAAAATTACAAATTAAACAGAAGTAATTTGATTCTAAAATAAAACAATAAGGTGCAGAAGACACTACAAACAGAGGGAACGATGACTCAGCGTTAAAACAGTGATGACTCAGCGTTAACTCAGCATTAACTCAGTGATGACTCAGCATTAAAACAGTGATGACTCAGCATTAAAACAGTGATGACTCAGCGTTAACTCAGTGATGACTCAGCATTAACTCAGTGATGACTCAGCATTAAAACGGTGATGACTCAGCGTTAACTCAGTGATGACTCAGCGTTAACTCAGTGATGACTCAGCATTAACTCAGTGATGACTCAGCATTAACTCAGTGATGACTCAGCATTAAAACAGTGATTGATAATGAAAACAGTGAACTTGTGGTTTTTTGTTACAATTATCTGCCTTTAAAGTTTATATTCTGTTAATTCACAGTTTGTAAAATGTGATAATGATCTAATGATCCTTTCACAGTAAAGTTCTACATAAAATAAATATTCAGATGGTGAAGTTACAGATATATATTTATTTTGACCTCGGCCAGGAGGATCAGCGCTTTGGCGAAATCTCCAGAAAGTTCACTGTCCAGCTCCGAAACCAAGTCCTTCTCTGTCTCTGTGGAAAAACAAACAAACAAACAAACAGAGCAGTCATGTGATGTCACAGCTCGCTCTGGGAGTCTCAGCTGGATATCTGTGAAGCTGCAGACATTTAGTTTGTCGTTAGCGAGCGGTGAACCATCTTAACTGCAGGTTAGTTTAACGCCTCTAACCAGTTAAACCGGCTCCAGTTGGGTGCCTGTTAGCAAAATATTTCATGGATTTTAACGAAACTCGTCTTCAACCATTGGAGCCAAACAAACGACGATAACTGGACTTCACAGACGCTGAGCTAAAACCTGGTGTGGTCGTAGCTGAGAGTCGTCTCTGAGCACTAACACACACAAACCTGTTATTTATTCATGTGTTCATTTCAGAAAACCTCCCTGCTTTACATTAAAAAACACCTATTTGTTTTAAATTTGTTTTAAATGCAGATAAATGGAAGTTTAGATCATTACTACGGCTGAAGGTCTGAAAACTGAAAAAGGATTTTTTTTGTCTTTTACTTCCCACATCTAACAGCTGGTAAGGAAGCAGAGATTAAGACTGGGATTTTATTTCAGGATTATTTCATGTTTATCTTTTCAGGCTAGAAAGGTTGATGCTACTTTCATGTCTGTAACGGACTATGGTGATAATTTATAAATGCGTGCTTCTTTTAAATGTCTTTATTCGCTGGACGCCTTTTATCATGGAACTGGTTTAAAAGGTTTTACACATCATTGCACATCATTGGATGGACATCCTTGGCATATTTTTATTTATGAGGCCAAATTAGGACTTCTTCCTTCATATTTGTTGGCCTTTCTCTTTATAAAGTCCACCGGTGGATAATCTCTTCGTTGTAAGAAATTTTTTTTACTTTTAGTGCCTGAAGTCCGAACTGAACTCGGAAAGAAATCTTCTCAGTTTTCTGCTGCGGCTGCAGAAACACGTGAACCTGAAGGAGCTGCTGTCATTAAATGCTTTTAAGGCTGTTCTTACTGACTTTGAGAGGGAATCATCTGTCTGCAGATGTTTTTGGTTTTTGTTGGGAATGTTTTGTAACCTCTGAGAGCTGCTGCCAGGATTCTCTTGTAAAAAGAGGTTTTTTCCTGGTGAAATAAAGGTAAAGAGAAATTTGACGGCTCTCTGACCTCGGCGAAAGGCCTCCTGCAGAGCTTTGATTTGCTGGTTGGATCTGGAGACAAAGATTTCGATCAGAATGCTGTCTTTTGTGCCGATTCCCTGCAAGAAAAAACACATTTTAAGTTTTCAGCTCGGATTGTTGAATGTCAGAAATCTCATGTTTGTATTATTATTATTATTATTACGACAGTTCTGCTTCCTCTATGCATTCAAACTACCTAATATATATTATTAATAACAGTGACATGTATTTATGAGAGGTATATCAGGAGGAACCGGACTTTCATGGCCCGCTCCACTTCGTGGCAGTCGTAGATGGCGGGTGGTGTGATGAGCGCCACCAGCAGGTCCTCCATGTCCCCGTCCGTGTCCCCCTTCAGGTCCTTCTCCAGCGTCTGCAGGTGTGAAGAGAGCAGAAGAACAACCACACCCAGGTGAGCACACAGCCTGCAGCTCCACCCTCAGGTGCATCCGGCCAGAAATAATCACTCATCAGGTTCTTATTATTAGATTTAGCTTCTCAAACCTTCATCACTAACAGGAATCATTTAGTGAGGGTTAATCTCGTCGTATAAAGCAGGTCTGTCTGACATCGCTGCAGTTATATTTGCATTTTCAATCATGTGGTTGAGCTGCTTTGTTTATTCAATCCTGGCAGCAGAAACACCCAATTTAAACACAATATTTGTGACGTTCTATAAGCTAACACCCCGTTTACAAACATTAAACCCTTCAAACTAACACCAGAAAACAACCAAACCACCAGACATCATTAATATCTCACTCTGCCGTAGGCTTTCTGATAAGCTTCCCCGATGAGCTGCCTCTGAGCGTTGCTTCTTTGTGTCAGGACGTCAATCAGGACCTTCTCATTTGTTCCTAAAAAAATCAAATAAAAAGCCAAATTAGCCACTCTAACTTACCTCAAAGTTGTTATTTACAGCAGTAAATGCTGTTTTAGATTAAATACAGTGAGAATGTAATTCATTTTGGTTAGAAATTGACCAAATCTGAGCAAATCCTGCAACGTTCAGTGCTGGTTGTCAGTTATAGAGCCGCCATATTGGATCTCAAACTTAGCTTTTATATGTTTTATTACTATTTTAGTTACTTCTTATTTTTTTAATCAAAATATACCAAGGCTGTCTCATCAAAATCCCAAATCCTAAATTATAAAAACGAAAAAAAATTTAAAACAGATTAAATAGAAGCGTCTAGTACTTTTAGCTTCCAGCTGGGCTGCTTAGCTAGCTTTTATGTGACATTAATTAACAATAAAAGTGCAGTTTAATGAAACAAGAACTCATATTTGCATCTGAGGTGACACATTTGAACAAATAAGGCAACATATATGTATTTATTTATATCACAACATCATCTTAATGATCTTTTTTGGACATTCTGTTAGCTAGCGTCATTGTTTTGTGACGTTTATCAACTAATTTATTTCCTGCAGTTTAAATCACACATAGATATTAAAGGTTTTTCCTTAAATTTACTATTTTAATTCAGAATTTAGTCCTCCATCTGTGATGCTGTGGTCTTTAATTAGCATTAGCACTGCTTAATATTATAATATCTTCCATAATATGACAGTATTTTAGTTAGAAATATAAGGTCACATTTAATATTTTAGCATCCTTATGTTATTAGTAAAATAAAGAAATTAGCATTTTCTGGGATATAGGTAGAAGTTCATGAAATGTGCTTCCAGGTGATAAAACTGAAGTTTGTACCAAATCCTTCAACAGCCTTCTTGATGGCCGCAGCGTCCTCCTCAGCATTAAAGTTTTCAGAAGGCTTGATGGTTCCTCTGTTTCCTCCCTGAAGAGCAGGAAATTCAGATGGAAATCATCATCATCATCATCAGTATATTTAATAAGAAAACACCACCGATGTCTGCCGTTTTCAGAACAAGACCTACTTCTGCAGAAAAAGACGAGGGAGAATCCACGAGGCCCTCCAAGTCATCCTGTAAATGGATTTAAAACTGTTTAACATCATCGTTTAACCCTTCATCTTCCATCAGCAGCTCCTGTTTCAGCATCATTTAGATTTTATACTTTATATATCCCTCCTCTTCTCGAGTCCAAACCATCTCAGCCTTTTTAACACCATAAAAAGGAAACTGTGTTACCCATAAAGACGTCATGGTGAAGATAGTTTCCCTGTAAAACAATCAAACATTCGTGATATTACTCAAACATGAACAATTTATAAATGTCTGACACTTTACAGCTTTTATATTTAGCACAAAACTGGAAATTTTACTTATTTTAACAATAAATCTTACAATAATTCTGTTTAAGAATGCTAGAAAATGGCATTTCTGGTAGTTTACATGAAGTTCTTTACAGATTTAAGCTCAGTAAAAATCAATAAATTATTTAACAGCACTTCAGTGTTTTATTTGTACAAAACTACAGGAAGTCTACCACCTTAAAAAAAACCCCGAATCACTAGATTACGTTCCAGTTAAAGCACACGGACACTGAAATGTGTTTTGGGTCGAGCTGCTGAAGAGAAACGCTTTAAAAGTCAAAAACATTTGTAGTTTTTGTTCAAATCGAAACGAAACAGGAAGTCAGATCTCGGTAGAAAACTGTTTTATAAGTAAAATTCTGTAAAAAGTGTAAAGATATTCAGATAATTCAGTGAAAAGCAACAGAAAGAAAAGCTCACCTTGGTCCTCGGAGTGGAACGATTTCTGCCACACCTTCAGGTTTAACAGGAAACTGGAAACCTTTGTGAAAGGACAGGTGGTCACACCTGCTCTGCTCAGGTGATGCCTTCAGGGACAACTCGTTCACTGCAGCGAGCAGCCAACACAAGCCTTTCTGCTCAAGAGAATATATATGTTTTTTTACTGCCGTACAGAATGAAGCACGAAGAAAAAGGAGCTAAAAGAACAAAAACAGGTCATGTATTCAATATTAAATTTGTTTTTATTACTAAAAAAGGCACCAAATACAGGCATCATACTAATAATATTGTTTTCTTTCTCCAAAAATCAGTAGCACCAAAAAATATAAAGTCATTTCCCACATTTCTCCATTCTCTTGCTGTTTGATAGGCACACAGTTGAAAAACAACAGGATGGATGAGTAAAAACATAAATACAAGACTCAGTGCTCTTTAACCAGTGTCACACACTTGAAAAATAAAATTACAGTAACTTTAACACGGCGGGTACATCAGTAGCTGAGAGTAAGATAAATAAACCTCAGAGATGATTATGTGTCTTTGGGTAGAACAAAGGCAGGCAGACACACGTCTCTTAGAAAATACGTCATTTTTACATTTTTGTTTGAATTAAACAGTGTAAGGCTGAAGCAGTCGTGATCGATGCAGTCGGTGCCCACTCCTTCTTTACAATCACATGGAAAAACTAAACCAACGAGCTTCGGATGATTTGTTTAATTTAACGAGGATAAACGCTGCGTGGCACTTAATGCTGTCAAACGGCGTCAGGAGAAGAAACTCTCTGCTCAGGGTGGCAGTAAGGCTCCAACGCATCGTCTGTTGAAAGGAGGGGTCAGATAATAATGGCACTTGAAGGCATCATTCGGGGTTCGGGGTTCGGGCGTTCAGCGGTGCGTCGTTTGTGCTTTCCAGCTTTCAGAAGCAGGCAGGTTCGACTCCAAGTTCTTTAATCCTGGGGTTGACTCCTTGGGTCACCATGGCAACCGCAGGAAAAAAAACAAGTCTAAACTTTTTATTAGGAGTCCAAATGAAAGAAATTAAGAGATTCACATTCCTCCTGAAACGAGTCAAAATGTTGATTTGGAAAAACAATCAGTTCCCAGCAAAAATAAGAATAAACTGGTTTTAAATTTAATCATTTTTTATCATAAAAATCACCTAAATGCAACAAAAAATTATGACCACTGGTCTGAATCTGTCAGTTTAATCTTTAAATAACACTTTGATTCATGAACTTCTTAATTTCTGGACAGATGTTTTACATCTGGATCCTTTTTATGGAATAATCTCTGTCAGGATTATTCAGTTATCATCACAGGAAGGATCTCTCAGAACGAATGTCTGGATTTGAGCCGTGAAATCAGGAAACGGACGTTTTAAACTCAACCTGCTGCACCTGAAGGTGCAGGTCTTTATTTTGTGAATCTGAAGAAAACCTCCAGGAAATCCTCTCCTGAGGTCTGGTTTCATGAAGGTTGTTTGACGTCAGGGAGCCTGTTGCCATGGTGACAAACCAAGGGTTTCCCCTGAACTCAGAGTTTTCGTCAAACCTGCTCTCTGGATCACGACCGAACGCAGAAAACTCACACAGCAGCAGCACCCAAAGTGGCGAAGTGACGTGATGCAGGAGGTGAAACCCGTCCGTGTCTGAGCCGCATGTCGCCGCGTCAGCGCCGAAACGAGCGTCAAGTAAAAGCTTAAAGAAGTTTGGAAGATCGGAGGCGGATGTTTGCAGTTTGTGGATTCCTGAGGTAGCCCGGTTGCCTGCTCGTCACACTCTTCCCTTTTTCCAAAGTGGTATAAAAATACATTAACAAACATCTCGTTCCTTTAAGTACAAACGTTTCTTTTAGAAAACTGATTTGGGGTTTAGCGTCTTTCAGACCTCGGTGCCGTCGCTGAGGTTGTTGTGGAGCTTCACCTCCAGGTTCACCTGCTTCACTTTGCCGTTGGGCTCCTGGTTCCGGTTGATGTTGACGTTCCGCACCGTGCAGTGCTTGCTGCTGAAGTTCTTCTCCACGCACTTGTCCAGGCACACCTCCACCTTGGTGTTCAGCGGGTACTCCTCGTAGATCTTCGGCGAGTTCTTCTTCTTCGAGGCTGACAGCCTGCAGCGGCGGAACAGGAAGCAGGACGCCAGCAGGACCAGGACCAGCAGGGTGACGGCGGCCACGCCCCCGCCCACCGAGCTGCCCACGTGGGCGTTGAAGGTGGGGGAGGGGCCGACCTCCAGGCGGAGCGACTTCATGTTGGTGCCGTTCTTCACCTGGTCGCCCTCGTTGTCGTAGACGAGCGACTCGTCGAGCGTCAGCCGCCCGCTGTGGTCCACCAGGTCGCGTTTGGAGCGGCTCAGCTGATACGTCGCTGAGCGCTGGATTCTGGGGCCGGAGCGCGACTCCGGGCTGATCACGTAGATCACCTGCAGGTACCACTGATGCCCCGCCTCCACCTGTCAACCACAGAGATGAGGACGGTGTGAAACTGAAACTACAAAGACCGAAAAAGACGCTAAAGATCAGATCTCTGACGAAGACTCCTCCCACCTTGTAGAGGGCGTCCACCTTCATCGTGAAGCCGTCGACTCCCGGCATGGCCGCCATGGACTGCAGCTCCGGAACGTCGGAGGCAAAGTCGGCCTCGAAGGGAACGTCGTGGAAAAGCCTGTCGCAAACGTCTGGCTGTTTCCGATCCTGAAACACGAAAACAGCAAACCAGCTGAGCTCGGCTGCAAACATTTAACTTGTTTTCGTAGCAAAGTGCAGGACAAATAAAACCAACAAGGGTCCTGTTTTATTTACGCAGAACAGGAAGTACGAGGGCGCCGCAGAGGCACAGAAGGAACCGGATACTTTAGACCACCTGACCCAGAAAGGGTTTTATCAGGTAAAAGCTGAAGTTAAAGTTAGTAAAGTAGCTGATCGATTTTTATTTCTCGTTTAGTTTATCGTAAATATGACAATATGTCTCCAGGAGTTGGACATGTGCAGAGGAGGGACAGAAGGATGTTAGAGAAAAAGAGGAGATGAAGGTAGTTGGACAGAGGACAGAGTTCGATGGAGGAGGACGACTCGCTGTGGAGACCCCTGAAGAGGGAACAGATGAAAGATCTTTAAATCGTTAAATTGTTTCCACGTCTTTTCTGCAGAAGATTAAAATATGACTTTTTTTATTGAAAGAAAACCAAACTGCTTCCATTAGAGGGGAGACGGAATGAATTACGTCTCCTTTAGGAGAAGTTTGATCCAAAGAAGTGACAGAAATGAAAACGTGTCCGAAGCTGCAGCAGCTTCTCTCCGGTGAAGCTTTAATCCGAAGCGACGTCGGGATCCTGAGCAGCTCCTCCGGAAAGTCAGACTCGATTTCTGTCAAGGCTGCAGCTTCACAACCATCAGGCATGGAATCAAACACACCGACTCTTTAATTTATAACGTCCTCTGCAGGCTGAACAGACAGACAAGGCTTTTATTAAAGAGCAGGTTCTGTGTTCGTTCCTCTAACCTCAGTCTTTACTCTGCTGCGGTTGAAGAGTTGCGTTGTTTAAATCATTTAAACGTTACGTTCTGTGGACAATAAAACGCAGCAATGAAGACAAGCCGAGCTCATCTCTACGTTAAAACGCTGCCAAGAATTATTAAAAAGCAAAAAAAAGTGAACTTTGTTAATAATTAAAGGTGTAGCCATGATTTTGTTCCCAATAAAATATTTTTAGTTCCTGTACTGTGGAGGAAAAGGAGCCATTCATCACTTCAACAGGCTTTTGTTTCTGTCTTCTTCTCTTTTCTTGTTAATTTATTTCTGCTTTTTTTTTTAGTCTTTTCGACCAACTGAACACAATTTGGATGCGTTTCACATGGCGGAGCCTGCAGCGTTTTATTAGGAAACATCTGCAGAGAGCGATGAATTTATTAACATCTACAACCGTTTCCCATTAAAGCTTTTCTAACACCTCTTTAAGGGGCGCTTTAGAAAGTGTCAAACAAACAAAAATCAACAACTGTGTCCAGAAATGACAGCAAAGAGGAACTGATCAGTTAGTGTGGAAGATTAATGTTAAAACTCATCATCACGGCTGCGGCGGAGCGATTTAATTCAACTTCTCAGTCTTTGTTTGCTTAAACTCAACCCTGTTCTAAAATAAATCTGTTTATTTTCTGTAAAGCAGGAGGTAGCAGACTCTTTCTGGAGTTTTAGCATTTTCAGTAGAAATAAATGTGTTCAAACAGCACACAGGTGTGTTTGTGTTTACCAGCAGCAGGAAGCGATGTTTGAGGTGCTTGTTGGGTTGGATGCAGCCGTACTGCGGCCCTTCGTTGTACAGAGTCCCCGTGGGGTCGAAGAACGGGACGTAGCCGTCCCTGCCGGTGCACAGGTACACCTTCTCCAGCTGCAGCCTGTAGGCAGCGTTCAGGTTCTGCTCCGGGTTCCACAGAACTCTGCCGTACAGAGTCTGACCTGCAGGGGGCGGCAAAGGGCACGGTCAAGAATATGACGGATGAAAAACGACACTTAAAAAACATTCATCGTTTAGAAAAAGACAACAGGGTTCTGACGACACAGCGACTTTATCCACCTGCTATTACGCACATGAACACTTTAATTAATTTCTTCGTCTTGTTTCATTGTTCACTTATTCATTTGTATTTGTTTTATTTGCACCATTACACCAGAATGATTTCCTAGCCTGCAACTCATTTACTGGCAATGGCAATAAAGTGATTCTGGTTCTGACAACAAAACGAAGTCTAAACAGGCAGCAGAGACAAGATAAAGCAAACAAAAAAATCAAATATGCATCAAATATAGTTAATTTTTAAATCCTAGTACTAATCAACGATCAGCAGCAGAGAGCGAGCTGTCATCTTTACCACGTTAGTCGTGATTCTGTTGAGGTTTTGTTTTGAGCAGATTGTTGATTTTCAGTGTTTTCATCTGTATATTTCTGTTCATCTGTGGTCTTGTTCCATGCTCTCCCTCAGTGTTTCAGCTTTCCTGTCACATCTGTAATCAGAACAGATGTTCTCACTCACTAATCTCCCCCCCCACCCAGAACCTCTTACGTAATGTCCCAGTCCAGTCTTGTTTTTTTTGTATCCTCTGGTTTTGCTTCTGTTTTGCATGTTTTTTGAGCTGTAACTGCACAAGTTAAGGCTCGGGCCAAAACCGGAGCCGCCTCATCATCAGTTGCTCAGGTATCCAGAGCAGCTAATCGTCGTCCATTTTAGCAACTGAACTCAACTTCTAGCCTCCAAATATGTCGCCTCTGCTTCCCGCTCAACGCTGCTAACTTCATCCTTCGGCACCAGAAGTGACCTAAAGGCTACGCTGTGTCCTCGCGCTCCGGTCCTACCCATTGAGAAAGCTCCCTTGTAGTCCATCTCAGCCATGGAGACGTCAGCGGCGGCCGGGTCCAGCAGAAAGACCTTCTCGTTGTTGCACAGCTGGAACTCCGTGTTCAGGGAGTACACGACGGGAACGGGTCTGTTGGTCTGCTGGAAAGCGATCGGCACCAGGAACCTGTGGAAGAACAGATCAGGACTCAACTGGACTGGGGTTTTTTGTCTCTGAGTCTTATAATTCTCTGCAGCTGTGACCCGAACCTCTCCGGAGCGTGAGCCGTGCAGGACAGAGGTTTGTCCCCGGGGTCGATCCAGGGCTGGGTGGGCTGCACGGTGCAGGGGATCAGAAAGATTGTGTACTCCCCCGAGTAGTCCTTCCTGTTGCAGAGCACGTATTTAACAGCAAAGACAAAGAGGTAAGCAGCTGAAATTCACTAAATTATAAATAAATTGAGATGTTCAAGCATTCTACCTCCTAATGTGGATAAAAACAGGTTTAAAATCATACATTTGTCTGACAGAGTGAACCTTTTTCCACGAAAAACTCTCCTGTTTGAATGTGACGTCCTATAAAGACCGAAACGTGGCATTCAGGAAGGTTTCAGAGTGCCTCTCCTGACCTGCTGTAGGAGCTGGTGGCCCTCCACAGCTGATACGGCGAGTCGAAGCTCTGAGCGCTCCACAGCAGCTGCATGTCGAACTCTACGCCTCCCAGGTGGTCCGGCGCCATCAAACGGGACTTGTGACCCGGCAGGGTGTGGTGCTCGAGGACGAACTGACCTGCAGGTGAAAACGGGGCGAAACGTGCTTCAACGCGCTGCGATCTGTTAGAGCAATAAACGAACACAGACATTAATTTAACTCCGCTTCTTTTACTGACCTCTGAACTTAGCGTGAGTTTTAAACTCGATCACCAGCCGTCCGTCCTCTCGGATGAAAATCCTGATGATCTGCAGCCTGGCTGAGAGGACGCTGTCCGTCTGGATTCCTGCAGAGATCAGGAACGCCAGAAGAAGAGATCATCAGTCAGGAAAAAAGGATAAAAAGCAACAATTAATGAAACGCAGCAGGTGGGAGGTTCTGCAAGGCAAGAGTAAATGACTAAAAACTAAAACCCAAACAGATTAAACAGGGAAGTCGACTACGATTGGATGAATCTTTGCTTAATTTTTACCCAGTTAAGGAAGCATAAATTCAAATAAACCGAGTCAAATCATTAGGGATGAAGTCTTCAAATATATCTTCTGCAGTTTCCTGCAAAGGATCAATAAAGCATCTAGGTTAAGGTTTCTGTATTTGTTTTTGCAGTCTAACTGCTCCTTCGCAGACTTTGAGCTGTTTTAGCTGTTCATATACCCAAAGGTTCGGCTCATTCAGGACACGGCTGCTGTGACTTTTAGTCTTTCTTTACAGATTTTAACCCCACAGAAGCAAACTCAGATCTCTTCAGTTCCTTCAGAAACACGGTTCTCTTTGAAATCTGCTTCTGCGATTCCAGTTTTTTTGTGCGTTTGGTCCTGACCTGTCCTCCAGAGCACCGTGTCGTAGAAGAAGGAGAACTCCATCTCTGTGTGATGCTCCAGAGACGCCCAGCCTCTCGGAGCCGTCACGTAGATGTAGGACACGTAGAGAGGGACCTGCACCGTCAGGAAGGACTGAGCCGAGTCCCGGACCTAAAGACAACAACGTGCTTTAATTCTTATTGTCCTAAATCCGTATAAAGGACGGCTGATTGACACACCTGAAAGTCTGCCGTGACGGAGCCCCCGCACACGTCGATGAGCTCGGTCATGTCGTAGTAGGCGTCAAACGTCCAGATGCAGCTTTTGAGGTTCAGGTGTTTGTAGAACTGGATGCTTTTAGCCTCGCGGACGTTGGGGTTGAACTGGTATGGGCGGTCATAACCCGGCCCCAGAGAGATGCTGTCGTAGGAGACGTCGTCCAGGAAGCCGGAGTCTGTGGAGGAATGGGTCACAGCTGGAAACTTTAGACTCGGTAGCCTTAAAAACAAGGTGGCTCATCAGTTTTAATAAACTGAACTTGCACTGTCCTCTGCGTCCCTCTCTGCTGTGCTTCTGTTTTATTCTGCCTAACGACAACAGGAACTACAGACTGCTTCACGTTCTAATGTTAGTCGAGCATTCTTTTCGTGAGCACTAAATTAGGTGCAGAAGGCTCCATTTCATCTCCTGTTTTAAATGTCAGCAGGTTTGGGTGAACGAACTGACCGGAGAGGCCCTGCAGCTCTTTGATGGTGACCAGGTTGGAGCAGACGTGCTGCTGCCTGTAGATGGACTCGGACAGCAGGAAGTGCAGGTTGTGCAGCGGCATGGTGGACACCAGGGGGAGCATGCCGTCCTGATGAGGAATCTGCACGGAGATGTGGATGCTGTGCACACAGCAGAACGGATATTAACAACAACAAAAGCTTAAATTTACGACCATCTGCAACCACCCACCGGTTGGGGTGCTCTTTGTGCTTCACGTCCAGGTATCTCAGAGTGGCGATGAAGGACTGGGCCTGGAAGCCTCTGGCGGTTCCCGTGGTGACAGGCGTGTGGCAGATGGAGCCCTCGGTGCCGATGATCACAATGTTGCTCCTCAGCGGCGTCCCGAGGTGACCGGATTTATCCCGAGCCTGAGCCACGCAGCGGACGTGGAAACGACGGCTGAAATAAATGCTGTCCAGCACCTGAGGACGCCGAAGGACAGGGACACGGAGGACATGACTTAGCTTTCCCATTTTCAGCTGTCCGTTTTCTTGCACTTTCTGCCCATGTTCAACGTGACTCCCACCCCCAGTCGTGGAACTAGGCGTATGAAAAAAGCGAATATCATCTGAAATTTGCGACCTACGGAAGAATCAGCAGATCACAGACATTAAAGTCTGAGCAGAAATCAAGTTTTTTGATATTTACAAAGCAAAGCCAGAAAGCCTTTGAAAGCATGGATGCCTGGTTGAACTCGGTTTGCAGAATAAACGAGAAAATCATCATCTGCCGTCAGAAAACTGACAGGAAATCAAAACCCGAAGCATGAATTCCTTCATTCAACAACCCTGAATGCACGTGTGGAGTCGGTGCACGGACAAGGTGTTTGGCTCCATGACCTTAAAATCAATGGGGATCATCCTTGACCCGTGAGGTGTCTGGTTGTGCAGTTTGACGTTCCTTCGTTACACGGCCATGAGCGTAACAAAACATGGTCTCCAAAAGATATTAGCGTTGTAAATGTAAAGGTTTGGATTAAATCTTATTGTTAATCAAATAATTATTAATAATAATAATGTTTTAAATGTTAGGGTCACCATCATAACAGCACACCATGACAACAGACTCTGTGAGACACACAGAGTAAAAATGAAGCCTCAGACAAACTGCTGCTGACTGCCTGAACTGGACCATCTCACCATATGGTTGACGCTGGTGTACGGCGTGGTGTCTGTCACCGTCTCAAAAGGGGACCGGGCGCCATTGGAGTCGGTGGGCGCCGCCACCTCCCAGGAGAAGTGAACCTGGGTTTGGTTGATCCCGGCCTCCTCACAGTGCTCCTTCATCACAGAGTACTTGGGGTAGTGGGGGTCGCAGGGGGTGATGCACACCAGAGGGTAGCCTGGGGGAGGAGTTTTCTTACTGCCCTCTTTGGTCACTTCCTGGGCGTGGTCGTAGTCAGACAGCGAGACAACCTGAAGAGGCAGAGGGTTTGGTGACGTCAGAAAAATCCATCAAAATGCTGAAAACATTCAAGTCTACTTACGATTGGTGGGGCGGGGAGGATGAGACTGCCTGCAGCCTCCTGGTCCAAAATGGTCACTGTTGCCGTGGTGATCTGCCCAAGCACCGCCTCCACAGGGTCGTCCGGACCGAGAACCAGGGAGAGGGATTCATGCCACTCCCTGTCCTCATTAGATAAAATCTCCACTTTGAACAGGATGTGGTCCATTCCTTTGAAATATAAAAAAAATAAGAATATTCACTCGCTGCCAAGCTTCCGTACGGCTCTCCTGAGTCGGAAAAATGTAGATTTTTCCGGGGTTTGTCACATGGAGGCTGTTTTGCACTGACCGGGGGTGAACTTGAGGACTCGGCTGTTGGGGTTGTAGTCGACCCCAGACTGGGCCGATCCATCCCGGGTGCTGCAGCGGATCTTCGACGTTCGGTCCAGGTCTCCCCGGCGGATCACCTTGATGTTGAGCGCCTCCACGCCGTCTGGGCCGGGCGGCTCTCTGACCTGATAGGACGCCTGCTCAAACTCTATTGTAGGAGCTGGAGCAACAAAAGGTTAGAGGTCACCACAGTGTTACTGACTGGAATAACAAGCAGCTGTAGATATCTTACATGCAACCAACTGAACACAGATTGTCACCATCTGTCTTCCTCTGCCTCAGTTAATCACCTCAAGGTTTGGTTCTCAAACCTCTTAAATATACCATCTACATATTTCCCCTCGGTCGGATCATTCATTGTCAGAGTTGATGCTTCCATTTCTGTGCTGACGAAACACAACTGTAGCTCAGCATCAAACCTTCCACTTAGCTCCCCCCACAAAGGAATGAAATCAAGACTTGGAGGTTGTTAAATTTACTCAAGCTCAACGGAAACAAAACATATTGATGGCTGCCCCATCTCAAGATCTTTGCAACCTGGATGCCACACTTTCACTCGTCACCAAAGCAGTTGTTTTTTTTGTTACAGGACTCCAGCCATTTCTAACCGACGGTGTAGTTCAGACTTTGACCCATGCCTTTGTTACAACCAGGCAGATTACTGCAACATGAATCCAAGCCTTAACAACATATCACTCACAAAACTCTGCCTGTCGAATCCTGTAACACCTAAAGACCCTTCTTCTCACCTACAAATCCCTCCTGTCAGATCAGAGATTTGTCCACTTTCTGTCCCTCGTATCAACCTCCACAGCTTTGAGGACAGACCCTTTAAGACTATCCTTTGATAAAGCTTTCACCTCTCCACTTCACTCTTAATTATTACCTTTTCTAAAGTATCCTTGGGTTGTTATTATTGAAACTAATACAACAACCATGCAATCAACCATCTGCCCTCCTGCTTTGTCATACATTGGCTGCATGTGAGCCACGAGGTGAAAGAGGGCTTTCTTACCGTCTTCATCGTTGGTGATGGTGATGGTGACGATGTCACTGACTCCAACCATGGCGCCGCTCCAGTGGTCACCGAGCGGCGTACCAAGATGCACCTGGAATTCCTCCTCAGGCTCAAACACAGAGTCGTCGTTGACGTGAACGGTGCAGTTTTTCACCTGGAGAATAAACAAATGATCAGATGGATCAAGTCGAAGATCCAGACATAAACGTTTAACTTCATCAAGCTTCGAGTCAGCATTTTACCTTCTCTCCTTTCAGGAAAGTGATGCGTGACTCATCGGTGTTCCTCCTCTCTTCGAAGTCGTCCATCACCATGGCAGACATGGTTCGAGTGAAGCACCGCACCGAGGACTTGAAGGAGAGGTCACCGGTCCTGATGATGGGGATGTGGAGGACGCTGTCTCTCTCCTTCACGCTGTAGGAACTCTTCTCAAACTGCATGGTTGGAACTGAGGAAGACAGATGAAGATGGCTGTCAGAGAGATGATTCTATATGGGTACGTTCTGTTATACGTGTCACTAGAACCTGGACTGTTACTGTCCGATTCATGAAAAATATTAGCTTCATCCAAACCATCAAGATGTTTGCTAGGTCCCATCGAAGAGGCGTTTCCTGTAATTTACATCCACATGATTCTGACAGCTCTTCGCTCTCAGACTGCAGGTTTATTTGGGGTTCCTAGAGGTTCTAAAAGTAGAACAGGAGGCCGAGCTTTCAGTTCTCAGGCTCCTCTCTTGTGGAACCAACTTCCAGTTTTTATCTGACTTTCCTTTTTGATAAATCCTATAGTTGGCGCCGGAAACCCAAGCCAACCCTAACCCTTAGTTCTGCTGCTATAAGGAGGACAAACTGACCACATTTCCTCGCTCCACTCTCCATGTTTGTATTTGTAACTTGAAGGTACACCTGGACCAGTCCTTCTGTCCGTCTGTGTCTCCTTCCTGTCCTTTCAGACCCCAGCTGGTCGAGGAAGATGGCAGCTTGTCCTGGTTCTGATGGAGGTTTCTTTCCGTTAAAAGGAACTTTTTATTCCACTGCTGCTCAGAACGAGGGACTGCGACGAAGTGAGGGTTCAACACGACCTCCAGGCTTCACTGGATAACATTTATTAACTGTTTTTTCTGATGTGTGCGAGTTAATTGTATTATAGCAGGAATTAACCTGTAATTGGATTTGAATCTTGATCTGTATTAGATTTATGATTTGGATTTCTTTTTCTTCTGTTTAGTGCCCTGAGATGCTTTTTGCCGTGAGCAGAACTGAATGTAGTTTTGGGTACGTACTGTCCTGGAAGGTGTCGGTGATGACCACGTTGGCTTCGTAGGGTTCCTGGAGGACGGCGCCCTGCGGGGAACTGAGGAAGATGACGAACGACTCGGATCCTTCGATGGTCGGGTTCTGCAAGTCGTCTACGATGGTCAAACTGCACGTCTGGAAAACAGAGTAGTGATTTGTTTTAGATGGTTCAACACACCTGATCAAAGCAAAGCATCAGTTTGAAGCAGGTGTGTTGAAGCAGAGAAACATCTGAAAGACGCTGAGCGGTCAGCCCAGTTGAGAGACATGAAAAAGAATCTGTGTCGGTACCTCCTCCGTTCTTCCAGGTTTGAACTCCACCTTCTTGGAGCTGGGGATGTAGTCGACCCCTGGGCTGGCTGAGGGGGGGTCTGAAGGTCTGGTGGCGCACCACACAGAGGTCACCGAGGAGAGGTCGCTGCCGTGACGCAAAATTGGGATTTCGATTGTGCCTGGAGAGTGGAGATAAAACAACCAGAATCATACAGCTGGCTTCTAACAGCAGTGAATGTCTGTGCTGAAGAAAAACATCTTGAAAATGTTTATAATATACAAGAAAAAGGATTCTATAGCCCCTCTTACCAGCGTCTTCGCTGAAAGTAAAGGTGGCGTTCCCGAGCGTAACGGTGGACGCGTCGTTGGGTCCGTCGATGACCACCTTGGCCACCGTCACGTCTCCTGTGCGGGCGTTATCGGAGGCGTCGGACAGCACCAGCTCGAACTCCTCGGACAGCTCGTACTCGCTGTCGTCGATGAGCTTAACGTCGCAGGTGGACATGCTGACGCCGGGGCCGAAGACGACGCGGTTGTCGGCGGTCGTGCCGCGGCTCTTGTAGTCGGAGCCGGACTCCAGGGCGTGGAGGCTGCTGCCCCGAGCCGTCCTGGCCACGGTGTGGCAGAGAGCGGACACGGTGCTGGACGTGTCGCCTGGACGCAAACGAGACGACAGGTGGAGGGTTTTCATCGAGTCCACGTTCATCAGGCGCCACAAAAACTGAAAACAGGAGGCTTCTTTCTTTTCGCTCAATAATTCATTTTAAACATTCACAAAACTCCTTTTTCGCTTTTATTTTTTTGACACTAATTTTGACCCAAATTGATCAAACTTTATTCACACCTGAGATCCTGTTTGTTAAAGTTAAAGTCAGAAACATTTGTACATGTTGGTAAACTTGATTTATAACAAAATATTAGGATTCAGTATTATTAGGAATATACTGAAGGATATTTATAAAACATAATAAACGTGATAAAAGTCTTTAAGCCTCTTATTATCTGAGAGAACTTCAGTAAGATAATAAGAAATAAAACAAAAACAGTAAAATTAGGACTGAAGTGCAAATGTTGCTTCATCTTATTCAAATTAGTTAAGAAAAAAACTTTACTTTTGTCTCTAAAAACCGTTTAGTGGAGGAAAGAGAAATGAAACTCACTGAGCAAAGAGAGTTATTCCTACAACTAAAAGAGAGATTTTATTGTTTTATTATTATTCATTTTCTGACAGTAAACTTCCTGCAGAAGTGATTTTATTATAATAAACTCTTATTAAAATTATAAATAAATACTTTTTATACTTTAGGGCTGGGTGACATTTGGAGGTAAAAGTATTTGTATATGTAAGGTTAATTATCTGCAGTTATAAAGTTTTATCAAAATATTCTTCCTGACAGAAAATATTTCCTGGATTTTATTTTATTTTTTAGAAAATTTGAAGAAAAATTAGGATGTTCTGTCAAAAAAAACTTCTTTGAAATATAAGACATATTTCCTGTGAACTGAAACTTATAATAAAACATTTGTTCTTTTAAAGTATGCTAAATTTAGCTTTACGTTTTGCTTTTCTAAGCTTTTATGTTCTGGAACCTAAAACAAAAACAAACCAGGCAAAGAAAAGTGTTTTTTAGATGTCCAGGAGGTTTAATTTTCTTTTTTTGTCATCTTATGTTTAATCAGTAAATTGCATTAATTAATTTTAAATGAGTTTTGTTTTCATTTAAGGACATCACTTCTGGCCCTTGAGCCAGTTGTTGAAACACTGATGGCCAAAAACCTTAAACTGAAGGCTGGACGGAGTAAATGAACCAAAAGTGAAAAAAAAATGTGAAAAATGTTGGAGCGATTTTGAAACATTTAAAATAAAAATAAAAATCTGCTTTCTTATTTTTCCATTTTTCCTCGGCCACGCCGTACCTTTCCTCTCGATGGGGGCGTGGAAGAAGTCGGCGCTCTCGTTCACGTGGTACGTTTTCTTGTCAAACTGCAGCATCGGCTCGTCCTCCGTGTCGTTGATGTTGACAACGGCGCGCGTGTTGGCGCCCAGCAGCGCGTACACGGGCATGCTCAGCTCCACGTGGAAGCTCTCCGTCCCCTCGAACACCTTGTCGTCGTTTATGACGACGGTGCACACCTTGGTGTCCTCGCGCTCGTCAAACTGCACCTGGAGGACACGGCGGGGTCAGAAAGTGTTCAGGAAAATGGCTGAGTGAGTTCCGTCGTTTAAACTACCTGTCCGGCATATTCCACGTAGTCCTGCTGGCCGGGGCGAGACCCGGTGCTGCTGGTGGATTTGGCTCCGCCCTGTTCGGTGCGGCAGAGCACGACGGCGTACTGATTCAGGTTCCCGGTTCGTTTCACCGTCACGGCCACTGTGCCGGCCTTCTCGCTCACGTTGTAGCTGAGGGGTCATTAGAGGAGGTTGTTGGACTTTTTTCTAAAGAAATAAAAGAAATCGGTAAAAACCTGTGAAGGCTTCGGACCTCTGGTGCTCGAAGCTGATGAGGGACCACTGGATGTGGAAGACGTTGTCGCTGACCACGTTCGGTTTGCTGTCTTTGACCAGGAACTTGAAGGTATCCATGGTCTCCTGCACGCTCTCCTGATGCAGAACGTAACGGATCAGACCCAGGTTGATGTCAGCTGCAGAGAAAGAAAACTAGATTACTCATCTATTGATTTATTTATGCTTTATATTAATTTTTCACGCCCTTAAAGCCTAAAACTAACAGGAAACATTGATGTCAGGTGAATCTGGGGCAGGGGAACCACAAGGAAACACAGGAGGAAGGTTAGTCAGAAGGATTTATCTGGGTTCTGTGTGAGCAGAACGATGGACGGGTTCTGAGAAAACGCCTTGAAGGTAGAACCCTGACTGATCAGGACGACGACACCATATTTAACCAAAGCTGTGTTCTGTAAGCTCGACATGTTAACAGTCTTTGGATGAGGAATACTTCAGCTGGTCCCAGAGTAAGTTTGAAGCCCCGCCCCCTCCACGTAAACGAACAGGACGTTGGTCTCGTTAAAACAAAAGGTTTTGTTGATTCAAGCAGCTGCTGTTTGTTCAAATAATCATTTTTCTAACATGTTTGTCCCCAATTAGTCATTTCATGATTGCGTACGGGGGAGTAGGCGGGACTTAAAGCTCCACATCGCTACTGCACAGACTCTGGTTCCATAAAACGGCTCCTGGTGGATTCAGCTCCAAACAACAAGAGAAGGTCTGCTGGTTTATGGCTACAGGAAGGCGTTTAGCTCAAACCCCTGCTGGTGGTGGTCGGATCGAGGGCGGATCAGGCCGACATGAACGAACAGATCTGGAGCTCGTTTGGAACCGCATCAAGACCACCTCCTCCAAAGGAACTCCGCCCCCCCTTCGGTTCACACCGGTTTGTTTCCCCAAGGGGAAAACAAACCAGAGCTCAGTTTAAACCGGACTAAACACTTCAGGCGTGAGAAGGAACGGGGCCACCTACAGGTGCAGTTCCTCTGGGGTTGGGATCCGGCATCATTTCATGGAAACTATGGTTAGTTTTATGGTTTCTGTGTCACACAGGAAAGAAACAACCTGTCAGCAGCTCACTGCTTGTTTCAGACACACGGACTGAAAAGCGACTGGCAGAGAACAATCATGCTTTTAGAAAATTGACCCAGATTTTTTTTTTGCCTGCCGTGTCGTTCCGGCTTCACTCCGAGGAGAAAAACAATCCCAGATAACAAAAATCGTTGTGAAGATCGTATCTCTGGAATAATGATTTTATAATTTGCAGCTTCTGGACATTTTTCTATTACTTAAGAGTCAAAATGAGAATGAAAGTCATCAATGACTCATATTTTCTGCTCACTTCTTCCCCACAGAACATGCAGGGTGGAATAAAAGGTAAAAAGCAAAAAATAATATCCTACTTCTGCTGGGAAAATGACCTCCAGGGAGATAAAACACAGAAAAATGATGCACTAACATGTAAATGTCACATTTAAAATGTTTTCAGCCTGAGTGAGCGTAAATGTTGGCTTACAGGAGTCTCAGAGACCCCATCCACTTTATTTATTTACATTTCTTCTCTCCCAGGCTGCCTTTATTTACTTTATATTAGGGAAATTACGTTTCAGTGCTCCAAACTAAACATTCGACACATTAAAATGACTGTTTGGAGTTCCTCTCTGCAGCCTGAAGGATCAACATTTTCCAAAAGCAAGCTGACACGATTCCTGGCTGCAGCCTGAAGGTAAACATAATATAACACGCTGGTAATGAGAACCCTGCTGATTGAAAGTGCAAATTGAGTCGGTAAACAAGGGAAAATGGTGAAAAGGCATCTGGAGAAGCTTTTAGTGATGAAGAGTCGGACTGGAACAGGTTGGGATCATCGCGCAGAAACCCAGATTTAAATGTTTACGCTGATAAATTACGTATTTGTTTACAATTTGACTGAAAGTGAGTCTAATTTAGCTCAGGAAGAGAGGTGAACAGCAGAGGGCAGCGATGCGACACGAAGCTTTCTAAACTTTCTAAAACCCGACGTGTCAGAACAATCTGCTGCATCTGTGGCTTATTTACGTCACACTCTCATCTTCATCACCAGAGACGAACCTCCCCGTCCGGTTTCTGCTTGCAGGCCCAAAAAGGCCAATAATATGCGTGTGGTTAATAATAAATCTAAGGCATTAATTAAAGCACTGAAAACCCCTTTAATAATTAAAGCCTTAGCACTCCTTAAAGAAATGCATATCACCCACAGCCTTTCACGGCCGAGCTTCACCCTCTGCCGTCCATCCAGGCAGAGAAATGAAAACAGGAGGCAGATTTACACAGGAGGAGTGAAAAGGAGGAGCACCTTGTGTGAAGGTGCTGATGGAGCTGCCGGGCTTCAGCTTGCTCTCCAGGAAGCCGTGCTTCGGCTCGGCGGTGATTTCATACACCAGCTGCCCGTTGTCCGTGTCCGGGTCCATCGTCAGCAGCTCCTTCTTGCTGATTAAGTTAGTGGCCTGGGAAACAAAAGCAAACAAAAATATGTCTGAACAAGGGGTCGACGGGTCGAGGAAGATAAACCTGCTGAGTCGCTGCTTGCTTTGGTGACACTACAGAACCATAAGTGGTTCAGAAGAATTTTGATTTATTTTCAGGGTTTTGTGTTCCAGATCCAGCTGGTTGCAGAAAACTAGAGCTCCCACTGAGGACCCCGAGGTCCGGACCTCAGTATTTTTCTGCTGTGTTTATTATAAAAACATGAATCAAAACAAGGCTTTTGAACGGCGTGGTTCTCTGCGTAGCTCCACCAGTTTACTGTAGGAGGTGCTGCAACTGTGTGCAGCTGCAGCCAAACTCAATGTCTACGAAGAAGAGCGCAGCTTTGCTACCTTACTGCTAAAATAAAGAGCAGAAGAAGAAGAGCGCCACTTACGGTGAAACACAACCGAGGTAACTCACTGAAAATATTCTCCTTCAATTCCACGAAGCTGAAGTTGGTTTCCGATTC
>NC_051430.1:29336755-29352341 GCF_001649575.2 Kryptolebias marmoratus | reverse complement strand
GTTGTGCCCTGAGTCCTCTGTTGCTTCAGATGAGGCTGATCCCCATGGATTTACAAACACACACAAATACATGTCATATACACATTCAAGTCACTTGTTTTAAATAAATGCTTCTATTTTAATTCAGTTTTGGTCTTCGTTGTAACTGATGTGCAGGGGGACAATGAGTGGTTGACCTCAGTTTGACTACAGCCCTGCTCACATATAATCAGAGTGAATTAGAGTTTCAGTGAGCGCTAATGTGGTCGACCTTCTGCAGGTAACAGGCAATCAAAGCAAACACATTAACGGCTACAGCGACTGGACTGAAATCTGGTGTGGAAGTAGCTGAGAGTCCTCTCCATCACGTACTCTGAGCACTAACAGCTCTTTATTCTTTCGAGGAGTTCTTGTTAATGTTTTTAACACAATAGGACAAGCTGCAAACTTTAAAAAAATGGGCTGTAAACGGAGGAATGTAAATAAAAAGCAACCCGGAGGACAATAAACATCTGTCTGTGAACTTAATTAAATGTTAATAAATGAAAAAAAAGAAACCTTTTTAATAAAGCTGTTACAGAAAAATAAACCATCTTCTTCACTGTGAGGATTTTAAAGATTCTTTCAGGGAGAATCACTGCAGAGTAATTTATGATTCGAGTCTCTTATTTACCCAAAAATATTACACAACGGTGCAAACGTATTTCTGTTTCGGTGAGCGGCAGCTGAAAACACTTCACGCTGACAGCAGTCTGTTAAAAGGCTTCCATGATGAGGGGACGCAGGGATTTAACATTTTGATAATTTGCCCGAGAGATAAAACCCAGAGGACCTAATTACCGGCAGCAACAAACACAAAATAATTTCACAGAATGACATTTTTACACAAACAAAGCTGGATATTGCTTTGCTTTGTGAGGAGTTTATTGACTCGAATAAACAAAATAAAACTTTGCCTTTTAGAAAAGGTTTAGGCCTCTTTACTGCATGGGTTTTAATGAGGATGGACGGCGGCACCTTGTTGTCCGTGTACTCCAACCACTGCAGCCCCAGGTTGGTGACGATCCGAGGCGTCCCGTCGTCCACGGGCAGAATCTCGATTTTAAACTTCTGAGGAGCAGCCGTCACAATCTGGAAGGACAGAAACGTCTGTAAAAACGACACAAAGTTTCTGATAATGCTAGATAACAGGAATGAATTCAAAACGGCATCAGCATGCAGCACTTTGTCGTGAAAGCTTCAGCTGCATTTTAAAAGCTTCAAAACAAACAAATCCACATTAAACTTACATCCCAGATCCAAAGACGTTAGGCCGCCGTGTTTAACGTCAACAAACAGAATCCAACGATTTGTAAATCACATAAAACATTTTGTCCACAGTGGAACATCTTCCCAATTTACCACAGAGGGAAATATTCCATGTTTTTTACAGCCTGGAGAACCGCTGCCCGTCTTTACTCCCGAGATCTTTTTATCTCCAGTCCTCTCACTGACCTGCTGATAATTAACCCAATTAGTGACTAAACGCTCCTCCAGCTGTTTCTGATTCCTACCTCTTACTTTCACAGCATTTTGCAGCTCTAGGAACAACTTTTTAGAGACGTGTTGCTGCCACAAAAATTCAGTTTCACCGTTTGATATGTTCACTGAGTTCCACTGCGGATAAAATATGAGTTTATGAGGTTTTATTTAACTTTACACGCCCGTCCCAACTGTTTCAGAACCGGGGCTGCAGATAGAATAAATGTCAAAGTGTTGAAAGATTACAGAAAGAAACTAAATTGTCCGGTGAACAAATATCGCCTCACGCTGGTTTCACTGAAGGCTCGCTTACAAAAGTTTGTTTCTCCGTGAAGAAAGAGTCACTAAACTGACGAAGAGATCAGGAAGGAGGAGCAGACTGAGGAACATGAAGGCAAACAGAATCTTTTATTGATTCCCTCTCTTCAAACAGAGATGACACTAAATCAGATAAGTCTCTCAGATTTCACTCGGCGGTACTTTGTTGAGTCTCATCGGGGATTTGACAAAGTTAAGGCCGTCGTCTCGCGGATGATGAGGCCGACATTGACACATGCCACTAAAGGATCAATTCATTTACAGTTTATACATAATTCATATAATATTTAATAACGCGGCAGCACCAGAGGGAACTGATTCACCTGAAACTGCAGCAGCAATAACAGCTCAAACCAGCTCCCACTCACTGCTGAACCCAGGGTCCCCCGGGTGATGGAAAGGTAATAAACAAAAACCAGAGAGGTGTGTGTGTGTGTGTGTGTGTGTGATTGGAGATATCAATACCTGCACACTGTTGTTCAGTTTAAACATGCGGGCGATTAGTAACGACAGGTGGTCGGGGGCGGAGGAGAGGGAGGACTAAACTGACAAGCAGAGGAGTTAATTCACTCTGCACACACACACACACACACACACACAGTGAGGAACTTGTACAGTGGGGCGTCTAACTGGACGAGTGTCAGGATCAATCTGAGGGATTCCAGGAGGATCATAGCGACAGAAAATATAAAAAAAATATGAACAAAGAAGCTAAAACCCAACTGTAAAATAGAAAACAAGCAAAAAAGAACTAAAATGAGCAAAAGAGTATCTGAAAGCTAAAGTTAGCTAAACTGTGACCTCATGCTAAAAGCAGCAAACGGTAGCTAACAGCTAAATGTTGCATAAGAAGACAAAAATAAAGCTCGATTTTCTTATTTAAATAAAATAAATGTTCTGTAAAGTACAAAAAAGCTGCAGCTTCATGCAACATATCAGCACACTATTCCTGACCGAGATGCACGTTTTAAATGTATATTTCACGTTTATTTCTCTTCTGAGCAATAAGAAACAGCACCTTTAGTTATTCTGCGGGGATAAAACACTTTTCTCTCAATTTAAACGTGTAGTTTTTGTAAATAATTCAAATTGTTAGACAAAGCAGGCATCAAATTCACCTCCTGGAGAGGCTTCTTCTGGAAACAAGAGCTCAATCATGTTCTTATTGTTTGAACCTTTTCTTCTGGAACCGAGGATTTCTTCAAGTGGAGCATTTAAATCCCAGACACATCCCCAAGGGGTTAAAAACATGATGCTACCGTCGAAAACATGACGCTGGCAGCAAGACGGAAGGCAATTACAGATAAAAACTGACACACTGTTGGCGTATTTATTGAAAGTCTTCACGAGTTACAGCAAATTGAGCTGGAAAAGAAAGTGAGACAAAGCTGACGGGGAAATGATGTTCCTCTCCTGTCAATAAGACGTGTTTAATGGCTGCAAAAATATCAGGAGCTACTGATTATTCCAGGATCTCCGGATCGGGATGTTCTTCTCAAACTGTTCCTGTTTTCCAGTAAAGATTTAAGCCGCTCGTCTTTATAAGGACCAGAAGCAGCCGATTAAAGCTCCTGTCATAAAATGGTTCAGCGACGCCAACAGATGCCCTCAACTCCTTGGCTGTGATAAAAATGTCCGAACACACACACACACACACCTCCTGGCCGTCCTCCTCCACCATGAAGAACAGGTTGGTGCCGTCGGCCACAGAGAAGGTGAAGCGGTCTTTGAGCGAGTTGGAGCCGTCATGGTTGTAGCTGATGCGGTTCTGGTAGACGTCGTCCATCGTGAAGGTGCCGGTCTGCCGGTAGTGCTGGCCGTTGCTGGTGCGCTCAATGGCGCCGTGGCGAGGAGGCTGGACGACGGTGAAGACGATAGACTCCGCCTGCAGGTGGTTTCAGCAGAGGAAGAGCGTTAGGAGGATGTGACTTTAAGGCACACGGGTCAAACTGAAGGCCCGCGGGCCAGATCTGGCCCTTGGTAACATTTATATTTGTTAGATCTGACCCTCCAAACAGATTGAGTATAATTTTACTTAAAAAATCTGATCCTATTTAGTGAAATCTTCTGGTGACAGTTACTTGAATTTCTCAGTAATCTTTGATTTGGACATGGAGAAGTTGGAACGGGACCGATCAAACTCCTTTAATTTATGTCTTTTTCTGTATTTTCTTCTTGTTCCAAAGTTAAATATTAGCAGCTGTATGTTCGGATCTTTAGCTGCTTTATTGGAGAAAAATTCACAAGAAATTAAGCTAATAATGTCTTTTAAAATTCTGTCTATTTTCTTGGTTCATTAAAGTATGTTTGTTAGGTCTCTGATATTTCTATGTGAATGATTTGACACATTGCTGAAGACTGGCCCTCGGCTCGGACTGTTTGGGAGTCCGGTCGCTGGGATGTTCTGCCTTTTACTGGTTACCATGAATCTTAATTAGAAAACGGGCAGCGCCGTACCTCCGTGTCTGCATCGGTGGCCTTCAGCTCGAACTCGGTGATGGTCTTCCTCACCCCCTCCTGGACCCTCATGCCAGGGACCTGGAGCAGAGGCAGCGAGTCGTCCACGGGCTTCATGGTGATGTAAAACGTCTGAGCCACCTGAAAACGAGCAAAGACTCGTCAACAATAGGTAATGAGTGGCTTCGGCTGTTACAGCACGTCAAGCATCTTCCAACATAAATAAATGTTTGGAAAGAAATCCTCTTGTACGTAATTATTATTGCACCTCAAAGACTCAAAAACTTTGTCACAGTTACCATTTACTACTGTAGTTTAATAATTACTTGAGTTTCTTTTCTGTAAAGATAACCATTAGTGTCCTGCGTTATTTATATTAAGCTGTTTAATCTGCAGGCGTTAAATACTGAGCTCAGTTCTAATGAAGACTCATTTTAAATTAATCTTTGGGGTCATTATTAGCTCCTAAAATCATTTTACCACAGCCAAACGTGTGACTTGTTCTGTTTGCACGATTGTTTTCCCACTTCTGTTTCCTGAACTTTAGGCAACAAATCCTAAAACCACCGGGAGGTTTATGGGAAAAATCCAGAGACTTTTTTAGATTTCTACACGTCGTTCACGTTTATGTTAAAACTCGTCGATTCTTTTAGAGACTGTTTTGTGCTAACTCAAGTTAATGTAGCATCATGTGTTTACCCTCCAGCAGAGAAAAAGTAGATTGTTATTTAACTTTAGTGTGTTTATTTTATGTTCAGTTATTGTTTCTTTAATAAAACCTGACTTATTTGTGACATATAATGCAACACAACAGCTGTCAGTTCTGTTAGGGGCTGTTATGCTAGCACAGGCTAACGTAGCATCAAGTGTTTAGCCTCCAGCAGAGAAAAAATAAAGAGTTAATGTGTTTTTTTTTTGTCCATTTATTGTTGTTTGTAAAATGTGACTAATTTCTTACAAACAATGCAACACAGCAGCTGTCAGCTCATTTAGAGACTGTGTCGTGCTAACGGCTAATGTAGCTTTTAGTGTTTAGCCTCCGGCTAATCAGAGCGAGTTAATGAGCTTGAGTCTGCTGAAATATTTCTAACTGATAGTCAGAAGTTATGACGTTTGGGAACAAACACACAAACGTCCAGTTGAGACACAACTTAGCCTGCCATGATCTCAGGGCAAAATTTAACAACATTTCTCTCATGGAAACTCTAAAACCCAAATGACAGAAAATAAATAGCACAATTAGCAGTTAGATCAGAAGCAGTGCGAGCCCTCCAGCGGCTTTTTATTGACCTAAATAACGTATAGTGCTTTTTAACAGAAAGCCTAGACCTCCTTAAAATGGAAGCAAAAGCACTGAAGCACTTCAAACACTAACCACTCAGGCATAAAGGCCAAATTACCTTTTCTACATGTTTACCTTCGTTCTAGTGTTTCTCATTAGCTCTGATTAGCAAGCCAAATTTATGCAGGAGGCAAAGCGAGGAGGCTGGAGGAGCTGGAGTGCTTCCTCATCCCCGCTCTGAACGCTCAGGAGCTTCTAAGACTCGGTTCAGATGATGCAAAAACATCATGAGCTGCGCTGGATATGTTGCCACGGCGACATGCGTCACAGGAAGCGGCGCTTCCCGGTGACGACGGGATGTGTTGGGGGTGGGGGGGGGGAATACGTCCAGCCTTTGGATGAGGTTTGATGGAGAGCAGATTTATGACTGTCAACAGTATATCTGAGCAAAGTGGTTCCCAAAGTTGGAGTCCGGGCCCCAACGTGGGTCAGGAAACATCAGACAGGGGTCCTTAGATATTAAATATATTCTCCAGATATCAGCTTACATTTAAAATGTCCTCAGGACATTGTTTCACTATAATAGTTTCAAAGAATAAAAACAATCCTGTTATTGTTTTATTTTTAGTATTTAAACCAGCAATACATGGGCAGAAGCCAAACAGTTTCTAACATATTTCAGATAAAAACAGGAGTCATAAATGGATAAAAAAATTAATAAATTGGTTGACAAGGCTCTTTGTGAAATGGTGTAGAAGCATTGTTTGTATACGTCGTCCAGCAACAGTCTGTGATTTTTATTTTGTGTGTTTAAAGGTGAAAAAGTTTGGGCCTGCCTGCTGGAAGGAAACATGTTTGTCTGATTGACATCAGTCTGCAAAATCTGCACAAATAAAACCAAATCAAATTAATTTCACTCAGGAGAATCTGCGCCCTGCAATCAAACAAAAAACTTTAGAGCAGAAAACTAAACATTTATTTTCTGCTTAGGGACCGAATCTGTTCCTCTAATTAGGGCGAGGGTTTGCTGAAGTGATAAAAATCCAGTTTTCTTTTACAGATCAAGGAGTATCTTCAGCCGGTGATACGGGATGATTTAGATCGTTACCTGACCAAGACGCCAAAAAAAAAGAAAAAGAGGCATTTTAAAGTTTCAAAAAGGAGGGAAGGAACTGAGAAGGGCTTTGAAGACGATTGCAGGAGAAAATCCTCCCTTCTTTTCTGCTAATTGAAACCGACTGAGTGCTCGAGTCGAACGTGTGGCTTCTGAGACTAATTAAACTTCATGTCTGTCTCAGGGTTTTATTGTTTAACTGCAAATATCTCCCATCTTAGCAGAAGATAGATGGGCAGTTAAATAAAGAGAAAACTGATCTACAGTTTGTTTGTTTTTTAATTCTGTTGCCTATTAAGTCCATAAATTGTCCCACAGCCAAGAAACATTATAACCTCTTTGCAACAGAAACGTACCAAATGAGCAGTAAATTAACTGCTGAGAGCCCAATCAATTGGAGAAAAAAGGTTTTTCATCCTAATGAGAAGCCTTTTCTCCTGAGGAACAACAACTGAAGTGTGTGTGTGTGTGTGTGTGTGTACTAAGGTGTGCTCAGGTTGAGTAATTCTGCTTCATTAGTTGACAAAGTTTTTAAAAGATGCTGTTTTACGTCAGGTTAGCTTTAACGTCACGCCTCAACCTGCCCGACACGCCGGGACCGAAGCCGGCGTTTACCTCGTTGGTGCCGTCGGACACAGTGAAGGAGAACTGGTCGGCGTGCTTCTCTTCTTCGCTGGTGTGGACGTACTGGATGCTGCGTGACGCCAGGTCAGCCTGGGTGAACGAGGAGATCCTGGTACCTGGAAGGAACAAATTATTTACACTTTCCTGTCAGCTGTTTCCCACCAAATTGTTTTTGTTTTTTAATGTTTGCATTCTTTATAGTTGAGTGATTTGTTTGAACATGTTTATTAGTTTATAAAGCTCAGGCTGGTTTTTAGGTTTGTAACCCTCTTCAATCAGAACCAAAGAGTCCTGAGGTTGAAAAACACTGCTGAAATATAAAACAACTACAGCTAAATTAAATGTGTCACACAGTCATGAGATGCATCTTAAAATAAAATAATAATTCTTAGGGATCCATCAGACAACATGTTTCAGATTGACCAGTCTTTGAGTCCAACCCGTATAAATGAGTGAAGTTAGCTGTTTGAACGATCTGTAAGGGGTTTAAAAATAAAGTCATGTGAAGCACAAAAGGTGTAAGAGGCGACTAAAAGGGAAGCTGTGTTTTTTACGGAGGTGTAGCTGCTCAGGGTTTCTGTTTAGAGCCGGTGTGTCCAATCCTGGTCCTCAGGGCCACCATCCTGCATGTTTTACTTGTTTCTCTGCTCCAACACACCTGATTTGAATCAATGGGTGATTAATAGGCTTCTGTAGAACATGAAGAGGTGATTTAACCACTGAATCAGGTGTGTTGGAGCAGGGAAACAAGGAAAACATGCAGGATGGTGGCCCTGAGGACCAGGATTGGACACCCCTGTTTTAAATACTCTGGGAGCAGAAAGGCTTCAGTCCATCTGAGCTTTCACCCTCCATCTGTCGGCAGCCGAGGTGGGCAGAAACCGGTCCACCTTTTATAAAAATATAAATCTAACTTCACGGCGTCAGCCCCACCTGGACTGGCCACGTGCTCCAGCTGCCCGAGGCTCGTCTGTTTGGTGACCCGGTAGATGAGTTCGCCGGGCTCGCTGTCCTGATCGCTGGAGGACAGCTGCAGCGTGGTCAGCTTCTTTATGGAGTTCTCATCCAACACCAGGCCTTTGTTTACGTCCACAGAAGGAGGGAGGTGGTCCTCTGCGGGGGAGAGAACAACAGTCAGTCCCAAACTAAAAGTTTTATCCTCAGGAGAGAGTTTGAAAACAAAAAAAAACGTCTGGATGGAGATGTTTTCAGGCAGCAAAGGTGAGTAAAAGATTGTTTTAACTACTTCTACAAAACAAACGTTTGATCAAAATCTGAACATGTTTTAGACAAAACATATTTGTTCACACAGCTTCATAAATGTTAGGACAGGAACAATATCCCTGACTCTAACAGGAGCACAGATTTCACTTCCTGCCTCCAAGTATTTTGAGAACTCCTTTTTTTTTAGTTTAAAGATATTCAGATTGGTGGTTTTAGTGCAGTTGTGTCCAATCCTGGTCCTGGGGGTCCTCCATCCTGCAGGGTTTAGATGTTTCTCTGCTCTGTAGAAGCCTGATAATCACTCAGTGAATCAAAGCAGAGAAACACCTGAAACCTGCAGGATCAGGACTTTAGTTTAAAGGTCAGTTAGTGTAAAAAACCACAAATATCAGTGTAAAAAATGAAAATGATGGCATCCCCGACAACACCACTCACAGGAAACACTGAATAAACGCCACAATATCAGTTTTTATCCCGATAAAGCAACTTGAAGTTAAAGGAAAATCACAGAATTATAAATGATCCAATGAACATGTTGCCTAAAATATCCCACTCCTCAGTGTGTCACACTGTAATTATATCATCTGTATTACACATTTTAATGATTTTATTTCCATCATCCCTGTATAATCATTTAGATGAACCTGCTTTAATAACGTATGCAAATTAGCAACACAAGAAAGGCAACTGAAAACTCTTTAAAAAGGCCTCGGTCACGAACATGATTTACTTGTTTCAGACGCTAAAAACAACAATTAAAACTCTGCTGAAGGTTAAGAAGCTGTTAGGGTAACTCATGAGAACCGTTGGGACTTTAAACTGTAACAGAAGCTTCTGCAGGAACCGCCTCGGCACGTTTTGTATGCAGGAAGTGTCCGGCGTGTGGCGGCACATCAGTAAGCGCGCGGGACAAAGGCATAAATCTGCAGTAATTGCCTTGTCTTCTCCGACAAATGAAAGAACACTTCAGCCTTTTCTTTTTGGCTGCAGGTAACAGAGCGCGGAGGGAACCCTACCGAGCACGCTGATGAAGAAGGACTGGTCGATCAGCTTGTTGCCTTCTGGATCAACCAGGTTGAACTTGAACGACAGGCTGCCTCCCTTCTCGCCTTTCTGGTGGCTGAACTGCAGCAGGCCTGCGAGACACGAAAAACACGAACGCCACGTCACCTTAGATCTGAACCCCAGGGAAAGAAAAAAACCTGAGTAATTACAGCTACACTGCTGTAAATAAGCAGGACCTACAAGGTTTTCTCTCACTGGGCTGCGACTAGGACAGACTAGTTAACGACTCGAACCTGCAGATTTTCTGTTTTTGAGTCGTGTCATCTGCAGTCCTGGCTGCGCACATTATTTCATTGCTCACCTCCCCCCACATTTATGGTTTAATCTACAGGAGAGCCCTTTAGAGATGAAGACAGGACCAGTTTTTTAATAATTATTGATTTCAGACCCGGACGCTGCAGCCTCGGATGTTTTCTGTTAGCAGAACCGAAACTCAGCTCCCCAGCGACTTTTTCCAGAGAAAACTTGTTGCACTAATTTCTTCAACATGTTCAAAATTCAAGCGAGAAGACTCCGAGAAGAAACAGAGACAGACTTCCTTGCCAGCCCAGAGAGAAACCACCTGAAGTGTGATAAATGTGAGACATTTCCGGCTGCCGGCGGATCAAAATGATCAAAATGATCCATGAGGACTCAGATTTAAAACGGAGGCCATTTTCACCCACGGGCAACAGGAAGGCTAATAAAGTAAACTGCAACTGACTGGAGACAAAAAAAGAGAATAAATTGAGATCAATTGGAAACATAATTAAGACATTTTGAGGCTAAATTGGGACAGGAAAGTTGTGGAAATGTCACAATTTATTTCCATTTCCGTGCATATAAAAGAAGTGAGATTATTTGATAATTTGTTTTGCATTTTGAGAGATAAAGTCTTTAATGAAGAGTCGTGTCGTTCATTATCACTTGTTGTAAAGTTTAAACATTATCTTGATAAACTGATTGGATTATTTAAAGTCATACAGTTCACTGTGTTTTAATATATTCAGGAAAAGATTTCAAAATTCATTTGTTTTCCTTTAATTAAAAAAAAAGCTAAAATATCTCCATTTTCTCTAACAGTTCATTGACTTGAATTCTTTTCTGCTTCCTGTCTGAAAGGAGAAAAGTTTATGAAAGCGAGACCTGAATGAGAATAAGCAGGATAAAGATTAAAGAAGACAGAAGCAGAGACCTTTGCCGACGTCCTCCTGGGTGAAGCTCTGAACCGGACCTCTGACTGAAACCTTCTCCACGCCGCCGCTCCCGCCGAGCAGAAGTCTGCCCACCGGAGGGTCTTTGGTCAGGACGTACCGCAGCTTCAGGCTGTCTGAGTCCAAGTCTGAGCCCTTCAGGTTCTGCTCCGTGATCTTCGACGACGACCCTGAAAGAGAACAAAGCATCTTAATGAGCTCCTTGAAGGCAGCGTCTCCGCAGGCGGCGGTGACAAGATGGAGAGCGGCGTTTGAGAGGGAGTCTCCAGAATGTCTCGAAACATTTCCTTTGAATGAGACTCAGAAGCTTCAAGTCTTGGTGCTTGAATTTTAATTTGACATATTTTGTCTCATGTCGCAGACGTCTCAAACCCACTTCCAACTCGTTTTGATTTAGTTTTTGTAAATTTCAGAAATCAGAGTTTTATTTTGACGCCTGCAGAGGACAGGAAACAGCCGAGGCTGCAAACCTAAAACGCCCAGGTGAGAAATAACTCCATGTTGAGTGTAATCCAGTAGATTTAATCATAAAAGGCAGCAGAAGCGTTCAACAAAATAATGTGCACAACCCAGAATGCAGCTTTGTAAGCTACGCACACAAAAATAAACCTGGTCCCTTAAAACGCAGCTGCAAAGACTGAAACCAAATATTTCGCTGTTTTCTCACATTTTCCTCAGATTTTGAGTCACCAAGTTTCCAACAGTTGCATCCCAGTGAGATGCTGCCTCATCTTTATTAATATTTAAGAAGTTTGTTTAATTCTTGTATCGTTTTTTTGTTTTACAATCAATAATAATTTAGCTTCACTCCACAACAATAAATGCATTAAGGTAAAAACTAACATATAATGACGGAGCGTCTCTTAACCCGGAAACAGTCGTTTTCATCTAGTTAGTCAACTCTTTTATCTTCGACTCGTTGTGTGGAAGAGATGTTTTCTTATAAATCAATAAAACTTCTGTTAGGAGGACCTTATTTTATTAAATTAGAAATGTTTAGAGCCAACAGATCAGCCATTTAATGGCTCGTAATGCGGACTCAGATGCTTTTCCTTCTTTAAAACTTTACATGGTCTGAAGGTTTCATAGACATTTTAATACAAGCCCAGTTTGAAGACAGGATGTTGTGAAGGTGTAAATAAAAACAGATTTGTAAATCCCATAAACTCTCAGTGTAACGCAGTAAACATCAAATATTTAAGCTAAAAAACTGCTCTGTGTTCAGTAAAAATACAAGGAAACTTTGAATATGATGACAGTAAATCATCTGAAATGACAGATTTGTAAATCTTTGTATTTATATTTGACACAACATCCCGTCTTGTCTCATCTCCTGTTTTTCAGCGTTAATCTGGTTTTTGGCGCTCACCTGCTGGCAGCTGCAGGCCTCGGTTGACGGTCATCCGGGGACCCTCGCTCCTCCTGACGTCCATGGTGAACTCCAGCCGGCCCGTGTGGGTGTGGACTCCGTCGGTGAGGGTGAAGCCCATTTCGTCGGCCCCCCCGTTGACGGTGTCTGGCGTGTAGACCAGCAGGCGGTCCAGGACGTCCTGGTAGGTGAAGGTGGAGCCCTGCGCGAGGACTCGGCCATTTTCCAGAGGCTGAGAGTAAAACTGCCGCCTGCGCAGTTTGCCTGGGAAAACAAACTTATTATGAAAACCTCTCATCTGTGAATGTGGACGCTAAAGGAATGATGAAAACATCTTGAATGGCGTTCACTCCAAAAGTCAACCAGTTGCAGACATACAGGCTTTCTGTGGAAACGATTTATGGTCAGCCGAGACAAAGACTGGTTTATTTGGACACGATGACAAGAGGTATGTTTGGAGGAGCCGGGGTGAGGCTTTCAGTCCTAAGAACACTGTACCAACTGTCATGCATGGTGGTGGTAGCATCATGCTGTGGTGCATTGCAAAAAGGGGATGGGGTAATGAAAAAGAAGGACTGACTCCAAACTCTTCACCTCAAACCAACAGCTAGACGGTTAAAATAATGATCCTAAACACACAACAGAGCTGGTTTCTGATTGGATAAAACATCAGAGCTGGTTTCTGATTGGATAAAACATCAAAGCTGGTTTCTGATTGGATAAAACATCAGAGCTGGTTTCTGATTGGATAAAACAACAGAGCTGGTTTCTGATTGGATAAATCAGGCTAACATTAGGCTTCTGGAAAACCCTGGACCTTAACCTGATTGAAAATTGGTGGACGGTGAATAAAGGCCAAGTTTGGGCCAAGAAACCAACCAGTTTAAACAAACTCTACAGAGTCCGCTGCCAAGAACACTGAATAAATTATCCTGAAATCTGTCAGAAGCTTGTTGATGAAGACAAAAAGCCTGCAGCAGAAATGCATCTTGCTAAGAGACGTTTGACCAATATCAGTGGGCGTGTATGGATTAATCTGAGCCTGAACTTCAGATTCTTGTTTTTAAAAGTCATAGAAGTTGTATGTTGTATAACCACTCTACCCTGGAAAAGAATGATTTAAAAAAATCATTAAAAGTCTCAAATTAATCTGACATTCAGTCCAAAGATGAGTGGATCGAAGCTTCAGATCGTGACTGTATATTTCTAAACACAAACAGACAAAGAGTTAATTTTTTAGCTTCAGAAATCTAAAGTTTCCTGTTTCTTGTTCTTTCCTAGTTCCTTTCAGAACAGGCTGATCTTTAGGTTTTGCACGTCAAGATAAGAAAACACGAGCCAGCAGCATCCTGACATCTTTATTACCTTACAGACGGCTTCTCTCTGATGAATCTGAGAGCGTTGGAGGGCGGCCATGTGGGGAAAGTAAAAAGGGGCGCGTTGAAAGAAAGACGAGCTGCCTGAGATTCATCATTTCATATGAAATCGCTCGCTCTGTCCCATCGGTCGTGCACGGCGACACACTCGGCTTCACTCACTGTTTTACCGGGCTTTATGAGGCAGGGTGGGGGTGGGGGTGGGGGTCTGTTATTAAAAATGACCTGAGGAGGTGGAGCCAAATTACAGGAAAACGGTCGGAGATGACAGCGAGAAGGTGGAATGATCTATGAAACATCAGATGACAAGAAAACTGAAAAAATGTCTGATTGTGGAAAATACAGTCGAAGTAAAACGTCCTCTTACAACATTTTTACTTTTGAATTTGTTTTTTTTTTTTTTTCTTTTAAATAAAAGGACTAGCATTCCTTGAATGAATGCACATCACCCGCCACCTTTATTTGCCATCTTGTGCTGAGAAAAAATCATTTTGGAGCCATTTTTGGTCAAACCTGGACAATAACATCATGCAATATCTCACATTATCTCTTAACGTCTGCACTGAGGACGACTCTTAGCTACTACCACAGCAGACTTTACGTAAATATTTGTAAAACTGACTGAATTATGGCTGTTTTTGTGTGTTTTTTAAAGTCGGTCGGTCACACCAGCAATAAAAAGTAGATTTTTTTTGCTCTATAAGACAAAATTTACATTTAACAAATAAAAAAAATGTGTTTGGATTATTTTTTTTAGCTCATTATGAGTTTATCCATCACCTTAAACATGAAGGTATTAAACTGAATCTCTTCTTTGACATCATTCCAGACATCTCTTATCAAAGTTTTCACCCTGCACAAGACTTTGTGCACTTTGCTAAAGTAGTCGGATGACGAATTGCTGAAGAAGAAATATTTCTTGTCACATAAAACAAGAAAAACACTTTTCTTTGTGAAGCAATTTCTTTGAGCCCACCAGGCTTCGGCATCTGGGAAAGAAAACTCAATTTGCGCCGGTCGAGGAGCCGTCAGCAGAAGCGAAGTGTTTGGAGGTCAGTTGATGTAAGTGTGTGTGTCGTCGCGTCGAGAGCAGCGAGTGTGTGAGGGATGGCTGCAGACGGCGTGCGGCGCTGGACTGGCGTGTTTGTCTTGTTTTAAGTTGTTTGGGTGTCGGAAGTGAGAGTAATGTTTTTATGGTTCTGTGTGTGTGTGTTTATTTTCATCATACAGAATAATTTATGATCAACACAAACAGATACATCAACCTAAGTGTGAGGCAGCGTTTGGCTGGTCTGTGTGGAGAAGGACAACCTGAATGTGTGTTTAAATGTTAATTTATTGACTTGTTAGCATAATATTCCCGTGTTTATGCTGCAGCGTGTGTGTAAACACAAACAGGAAGATGTTTTATTGATCGGTGGCTGCAGACTTGATTGACGAAGTTTTTATGTCATTTTGGACAGAACTTTTTTTTTATTTGTTTGTGTTTATTGCTGTATTTCATTTTAAAGCAGCTGCTCACAGTCAGCGTCGACTTGAACTCTTGATGCGAAGACGTCGTCCGACACACAGCGCTTGGACTGAGTGCTGTGAATGACTCTCAGTCAGACCATCCAGGATTTTGCAATGTTGCGATCGCAACTATTAACGCAAAATCAAGCAAACCCCACGAAATCGCAACTTTGCCCAAAACACAGCAACTTTAACCCAATATTTATTGTTTCTGAAGTGATTCACCACCGTTTCTGCGGTCTAGTCTCTTCTTTGTGGGTTTGTGTAGTGTGGAATACAAAATAACCCCAAATAACTCACGAAGAAGACACATGACGTCACTTCCTGTTAACATCAGAATGCAGGGAGCGTGCAGGAGCAGCGACTGAAGCCAAAATGTGCGCTAATGCTTCACATTTGGCCACAAAGATTTCAGCAAACCAGTTTCCTCCCCAGCTGCAGCTGTTTTGCACGTCCTGCAGTGTAATCATGGAACATAAACGCATCGACAAACACTTTGTGTCTGCAAAACATGTGAGGAGAGCTGCAGACCAGGGACAATCCAGAAATGCT
>NC_051430.1:29313919-29336745 GCF_001649575.2 Kryptolebias marmoratus | reverse complement strand
AGAAGCTCTCAAAGTTCTCAAATAAAGCACCTTTTGAGAATGTCAATGTTTGTTGGTAATTATCTTACAAAACTAGGAAGTATTTTTGGTTTATATATTAAAAGTTATGGTTGTTTATTGATTTTAGTAAAAAAAAAAAAAATGCAACTTTTTGGAAAATGCCCCGTGAAATCAGGCATTTTAGCCCGCTAAGCTACTACCACACCAAGTTTTAGCTCAGAATCTGTAAAACTGAGACGTTTTGTGTTGCCCGATGGTTCATGAAGACATTATGGTCTGCCTTTGTGTTACAGCGACAGGCCATAATGAAGCAAATGAGAAAAAAAAATATAAAATAATATATAAAATATATAATATTTTGGGTTTATGCATGTTAAAAAAAGTTAAAAAACAAACATTCCCATTAAACACAACAGTTTGTCAGTTTAGTGAAATAGTTTTTGGTGCCGTTTAATCATCATTTAATCGACCTAATTTACGTTTAAACTCCTGACTTCCCAACTTTCGCCTGTCCGAGCTCACCGTAGGTGGGAATCCTGATGATGGTGAAGAGGAGCTCGTTTTCCGGCGTGTCCTCGTCGCGGACACTGAGGGAGCGGTTGGTGACGACGACCCCGGCGTTCTTCTCCACGTGGATCCTGCTGACCGACACCGCTGGCTCCCGGGCCTCCTGACTCCGCTGCGGATGACAAGCAGCCCAGATCCAGAATCAATTCCAGTCACAGTCCAATTATAACACAACACAATAAATTATAAAACGCCAAGCCGTCAAAGGCTGGAAGAAACTTCCAGCAGAACCAGAACCAGTGGGTGGCCATCTGCCTCCATCAGCTGGAGGCTGACAGATTCTACTTCTTCTCTGGCCTGGAAACACCTCGGATCCCTCAGGAGGAGCTCAAAGCTCCTGCCAGAAGGCGGTTTGCTTCCAGAAGTGTAAATGCAGAAAAAAGTGGAACTGATGTTTTAGTTTAAAAACTCCTTCTCACATCAAATACTGAACATAAAAAAACAACTAAAATGGTGATTTTTCTCTAACAGTCCTGACGTTTCACCTGGATTTGGATTTCCACGGTAAACGTTTCAGTCTGGACGTGTCCGTCGCTGATGTAGAAGGTGAAGACGTCCCGCCCGGACGGAGGTTTGTGCTGACTGTCCTGGACGTAGAAGATGTGATCGGACGTCAGGTCGTCGACAGAGAAAGGAACGTCCGGAGAGACGCGGGAGCCGCCGACCGAGCCGCCTGCAGGACGGCGAGACAGAAATTAAAGACGGCGAGACAGAAATTAAATTGAAATTAAAATGCATCACTGTGGGGGTTTATGGAGCTGTTTGTAAAAGCACGTTTGAATAAATTAAGTTACAAAGCGAAGGTACATTGTGTGGGAGCGCCAACATCGTGACCCCGGTGACCGCAGCGACCCGAACATCGCAGTGTTTAATACCAGCGGCCATCTTGGATGCTCAGCTGGGACGTAAAAACACAAACTCTGATTAAAACTGTGATTCCAGTCCAAAAACACAACTTTCTACTCCTGCTTTAAAGAAAAACAACTTTACTAACAAGCTTCCTGACTTTAAATAATGACTTTTGTCTTTATTTAGTTTGCTGCTCTCAGAGTTGAGGTCGGTTTTCAGCAGCTGAGCCGAATGAATCATTTAACACCTCTCCATACTTTCAGCCGAATCCTGTCGAAAGCTTCGGCAGCAACATGAAACTGGAATCGATGAGGAAACTGCGAGGTTTACCACGAGGAGAGGTCTTCACATGAGTTTGTCTAACAAGCTGATTGGTGTGAAACTAAAACGAGGCATTAAATGACCTTCAGCAGCTCAGGCTCCTTCAGGGTTTTTCCACCAAATTGTTTGAAACAAAACATCTACAGAGACATGGGTGGAATCTGCTGCTGTATTCCTCCCAGATCAAGAACTCAGAAACTGTATAAAGTCAGACCCTACAGGATTTCACGATGTTGCGATCGCAACTATTAACGCAAAATTAGCAAACCCTGCAAAATCGCAACTTTTTGCAACTTTGTCCAAAACACCACAACTTTCCTGCAACTTTAACCCACCTTTTTCCTTTTTTTTTAAATTTTTCCCAATCTGTTCCTTTCAGAATCAGAGGAGGGTGAATCATGGCTTCAGTCGGACCTGGAGCCGCGGCGATCGCTCCATCCACAACACAACCAAGCTGTGACAGACAGCAGGAAGCGCAGCCAGGCCGCGTTTCAACGGGAACCCGAACACAAACTGGACAGGATTGGTTCTCCGTGAGGAACCCACCTCTGAAGGCGTTCTCAATGAAGCCGTATTTTGGAGGACTGATGAGCCAAACCAGCAGGGCGGAGCCCGACGCGTCCACGCCCGAGACTGCGATGTGATTGGAGGAGAGCTGCACACGACCGCCTTCCTGGACCTGGATGGTAAAGACACGTCGAACAAATCAGTCAGGCGAAGGCGAAAATATGTTTAAAGTTTTTTTTGTTTTTGTCCTGTTTCTGTAGTTTCTTGCCTTGAATATATTCTGTTTTATTTTTTAGTCCCTTCATCTCAGTTGGTTTTACTTCACTTCACACCTGAGTCTCATCCTTTCATCTGTTTATTTACTGAATTATTACTTCCTGTTTGACTCCATGCCTGCTTCTGTTCCTGTGGCCTCTGATTTATTTATTTTTTATTTATCTTTTGTTCATTAAAGCCTTTTGGTTCAGTTTCAATGAGCTGCTGCAGTATCAAAACGCTGCACTTTTCAGAACATAATATTTTTTCTCTGATCAACTTCAGGAGTCAATCCAATGCAAGATGGCCGCTACAAAGACAATTCAGTATAGTTGAAGCAGAGAGTTAAATCATGAGATTGTGCACCTTGTTATTATCAAAGTTTGACCAATATGCCATCATTTCTCATTATAAGATGATCTAAAAATGTCAAATGAAAGGTGGCGGGCGATATGCATTCCTTCGATGAATAATAGGCCTTTAATTAGTCATTTAAAGGATAATTTGTAGAAAAAGAGTTTAAATCTGACTGGACTGATGAGGTAACAGCTATTGACTCTAATCTCAAAGATCTCAGTGAGCTTCATATGTTGTTTCATATTAAATGTTTATTTCCATAAAAGTCTGAGGTTGTTTCCAAACTACGACACTTCCTGCAGGAATGTCATCGAATTTCTGCCGTTTTCTAAAAAAAACACTAAAGAGTTTCTTTCCAACGTCCAGCAGGATCAGAACCGGCGTTAGCGGTCATCTCTTACTCGTTCACATTTTCACCAGAGAAACGAGCAACCAGTCAGGCAACGAAACCGAAGCTAAGATAAATCCGAGCACCTTGATGCCGCCGCGCACCGTCACCGCTGGTGGCTGCCGGGGCGTGGAGGTGATGGTGACGGTGAACATCTGGTTGTCAAGGCGATTGTTATCCTCGTCGTGAACAACGAAGTGGAAAACGTCGGTCACCGGCTGACTTCCTGTCTCCAGCGAGGTGACGTACCTGCAGGTGGAAGTCAGCAGGTAAATCTGTCATTCAGCTTCGGTTTGGTTGAAACTTTACCAAAGAAGAACTGAAGCTTCTCTCTGTTGTTTTCAGGCCCAGAAATGAAACATCAAAACGTGGAGCTTTCTGCCTCTGCTCACTCAGAGGTCTTACGGTTTCCTCTCCTCTCAACTTCCTCCAAACATTATCTTCAAAGCTGGGTGTAAAGGTACATTTCAGCTCGTTTTGTCTCCTTTAAAAGACACGGTAGAAACATAAAAACAGTCTTTTTAGACCATCAAAGCCTTCTGCTGCTCACAGTTAAGGAGATTTTCAGATCTGACTCACGGTTTTCACACAGCGACTGATTGTTTGAGGCTTATTTGTTAGTCTGTGCTTCTGCCAACAGATACTTTTATTAACCCAAATAGGAAATTCAAGAAGTACGATAGCACTGTGACACTAAATAAATGCTTAAAGCTTCTTTAAAACAAAAACATTAAACTCATAAATCCTTTTAGAAATGTTTTAGTTTAATATAATAATAATATTTTCAGCTTCACTAAGTCAAAGCTGCTAATCTCTTCAAATATCTGTACAAATTTAATTTTTTATAATTGTAGTGAATTCTCATTTCAATCCTCAGATCTTGTTTGTTTGAGCTGGTGGCACCAAACAGCCAAAACCAATAAAAACAATTAGAGTTAAAGAGGAGTGTTTGTGTTTACGACCACTTCCAGGTAATTTTAGCGCCCTGCTAATTGGTGCAGCTTTCAGTCAGACGGAGGCTTCAGAACGACCTCCAGTAAATGTATTTGTTTTGTCACCGAGTTCCGGTTTCAGATCTTTCATTTAACGAGAAGAAACGTTCGACTGAAGGGAAACAAAAACCGCTCTGCGAGCTCGTCCTCTTCCGCCTGAAGCGCTGAGACGGAAAGATCCCCGCAGAGCCGAGCTGCAGCCGGAGAAATAATCATGACAGCAGCGACGACGCCTTTTTATCTCCTCCAAAGTGGAATCAACAGCATGCTTCTGCTTTAAAGAAGCCTCTTTATTCCAGGCTGACGGATCGTCGGGCTCTCTGGGAACAGGTCGCTCTCGTCCTGCAAACATCTTGACTTTACTTTGAGAGCTTTTCTAACGGCTTAATGAGTCCTGCTAGGGATTCTTAACGATGATTCTATTCAAAACCTCCTAAAAAAGCAGCATGAAAGAAAAGTTTGTTAGTATTAATTTATGCTCACAGGTAATAAAGAGAGTTGGAAAACTGATAAGAGCTGTTAAATGAACACTTATGCTTCCATAGGAGGCTCCTGATGAGCATTAACTGCTGAAACCAGAAACACAGAGAGTTTTCTGGTTAAGAACTGCAGATAAAAGTTCTCAAAGCATCTGAGGTACCTGATCCTGTGCGTGTTGACGTCCTCCATGGTGAAGGACGAATACTCCCGCAGCTCCTGGGGCTCCTGCTGGGACTGGGTCCGGGTCAGGATGCCGTACATCGGCACCGACACCAGCTGGATGTGGATCTGATCGTCAGGGGACGAGTCATCCTGATCAACCAAGCAGAGGCTGTTCAGGTCAAACTGCAACTTCTGCCTCAATAAAATGATTCGTTTCTACCTTAAAATGACTTTGATGTAAATGAGAAGATCAACTAAACTTCTGAAGAGCAATAAAATCATGAACTGATAGAAAAGGTTTACTCTTATTTCACTCTGATCAACCTGCAGCTGTAAAAACACCCAGGAAATGGTTTAAAATTAACTCTGTGATCCTAAAAAAAACAGTAAAATAACATCTGACTGGGCTTCTACCCAGAATGCACCTCTTCCCACTCACAGTGTAGGCCAGCAGCGAGCGTCCGATGACGGCGCTGCTTCTCTCGCTCACTTCCAGAGACAGCGAGGCGGCCAGGTCCCGCTGCGGCCCGCCGCCCGCCCCGCCCAGCACCGACACCTGGACCATGGTGGTCGCCATGGAGACGCCGTCGCTAACCGAGAAGGACATGGCGTCGTCCTCCGTGGACAGGCCGGCGTGCCGGTAGAGCAGGACCTGCCGGGTGACGTCGCTGAAGGAGAAGGTGTCGCCTGGGGAGAGAGGCGGGGTCTGAGCGACTCTGCGGATGTCTGAACGAATCAGAGACGGTTTGAAACCGGAGACGAAGACGGGAGGACAACCTGATAACGAGGACGACTGCCAGGGCAGGCGGGCGATCATGTAAATGTCTCTATGTGGGTTTGTTGTCTCTCATCCTTTGAAACACTGAAGGAAGTTTAATAAAACCCTCAGAAAGTAACCACTACAGCTGAATAACTAAGTTTATCCAATTCAAGATGGCTGCCACAGCTAATGGACTGTAGCAAACACAAAAAGGGCTACAAGCCGGTTTATTTTATAAACACTGAGCTAGTAGTAGCTGAGAGTCTTCCCCTACCTGATTGACCAAAGCTGATATTAACACTAATTTTAGCTCAGTAATGTTTCAGCCGTTTTTCGGTTGACTTTGATTAGCTCTGGCAGCCATTTTGAATCTGAGTGACTCCAAAAGGTAATCAGATGTAGATTTATATCCCCTGATTACCGTCTGAGAGTTTCATTAAGATCTGTCCAGTGGTTTAAATGATATTTTGCTAACAGACGGACAAATGCCTGTTGAGCCTTATGGAAAAACCACATGAATTTAATATGGTTTTCAGTCGTGATGTCATGCTGGGGAAACATGTAACCACATGATGTGTTGAAAATGTCCCATAAATCACGTTTCACCTGTTAAATTAACATATTTTCACATGTGAAAGCTGTGATTTTCACCACGTTAGGTTCTCGTGGTTTCTTCCTGGAAGCGCATCCCTTCGACAGACGTGTTTGTTTTTGTTACCGGTAGTCATGTGGGTGTTGTCGTCGGTCCGGATCAGCTCTCCGTGGACGGGGACGTCCACCAGCTCGAACTCCAGCTCATCGGGAGGAGTGTCGGCGTCGCTCACCGCCAGCTGCCGGCCGCCTGCAGGAACACGCGACAGGTAAGAAGCCGAACGTGTGGAGCTTTATTTATGAGCATTTCTGTATTCTGGTACCGATGGCGGCCCGTCCTCCCAGCCCGACTTCCAGCAGCGGGTCCAGAACCTGAAACACCGGCGGCTGCTGGACGTTTGAAAGCAGCAGGACGGCAAAGTCCAACTCGGGGGTGGTGTGTTCACCGTCGGACACTGAAAACACAAACAGAAGCAGAGGTGAGAAAAGCTGAAGGGGAGAGAGGAGTTTATTCGGTTAAAAATCTGACAAAGAGAATAAAAACAAACACAACAAGATGGAGCTATTAGCATATAAACATTAAGATTATCTGCTTTTAGTTTAGCTACTGTTTTGCTTTTAGCTGGTAATTTGTAGATTTATCTGTTAGCGAGTCTTGTCCTACTTTAAAGTTTTAGCTAGTGTTTTGCTACTATTAGCTTTTAGTTACCATTCTTCTATTTTATGTTTAAGTTAGCCTTTTGCAACTTTTAGCTCCTAGCTAGCTCTTTGATACTTTTATCTTTTAGCTAGCATTTTCTACATCTAATTAGTACGTCACTATTTTTAACTTTTAGCTAGCATTCTGCTACTTTTAGCTTCAAGCTAACTCTTTGGTACTTTTATCTTTTAGCTAGTTTTTTGCTAAAGTTTTGCTGCTTTTAATTAGCGTTTCATTATTTTTAACTTTTAGCTAACTTTCTGCAACTTTTAGTTTTTAGCTAGCTTTTTGCTGTTTTGCTTTTAGCTACCCATCTCTAACTTCTAGCTGGCATTCTGCTACTTTTAGCTTCTAGCTAGCTCTTTGATACTTTTACCTTTTAGCTAGCCTTTTGCTAATGTTTTGCTGCTTTTAGTTAGAGCTTCATTATTTTTACTTTTAGTCTGTTTTTTGCTGCTCTTAGTTTTTAGCTAGCTTTTTGTTTTGTTTGGCTTTTAGCTATCCTTCTCTAACTTTTTGCTAGTGTTCTGCTTCTTTTAGCTGTTATCTTCCACGCTGTCATTTAGCTGAAAATGCTCTTTTATCCCAAATAAATCCAGAGTTGAAGTTTCTCTGAAGTGAAATAAAACTGAAGTTTGTTTTCATGCAGAAAAGAAATAAAAACTGAAAACAGGAAACGGAGGAATTTGGTACAAAACTGGGACAAAGACGAAGGAATGGAAATGGATGAACGGAGGAAATAAAGCATAAATATAAAGAAAAGCCTCACCTGGACAGAACAGAAATAAAAGGTGAGAGAAGGAGAGCGGAGGAAGAGACGACGATGACAGGAAACAAAAGAGCTAAAAGAAAAAGTTCAGGACAAGGAAACTAAAAACTGAAAAGAGGTGAAAGAAAAGCTCGTAACCTGGGAGACAAACCGCCTCCTCTTCCTCCTAAAATCCAAATAAATGAAGTATTTACCTGTGAAATAAACACTCAAAGACTCCGGCAGGCCTGTCGGGTTTAAAGAAAGGAAACAGTCACAACCGGAAGGAGATAAAACTTTATAAAACCTGAACAAATGAGCCGTAATGTTTAAACTGAACAAGCGACGCGACTGATTTACTGATGGACCTCCACGAACAGCCGAAGAGGCGCCGCAAACAGCCGAAGAGGCGCTGCAGTCAGTCAGCTTTGGTTACAGATTAACTGAAGGAACCCGAGAGTTTTCAAATATATATTGATTCTAAAATATATATTTACACAGTGTTCCAGAGGTTTAAACAAAGAGCTCTTGTTGCCATCTTTGTGTTTGCTAAGGTTGGCGGCCATCTTTAATCTGACTCACGGCGGTTCCTGTCTGAGAGTCTCAATAAAATCTGTTAAATAACTTTTTATAAATGAAACAAGACTGAAGAATGTCAATTTGTTTCGTGTTATTTGCCTTAATTTAAGCTGCAGCAAATGAGTAAAGTTTTAATTTGTGTTTTTAGGGATTTGTTTTGTAACGAGCAGCTAACAGAGGTTTGTGAAAGTACGAGTTATTTTCAGCACAGGTGCGCTCGGAGACACGATGCCACAGCAAACAGTTCTTCGGTGTTTTAAACGGTTTTCAAACATTCTGATGGTTCTGTGAACAAAACTGGGTGATCACTTCTTGGATTAAAACCTGTTTGATGGCAAAATAATCAAATAAGTCGGCACAGTTACGCTCAACAATCAGATGGACGCTCACTGCCCACACCTGGTTTATATTACGGCGCTTTAGACGTTAAAACATAGTTTGATGATGAGAAACACGAGGTTTAATGTAACATTCAACAGCATCTGATGCGTTTCTTATATCTCGCAGCCATAAAAGAATCTGCAGCTCCATCTGGGCTTCCTGTCGTACCGGTGAAGGAGAACTGGTACAGCTCCTGCAGGTGCGCCGGCGCCGGCGGCGGTCTGTAAATCATCTTGCCGTCATCGACGTCGGCCTGCGTGAAAGACTTCACGGGTTTGTACGGCCGGTCCCGGTGCTCGATGGCCCCTGGAAACAAACAGGAGGAGGAAACTCAAACTGAAATCTGCAGGTAAAATTACAGGAAGAACTCCTCGTGTTGGCAGCAACTTTTATTCGTTTTAAAGACGTTAATTTCATAAAGTCGGACTATTTGGGGTAATTTTTTTATAAATGATCAGCAGGGCAGCAGTGTGAGCAACAACTGTTAAAAAAATAAAGCAAACCACAAACTTAGGGTCATAATTTTACCAAGTTCATGTATTTTTTACACATTTTCACAAGGGAAGGAACCAAACAACGTCAGCATGTTGATTTATTCTTCACATCCTTAATTTAACAAATCAAAAACATTATGTAACAATTTTATTGTTGACATTTCCTGTATTTTGCCCAGACAGCTCTGCTTATCAGAAATGTTTGTTTAGTGAATCTAAAATCATGTTTTACTGAAGACACTGTAGACGTTTTTTTAAAGTTAAAACTTTATTTATAATTTTGTTTCTTAAAAAAGCCTTAAAAAAACTACAGAAGAAAATCCTGCATAAATCTATTAAATAAAAGACACGACTCCCAGTATTTGTAAAGTTGAGTGTTTTTTTCTGTTTGCTGAGGCCAACGAGCTGAGTCAGCCATCTTGAACTGGTTGTAGACGTTAATCTAACGATCACTTTGAGAGTTTTATTAGATATTTTACTGACAAACAGAAAAAAGACGGTTTGGAAGCAGACCTGACTGGCTGCTGCTGGTATATTTTAGGTTTTCACTGATTTGCACGAACAGAATTCAAACGTTTCACAGATGAAAGAGAATATTTTGCTGAAACTAAAATCAGAACTTCTGAAAGGCTTCAGTCAAACCTAAAGTCTGTAAATAAAACATCATGAAGAGTGTTTGTGTTTAATCTGAGCTCCCTCCCATTAGATGATGAATATGGCCGATTGTAGAGCATTTTTCTGAGCCATTAGCCCGAGCTGTAAGTTATGCATTAATCTGACAGACAGTTCAATGTTAGGATTAATGTGTTGAGTTCTGAAAATTAGCAGAAAGGACAGAAACACTTACAGTCGTACAAAACCGCACAAAAAGCTGCCAATTAAGTCATTTTCGGGGAAGAAGAAGTTCGAAAATAAAAGATAAAAACAGTTCTTTAACCCTCTTCATGACAAATGAAAGAATGCATGTCACCCGCTGCCTTTCATGCCAGAGTTTAAACTAAGATTATTTTAGGCTGAAAAGGGGCGGAGTTAAAGCGCTTTGGTGAAGATTTGTTCTCAGGTGATGTGTTGGAGCTCAGAGAACGACTCTCAGCTACTACCACACCAGGTTTTAGCTCAGTATCTGTAAAACTGACTGATCTACGGCCGTTTAGCTGTGACGCCCATCTTGAACTGAGATGATCAGTTGTAGATGTTCATCCAGTGATCACTTTGAGAGTTTCATTAAAATCTGTCCACTGGTTCAAGAGAGATTTTACTAAACGCACACACACACACACACACACACACACAGGGGCAAAAACATTATCACCTTAAGTAGATCTTCCCAACCCAACAAACTTAGTGAATCTAATTCTGAAGAACATTTACACCTTTGAATCCTGTCTTGTTCAAGGGCAGTGTGTGTGTGTGTGTGTGTGTGTGTGTGTGTGTGTGTTTTGTTACTTTTGAGGACCTTTCCTGGTGTATTTATCCACCCTGTCAGGACCGGTGGTCCTTAAGGGGACCAAAGTCTGGTCCTGATATGGTGGAACGTCAGGTTAGGGCTCAGGTGTGTACAGTTATGGTCACGTTTCAGGTACAGGAAGTCAACACAAGGATGGAAATCCAAACTCTGTGTGTGTGTGTGTGTGTGTGTGTGTGTGTGAGTCTCACCTTGTCCTGGGAGGAGAGGTTTGGTGATGTTGTAGACGAGTTTCTCACTGGGTGTCTCTGAGTCGATGAAGGACAGAGCTGACGGTGTTATCTCTGTCACCCGATCCTCCAAAGCCTCAACAAACAAACAAACAAACAAACAAACGAGTTAACGGCGCAGGTAAACAACACCTGTGAATCCCAGGAGGCTGAATGAAGTTTAAAGACTGAAGATTGTGCCTGTAGTTAAATGTTTTATTTATCCTTTTATCTCATCTTTTATAAAAACCCAATCGATATTAAAGCTTCCTGCAGGTATTTATTTCTGGAGTTGGGGGTTGTCATGGTGACACAGGAAGTGTTTTCTTTGCTCACCGTGATCTGCAGGTTGCAGTCCGGCGCCAGCTGTGGGAATCCTGGAGTCTGAGGGAGGACGCCGATCGTAAACGTCTGAGCGTCACTTTGAACGACGGGCGAAACCTCGGAGGAAACCTGCAGAGACACGAAGAGACGTTCCTCCATGTGTGATAACTCCTGATGATTGTATTTGTGTAAATATTTATTCCCGTCACAGCGATGCTGAGCCTCATCGGCTGTACGAAACTGCAGATGTGGTAAAAAACCAGCTGCAGGCAGCACGGCTCGAATAACAGCCGAAAACACAAGAATCTGCAGAAAAACTCCGATAACAGAAAGTAAAATAAATGTGAAGACAGAGAGGAGGGTCTGTCCGAGCTAAAACTGAGTTATCAAAGCTAGAACAAGCAGAACACGAGCTGAAACGAGCAGAAAAGTAGCTAAAAGCTAAAATCCGTAAAGCAGTAGCCATTAGCAAAACGGCAGCTAAAAGCTAAATGAAGCAGATTTCAAAGAGAAGAATGTTTTTGAGGAAAATAAAGAGATGTGTGTTTCTATGAGGAAAATAGTCGTAAATGAAGTTTAAATGTTAGGAGAAAGGAAAGTCAAAGCAGCTGAAGGTTCTGATTTATGAATTGTTAAAATTAAACAAACAAAAAAACTGAACAAGAAAGCAATGTGAATGCTGAGCAACCAAAGGCTGCCCTCTGAACTGCCTGCTCAGAAAAATCCTCTCTTCGGCAAATATTTGGCTACAAAGATCATAAATAGAGCAGAACTGACTCCTGCAGTAGATCATCTGACTGAAAAAGCAAAGTTTTCTAGAAGTCTAGGAAACAAAAACCCTTTCTCTCTTCATTCGTCACCTTAAAAAGCAAACAGATTGAATATATCCAAATTCTTGTAAAACAAGGAAACCAACGCTGATGTTATTCTGATGAAGCAGTCGCTGATCTTCAGCTGGAACTCTGCCGTCCGTCGACAGCCCTGATTACTGACAGGATAAAAACTAAAAGGTCTGAGGTGTCTGACCTCGGCTACAACAACAACAAACCCCTTCAGCCTCTGTCCTGACCCACCAGCAGACAGGTGCTCTGCAGGTGAGGGGCGTTTACTGCAGCCTTCACCCTGAGGGCCTCGGCTCTGATCGCTGTGGGACGGAGCTCCAAGAAACACAAGAATCCTTTCTTATCTCTCAGCTCAGACGTTGACTTTTACCTTCCTGTGACGCAGTGGAGCTTTTCAATTAGACCCTGAGATTACGCGCAGCGAGCCCTCCTCTTGAATAAATCCACCCTTTCTGCTCCTTGTTTCACCTTTTACATCAAACGCGACCCTGATATCCATGCAGCAGCGGAAGCCTCGGCCGCTTCCCCCGGAATCCAATTTCTGTTCTCATTATTCCGCCGCCGACTCGCTCGTGTTGAGGCGGCTGCGTTTCGGGGCGGAGGAAGTTCGAGAACTTGTGGCCGGCTCTGTCAGTCAGAAGGAAAGGAACGCCGGAGTCAGCGCCACCGATCACTACGGGTAATGTGCTGCCATGGGAGGCAGCGCTGAGTCAGCGGCGCCGCTGCAGTAAATCACCGCTTCTACTGTGGATCTGATTCAACATGAACGTCATACTGACGCCGGTAAAAAAACGGATCGAAACAACAGAAAGCTCAACACTGAAAGCAACGTTTTGTCCCGTTTGTTAGTAAAAAGGTCCAACTCCTTGGTTACTAATCTCACTTCAGCTGGTTGCAGTACAAAATACACATCTGGTACTTACTGCTACGTACCAGGTAAGTACTCGGCACAGTCACAGAACATCTGGCTACATTATGTAGTGCTACCCTTTATCTTTAAATGGGAGACAGGAAACGTGTTCTATATGTCCAGTTGGCTATGGCAGCCATCTTGGAAAGGACAAAACTTAACGAGTTAAAGATCCACTGATTACTTTCTGAGGGTCTAACTAAATCCCGCCCAGTGGTTCAGGAGATATTTTGCTAACAGACAAACAGGGTTGACTCCAGCTGCAGACAGTAGCACTTAAAGTAGGTGTTGGGGACAACCGTTAGCTACTACCAAACCCAAAATGTAGCACTTTATCTGGAAAACTGACTGAATTATTGACATTTTGGGGGTTTTCTAAATTCAGTTGGATGTGGCAACCATCTTTAAATAAGATGGTTCCACATTTTAATCAGGTGTAGACGTACATCCAGTGATTTCTTCCTGAAAGTTTCAATAAAATCCATCCATTCGTCATAAGACTTTTTGTCAACAAACAGAGTAAACTTTGAGGAGCTAAATGCAAACAATGAGCGGCACCTGGAGTTTATGTTAGGGATGACTCTCAGCTACTACCACATCAAATTTCAGCTCAATATCTGTGAAACTAACAGAGTTGTAGGCATTTTTGTGGGGCAAAAACAAACATCCTGTGCAGAAAAGGTTTTTTTTTTCTGTTTGAGCGATTATCTGTTGGACAATAACTCGTCAACGAAAACGGAAGAAGCCAAAAATCGTCCAGTAACCACTTGGTTAAACTGACAGAACAGAAAGAAACAAGAACAGAGAAGGGGAGGGAAGTGAAACCAAACAGTCTCTATAATTCACATCGTACAGGTCTAAGAGAAGAGAGTCCGCTCTGCTGCACATCAGAAACACAAACACTTTCAGGAAAAAATAAATCAGAGGAAAACAAAAAAAAACGCTATCCTGACAAACTGTCCCATTTAATCTCGTCCTCTGAAACAATCTGACAAACAGCAACAATTTGTGACACATTTCTGTTGTTTTCTTCTTTCTCTGACACAGACAAGTCGCTGGAGAACTCGTTTTGAATTCAACACAACGTAATTGAAAAGCTTTGAGCTAAACTGTGAGGAGAGGGATGGAGAGATGATTAGACGCAGAAACAAGCTTTTGTTTTGGTTTCTGGCAGACGTGAGATGAAACAGAAACATTGTGACGAGTGTGCCGTTAGTTAACCTGGAATATCACCGGATTTGGAGCCAATTTACGAGTCTTTATTGATGCTCGAGACGGGTTTTTGTGGGTCAAAACTAAACAGAGAACATTAACAGCTTCTTTTAAACAACATGAGTTAGACGTGTTCAGATTAATTCAAGTTACTGCTGTCTGCTGAGCGAGGAGACCGGATCGGGGTTGGAGATCAGAGGCAGGGACTCGACGAAGAATCGGCTCTGACCTGAAACCGGAATGAGTCGCTCTCGTAGCCCGAGCCGAAGTGGCGGTACCAGACGGTGCCGTCGTCCACGTCCTGCTGGGTGAACGAGGTCGTGGAGGTGAAGTGTTGGTCGTCGGCCAGCGAGGGACGCCAACCTTCAGGTGGACCATCGGCCGGCATGGACACCAGGACCACCTCACCTGGATAGACGGGACGGAGAGATTTAATCACAAGATATCCACAGGGTGGTAAAAAAAGGGTTATTTTACAAAACCTTAACAAATAAAACAGTAAGGGATAAGAGCGGTCGGAAATCATTGGTTAACGAGCCACTAAAGGATCCATTTTTCACTGAAATTAATATAAAAATTAAATAAAACGAGATAACTGATCAGAAATTGGATGGCGGTGTTCCACTAGGTTCAATATCAGGAACCCAAACTCTATATACTTTTAATAAAAGCAGCATTATTTGAAGGAATGCGTATCGCTCGCCGCTTTGAATGCCAAAGTTTTTAAACAAAGACCTGAAGCGATCAGTTTGAGCTCAGACCGTGTGTTGGGGATGACTCACAGCTACTACCACAGCCAACACACGTACAAGCTGTTTTATAAACACCTGCCTTGTCCTGGAAGTGGGTGACAAACAAGCTGAAATTTATAATGTTTAAGACGTTTTATTCAGTTTAGTAGCAGATATAAAATAATTAACTTAATTAGTTATTCTGAAAAGAATTAAACGATAATTATGGAGTTTTTTGGGGTGTTTCTGATCATTTATAAACTCGTGAGGACATCATATACAGCATAAACTAAGTGAAAATGTATTTAAATAAGTAAATTATCCTGTGAAAAATGCTGGTATGTGTTGTTTTTATTGCATATTGTATTGTGTCACCAGCTAGAATCTAAAAGAAGCAAAAGAACACAAAAACAGCGAATAGCTGAAGCAGATTTAAAGGATTTGAAAAGATCTTAATGTGTTTTTGTAGAGAAAATATTTGTCAGTGAAGTTGTGTTTGTGTAGATTCTCAGTCATCTTTATTAATCCTAAATAAAGATCAATATTTTTAGAACGATAAAAGTTACAAAAACCTAAATTCATAGCAGCCATTTCCTGAATGAGCCGAATGTTTTCATAAATGAGCGGCTAAAGTAGCAAAAACGTGCTGAAAGATAAATAACATGTAAACAACAGCTTTCACACAGTAAATTCATTTAAAACACCAAGTCTTTAACGGGTTTTTACCATATTTAGGTTGCCCATCTGAACCCAGGATGGTGTAGAGAATCTCGTCGGCGCCGAATCCCTTATAGTCGGTCTGCAGGTACTTCTTATCGAGTCGCACCATGCCCCCCTCCTTCACCCAGGTCATCGGCAGGGACACGACGTGAGGAGAGTCCTGGGACTGAAAAAACAAAAACACGCCGGTTTACAACAAACCCAACAGGCTGGCTTCTTCTGCGGCGCTGAGTCAGCATTTATTCTGCAGTTTTCCCGCTTTTTGTTTTTCTGTAAGTTTTTGTGAAGTCAAACTACGTCTGCGTACTTTTAGCTGTTCAGATATCAAAATGGGAGTTTTGGTTCTTCTGCGTTTTAAAAGGTTTTAAAATATTTAACTTTATTTAGAAACATTTTCCTCAAAGAAATATATGGACGTCTTTTCAGTCACTTGAAGATTATCGTTCTTTTTGCTTACTTGCTCTATTTTTGTCTTAAGCTACTTTTACCTTTTAGCTAGCCTTTTGTCATTTGTAGCTTTAAGCTCCTATTCTGTTAGTTTTAGCTTTCAGCTAGCATTTTGCTACTTTCAGTTCTTCGCTACAGATTTGATACTTTTAACTAGTAGCTAACATTTAGTTAAAGTTTTGATGCTTTTAGCTATCTTTTTGGTGCTGTTAGCTTATAGATAGCCTTTTAATACTTTTACCTTTTGTCATTTGTAGCTTTAAGCTTCCATTCTGTTATTTTTAGCTCTCAGCTAGCATTTTGCTACTTTCAGTTCTTAGCTACAGATTCAGTCATTTTAACTTGTAGCTAACATTTAGTTCAAGTTTTGATGATTTTAGCTATCTTTTTGGTGCTGTTAGCTTCTAGCTAGACTTTTGCTGCCTTTAGCTTTTAGCTAGTCTTTTAATACTTTAACCTTTTAACTAGCATGTTGTTTCTTTTGACCTTTAGCTAGTGTTTGGTTTCCTTTAGCTTTTGGCTAGTTTCGGCTTCTTTCAGCTTTACCAATTCAGTTTTAGCTTCTTCAGCAGATTTCAGCTCTCATTATTCAGTCAGAAAATGCAGTTTATTTGGTTTTTAGCTGCGTTTTTAGCTCAGTGTTTTCAGTCCCAGCAGCTTCGTTGTCAGCTGCTGTCGGCTCTCCTGACCAGAAATAAAATGTAACAAAAGCTTCGGCTCTTGGTGTGAGAACTGCCTGCTGGAGCTGAAAAATCAGACTTATTTTTATGATCCTGTATTGATCAGTTTTCAGAGCTCCCGCTCCCGCAGAACAAAAAGCGGGACCAGCTGCGGAGCTCGCAGAGTCGGCTGATGATTCATTGTCGCTCGAGGCGATTTCAGCCAAAACCTCCTGCTGTCGTGGAGGTTTTCAGTTCAGACCTTCCACTCAGGCTGTCACCCTGCTGTCCAAATAAAAATAGGTACGGCTTCTCTGGAGGTGTTGTGTGTCTGTGATGCAAACCTGGAATATACTGTGAGAACTGAAAGATGTTTTTCTTTTATTCAAACCGGCTGGAATATTAACGGACTGCACGGAAATAAACCTGGAATCTTTATTATTTATCTTCTGTGGAGGAAGATGATGGACACCAATTCCCTCCACAAAAGAAACCTGAATAAATCTTTTATTTAATAAAACTTACTGGCAGGATGGAGGTGAAACTTTTATATGACACATACCTGCCAACATTTTGGGAATAATCTCTGTCATCAGATGACAACACGACTCACACGAAAACAATCGCGCTCCCGTGCGTGCTCGAGGGGGCGCCACTGTGGACACAGAGTGGCGCGGGTCTCCTCTCTGCTGGGAGATTGACAGCTGTCAGTGCTTGGGGAAGTGGGCGGGGCTTACGGCACGCTGCAGAATGAGTGCTTTCTCGCATTTAGCCGCCAAAGTCACCAGATTTGTCGCTAGTCGCTTTAAAAAAATGCTGGAGGGATCTGAAAACTCGCTAAATATAGCATTAAAGTGACAAAAAGGCCGTGTGTGTGTTTTCTTAGCGTGAGAAATACAAAGTGTGGCGTGTGAGGGCCAAATGCAGGACTTTTGGCTGTCCCACACAGGGTGATGCGGGACAAGGGAAGGATGTATGACATTTCTTTTACAGATTTTAAAGCAACTTAAGGTTTTTTTTGTTTGTTTGTTTTTTCTCCCCCAGTCTTAAACAGGGTTTTGGGATCAAAGTTGAATCTTGTAATGATTTTAAGTTTTATTTTGACAGAATCAAAATGGTTTGCATTTACATAAAGCATCCATACCTTTACACGGTGTTCCACAGGGTTCTACACTCGGACCAGTTCTGTTTTCTCCACACATGGTTTTAGAAACATGTCACACAGACCCACTGTTATTTAATTTGAGTAAAGAAACCAAAAGAAACTAATTGGTTTCTAAACTGATCCAGACAAAAAGACCTGCAAAACATTTATTTCTCCATTTTTGCCTTCAGATAAAAAGTTCAGTCTAAAGCTCTGACCTGAAAGGCAGCGGGCGATATGCATTCTTTCAAGGAATGCTAGGCCTTTAATTTATTAACATTTTAATCCCCCTCACGACCTTCTACGATCAAGTTGACGTGTTAAGTTTTAGATTTGTTCAAACTGTCTAAAATGGTAAAAACAGATCATCCAACAGCAGATTTCTGAAGATTTACCAACTGAAATGATGCTTAAAGTATAAGTAAGTTTAATAAAATGACATCTCAGCTCCATTTACAAGTACTTAAAGTTCTGTAACAATATGTCAAAAGGAATGAACCCAAGCGGCATGAAACTATCGTTCATCTGTGCAGAGGCATGAACACCTGCACAGATTCTATTAAAAATCTGCTTCCGTTCTAAATCTGTAGATAAACAGAAACACACGGAGGTGCAGATACGTTCAGTTTGCTCAATTTACAGCAGGAGATAACCACAGATTGGTTCGAGGTGGTAAAATATGACTTCGGACACGTGTGTGTGTGATGTTTGCAGATAACAACCTGCTGACCATCTGTGGCGCTCCTGCCTGCTGCTCGGCGGATCCAAATCAAGCCTTTTCATCGAGGCGACACAAAGAAAAGCCGTACGTCAGCGTGGCAGGCTTTTAACTCCGAGGATCGCGTCATCTGGGAAACGATAACGCGCTCGGGACGAACTCAAGGACAATTGGAGCCAGAAGCTCCACAGAAAGCAGGTCGGAGGGACCTGGTTGGATTTACAGCGAATGTTCCCCCACAGGACCTGTTCCTGCTGCGGCCCACTTCCTTAATTTTCTATTTGAATAATAAACAAACCTAATGAGCTACTTTTTCCCCCTCCATGTGAGATCTGTGTTGCCCCATTAGATAAACAGTCTAATCTCCTGCAAACAGGTGCAAAGCTAACGAAAAGCTCATGCAAATTTGTTTGATTCTGACTTCTGGGAGCGAGAACGAAAAGTGAATTAGCTTCATGTAATTTGAAACTAACTGAACACAAAGGATGGAAGGAAGGTGGAAAACAAACATCAGACAGAAGGAAGGAGGCAAAGCTCATCTAGTTTATTACATTTATTTATTATCAGTGTTTTATGAGATGTTAATTGAAAGCATCTTCAGGGTCTAAGATTCTCATTTCGCCTCCCGATGACGTGCAGGAATAATTAGAAAACAAACATCATAAAGGTTTTATTTTCGTCTGAAAGTCTTCCTCTGGTTTTTTTACTCGAAAAGAAACGCAAAGTCCCGAGTTTGTCGACTTTCTGTAGAAAACAAGGAAAACTTAAAGGCCTAGCTTTCCTTAAAGGATCGCCCACCGCCTTTCAAACAGTTTTAAACTAAAATCAGCTCACGATGACCAACAAGTTCTTGTAATCTACGTTATATATGATCCCACATGAGCTGTAAGAGCTCGGTGTGTGTGTTGAGGATGACTCTCAGTCACTACCACGCTTAGTTTAGTTTATCTTAGCTCATAATTTGACTGTCTTAGCCTGATTGTTGTTTGGTTCAGCTTTAACTTTATCATGATTTTATTTAGATTATTTTAGCTACTATTTTGACTGTTTTAGCTCATGTTTAGATATGTTTAGTTTCATGATTTCATTTAGATCACACGTGTCAAACTTATAATTTCTGTATGATCAGGTTTTTGTTGATGGCTTTTTAAAAAAAAATCTGTTTTAATGTTAAAAAATTCATTTAAAAGCTGAGTGAGGCATAAGAAATGACTGCTAATGATGAGCTTTTTGAAGTTTGATCTATTTGTCTGTGTTCATTGAAGTATGTTTGCTCTAAATTCTGTATAATCTGTAACTGGAAAAAGGTCATTGATATTTCTATATGAATGATTTGACATAATACATCTAAAACTAAGGTTATTTTTTGTAATTTTTAATAAATATGGATCGTGATTGGCCCTTTGCTAGGACAAAATTTTTAATTTTGGCCCCCATGTGTCACTGGGTTTGACACCCCTGATTTAGATTATAAATGATTGATCTGTATTTGATTCTGTACCTGATTGTTTTATTTGATTCTGTTGTTGTTTCTGTTGTAAAGCACTTTAGTTTCCTTGCTGCTGAAGAGTGGGATATAAATAAATTTCACTTCACAATATCTATAAAATTGTTGCCATTTTTGTTCTCCTAAGTTTGATTAACTGCGACAGCCACCTTGAAATGGGGCATCTGCAGAAGTTAAGAAGCTGCAGATGAGTTTCATTAAAATCTGTCACTAGTTAATGAAATATTTTGCTAACAGACTTTAAAGTGAAATCTCGCTCCTTTCTCTCCCTGACTGAAATGTTTTACAACAAAATAACACAACATCCCAGCCGTACAGTAAACAGCCACAGTATTCATGAAAAAATGCATGAAACACGTGTAAAAGCCTGACCTTTCGAGGGCTCGGGGATAGACTGCGAGCCGAGCCGACGCCAGGCGAGCAGCTCTTGGCCGCCGTCCACAAAAGCAGAAATAAATGTCTCTGCTGAGACGGAGTCCGAAACATCCATAAAACATCAAGCTGGCTGCCCGCCTGGACCGTCATGCTGTTGTAATGACAAACTCATCTCTCCCACCGGGGGACGGGGGGGAGGACGGGACAATTTCATGGACTTCTCAAATTAAAAAAAAAAAAAAAAAAAAAAAAGAAAATCCTTTCTGGCAACACAATCCAGTTTAATCTGAGTGAATCGTTTCAGAACGACACGGAGAACGCAGCCTGTGGCTCGCGGCGAACTGCTTTAGGGGAAATGATTCGAAAACTAAACAAACTACATTTTACTTCTTCTACATTTTTAAAAACCAAATGTCCACCTCACCCCATTGAAGGACTGAAGGGTCAGACACAGACGCTCATCGAATTAAAAACCTCCATTCCTTAAAGGAATGGAGGTTAAAAGGCCCGCTGCTCTGAACGCCAAATCTTTAAACAAAGATCTCAAGAGCTCAGTATGTGTGTTAGAGATGACTCTCAACTACTACCACAACAAACTGTAGCTCAATATCTGTAAAACAGACTGATTTATAGACATTTTTATGTTGCTAAGGTTAGCTGAAAACGTTCATAAAGTAAATACTGGATGTACATCTACAACTAAGTCAGTAAAGTTTATTTATATATTTAAAATAAATATATTGTGCTTCTCAACAATATCATAAAAACTACAAAGATATAAAATTTGTTTTAAGATAAAAGAAACAAGCAACTGGTGAACCTTCAGAGGCAACCCAATTCAAGATGGCAACCACACCTAATCAGCAGAGCAGATAATTCTGCAGATACTGGGCTGTAATTAGGAGTGGTAGTAGCTGAGAGTCACCCCAACATGTATTCAGAGAGCTAACAGAGCAGCCTTTAACTGTTGGAGTCAACAAACTACCTCAAACCTCTGGACAGGTTTGAATTTAACTCTCAGGAAGTCCATCTACAGCTGATTCACTTTTGGAGTCAACCTCATTCAAGATGGCCGCTGCAGCTAAGTGACCTTATGGTTCGAACTCAGTTAATTCTACAGATGTTGAGGTAAAAACAGGAGTGGTTGTAGCTGAAGTGAGATTGTCCCTAATGTTGAACGTGATGATTTTAGCTTCAAACTCTGACATGAGAAGCAGCGGGTGACAGGCATTCCTTCAGTTATTTTTTTATTTTCCAACCCTTCATGCAGGGACCCTTTTTTAATACTACTGTCAGACAATACAGCAATAATCGAGCACCTTCTGCTAAAGTTAACAGCTTCTCCAAGCCTGCTTTTATCAGCTGAAGTTCGCCCTCTTCGAGCTGGTGATCCTCACTTTTCCTCCTGCCGTTTCTTCCTTCGTGAAATGCAATAAATAAGAATCCAAAAGGTCAAAATGAATGCGGTTTGATTGTGTCTGCTAAAGCAATCACCTACAGAAATCATACATCCAAAGAAAACAATAACGGAGGATCTGTAACTGAAGATCTTCCATCCATCATCCTGTCGAACGCTCACAGCGACCTGAAGCCTTCAGCTGAGGACAAATCTTCCCCTGGAGTCGTTCCTGTTCGATTCATTTCTCCTCCTACGTGTTTTCAAACCAGATCTCTTCTTAAAAGTATCTGAAGATTTGGGATAAAATCAGTAAAATGAGGCACTGATGAGGTGAAGCAGGACAGGAGCTCAGCCACGAAGCCGAGCCGGTTCTCCTCTAAAGCTGGAGATCCCATCAGAGAAACGGAAAGAATTCCCGTTTCTCCGAGGAGCCTCCGGGTCGTTTCAGAGGCTCAGAGAGTTCTCCGCCCACGGCAGGAACCGATCAGCTCAGGGATGAGGGTCGACCCGACGGAGGACGACCACGGCACCGCTGGCTCAGGAGTCCAACCTTCAGGGACGCTTTTGTCCCCGACAGACTGCTGGGTGGACGGGGGGCTGAGATAATTAAATGCTCTGAGTTCCCTCAGCCGCTTGTTTATAAAAACATCCGGCTCCTTCAGGAGACGGGTGATGTGACTTTTGGTACTTTTTAATCCATTTTACTTCATTTACAAACATTTTCCCCACAGAAACACATTCAGATCTCTTCAGTTTCTTTAAAACATTGTTCTCTTTGACATTAGCTTCATCATATTTGCTCTGTTTGCATCTTCTTATGCTGATTTTAGTTTTAGCACCTGTCCATCTACTTTTAAAATATCCATCCATCTTCTTCCTCTTATCCGGGGTCGGGTCGCGGGGGCAGCAGCCTAAGCAGGGAGACCCAGACTTCCCTCTCCCCAGCCACTTGGGCCAGCTCCTCCGGGGGAATCCCAAGGCGTTCCCAGGCCAGCCGAGAAACATAGTCCCTCCAGCGTGTCCTGGGTCTTCC
>NC_051430.1:29312103-29313819 GCF_001649575.2 Kryptolebias marmoratus | reverse complement strand
ATCTCTAAGGGAGAGCCCAGACATCCTGTGGAGGAAACTAATTTCAGCCACTTGTATTCGCGATCTTGTTCTTTCGGTCACTACCCAAAGCTTGGGACCATAGATGAGGGTAGGAACGTAGATCCACCGGTAAATCGAGAACTTCACCTTTTTAACTCAGCTCTCTCTTCACCACGACAGAGCGGTGAAGCTTTTAAAATATGTTTCGACATTTTTACCTTAAGCATCTGTTCTTCCAGTTTCAGCTCTTTTAGCCGCTGTGCTGCAGCTTCTAGCTGCTTTTAGCTTGTGTTCTGCTCAGTTTTAGCTCCTTCAGTAAAGCTCAGCGTTCACAGTTTTGTTTTCCATGTCGATGCTCACGGTTCGATGGCGGACAGTTTGCCATCTGAGCGCATCCTTAAAGTACCTTTACCATCTGGTTGCCTTCGCAGCGAGCGTTAAATCCAACAGAAGACAGCTCGGCATTTCAGGAGGTTCATATCATAAGGCTTTAATTAGACTCTGAATATCAAGAACTCCCAGGAGGCTTCAGAAAACGTCTCGCGTGTTTACCAAACAAGCTATCAGAGAGAAAACCGAAGCAGAAACTTTGGGATTTTATTACAAGTGATCGTTTTGGTTTTAATCCACATAACTGGAATAATCTGCTTGTTTGGAAAAACACGCCTTGAAGGAATGCATGTCACCCGCCGCCTTCCATTTAGGACGAATACCACATCAAACTTCAGCTCAGTGTCTAAAACTGACCGGGTTATCTAAGGTCAATTAGCAAAAACATGATCGCCCACTTTTTATAGCATCAGGCGATACGAACGCAGGGACTCGTCTGCGAGTCCTGGACACAAACTGAGGACAGTCCTGAGCGCCTGACAGGCTGCAGAATCAGGACATTTTACAGTAAATAATTACTGCTACGTGTGTGTGTGTGTGTGTGTGTATGTGTGTGTGTGGGATGTTTTGATTTACAGCAGAGGAGTTTAGCCCGAAGCGTACCATCTGCACTCAGCCAGACAGTCAGAACTGACCTCCAAAATCAAACTGAGCTGAAAAACACAAATAAAACTTTCTCTGCAACAAGAGAAACTAAAGTTTTATTGACAAACACTCTGGGTGGCGCGTGTGTGTGTGTGTGGCGGCTACTTTTAACTCAAAATCCTCATATTAAAGAGTCTTTTTGGACGATTATTTTCTAAAACGTTGTCTCTTGTTGTGAGTGTGCTCAACGAGCCTTCCCAGACGACCCGACCCGACCCGACCTCGCCTCCTTTTCGGTCACAGCGCCCCGCCACAAGATAATTGCGTCTTCCAGATAAAAACCCCTCACCGGGAGCGAAGACAGCGAGCGAAGACAGCTGCCATCTTTAAAAGACCCGACCTGCTTTATTCTGTCAGCGCCTCCAGGAAACTGTTTTCAGGGATAAAGTCAACAGAGCGACTTGTGAGGACACGGCGCCGAGAAGAAGAGAGACGGATGATCGAGTTGATGCAACCAGAGGAGTTCAGAGGAACGGCGTTCGTGTCGAAATGTTAAAATGGAGCCGACAGCCTCGCTGCTGTGGAACAAACGTCTAATCTAAATAATTAGGACCTTCTAATGGCAGGAATGAAATATTAATGACTGCTGTCCTTGTTGTTCCTGACCTTCAGAATTAACATTTTTTTATTATTACTAGTAATATATATATATATATATATATATATATATATATATATATA
>NC_051430.1:29303132-29311004 GCF_001649575.2 Kryptolebias marmoratus | reverse complement strand
CAAGATACTGCGCAGAACCCTCAAGCTCCCAGGCCTCTGGTAGAGGACCCGAGCTCAGAGGATGAAACAAAGACCACCCGCGGAGGGTGAGAAGGGAATTTTTATATATATATATATATATATCCCAACAGGCGCTCCAAACGTCAAACCTTCGGACGGAGGAATTTTATATATATATATATATATATATATATTAAAATAACCGTAGTTATAGAGTCAAAGTGATGTCAGGACTTTGTTAATATGGCTGATTTTTTTTATTTTTCTGGACTTTATGTTATGAATAATTCAGTATTTTTTCTGTCATCATATAAAATCTGATTCTGAAGGACGACACATTCATTCCTGAAATCCACTGAATAAAAAGCTGAAAACATAAAATGTTTATCTATTAAATCTATTTAAAAACACAAGGGCTAAAGAATTTAATCTAACTTTTATCTGTGTAAATTCAAATGACATTCGGTTCTTTTCAGAAAAATGTGTTTGTGGTATTTATTTTGTCGTCATTACTTCCATTAAAAGTGATGCTGTGACTCTAAAAACCTCATCTCTGTCTAACAGTCAATTAAATATTATAAAAAGATTTAAATGTTTTTTAAATTCAAATAATGCATTACTGTTTTTCACCTTTTAAGAGATGAAATGTTTTATTTTCTTGTTTTTTATTTGTTTCAATTCCTTATAATAACTATGTCACTATGTTTTTGCATAATAAACATATTTTTGTTCAGAAAAGTAAATCTTTAAAGATTTCAGACATTTTTCTAAAACAAACAAGATCCTGTTGCATTAAAGTAATAAAAGCTGTATAAATGGAGGTTTGATGATGGAGAAATGAAAGAAAACGTCTGAACCTGGAATCATGCCGTACCTTCTGCAGAATCTGGACCTGGAGCAGAACGTTCTGAAAGCTGTGGCCGTCGTTCACCTGCAGCACGGCGCCGTCCTCGGCCGCCGCCGAGCCGTCGTGGACGTACCGAACCTGCTCCCTGGAGAGCTCCTCCAGCTTGAACCTGCTCAGGGCGCCGTCACCGTGGAGACGGGCCAGGCGGCCGTGGCGGGGCGGTTCCAGGACCATGACCAGGACGTCGGCCGGGTTGTCGGGGTCGTCGACGTGCAGGACGGACTTGGTGATGGTGGCTGCGGCGCCGCGGGCCTCCACGGTCAGCGGAGCGAGGGTGACGATGCGTGGAGGCTGGAGGCAAGAGGAACGGTGAAGGAGTGAGGTTTCATCAGAACCTGATTAACATTTTAGCTGCTGAGAGCTCATCCTGATCCGATATTGAATCTGCTGCTGCTGATGACCAGGAGGTTAAACGAGGAGCTTCATTAATCTGTATTCAGCCTCGCTGCAGCTGCAGAAAAGCTTCATCTGACTAACAGAGCCAGGCAGGCGAGGAGACCTCCTGCTGCGAGGCAGGATGGAGGTTTCTCCGCTTGTTTTCCTCTGAGCTCCAACCTTCATGTTTCCGATGAACTGATGGAGATCAGACGTGCAGCGAGCGGCTGCTGAGAGAATAATAAAGTGTAATCTGATTATTTTCACACATTTTAAAGAGAGATCCCTGTTTTAGATCATTTTAATGCTGGACTTAATAAAATAAAAAAGAGCTGCAGGCAGCAAACCCGCTGGGAGTTCCTTCTTTATGCAGATTTTAGCCTCCTTTAACTCACCGTTTTTTGTTTTACTTTGTTAACCTACAACTGATTCCAGCCCGGGCTCTGAGTAGGCTAATGTTGATTAGCTGTGACGGCCATCTTGAATTGGGTAATGATTCATTTCTAATCCATCCACCAGTTCATGATATATTTTGCTAACACCACGCACAAACACTTAGTTTTAGATACCATTTTGCTACTTTCAGCTGGACCTTTTACTTTTTGTTTTCAGCTTACATTTGACTACTTTTAGCTTTAAGCAAGGGTTTTGCTCCTTTTAGCTATTAAGTCACCTTTTTCAGCTTTTAGCTTCTAGCTACTGTTTTGCTACTTTTAACTAGACTTTTAACTTTTGGCTTTTAGCTAGTGTTCAGCTCCTTTTAGCTTTAAGAACTCAGTTTGAGCGTGTTTTCATTTCTGTAGTTTAGACTTCGTTTTTGAGTCACTTGAAGATCTGTTAATAAAATACTGGTTTTATTATTTTAATTTCAGGTCATCAGGAGCCACATGAAGATAATCTGAGGCCCGTTTATCGTCCTCTGTCTATATTTTGTTCGCAGTCAGAAAGGTAAACGCTTGAAGCATCAAAACTGAAACATGGCCGTCCTTTTCCCTCAAAGGCCCTTGAAAGTTGTCCCTGCAGGGCGGACTGAGAGGAAGAGGCTGCAGGTGAAAATGTGTGGGGTAATCTAAGCAGCTGTCAGGGCGCTGTGACGGAGGGGCACGGGTCCAACCTGGACGAGCTCCAGCTTCCTGCAGCTCGGTTTCAGCGGAGACGATGAGGGGGAAACGAGCTGCTGCCAAAGAAAAGAACCACTTCTGGAAAGTTAGGCGTCTGTGATCGAAAGTGACATAAAGCTCCGAGACACTGAGCTGTAACAAAGTCAAAAATATATTGAAAAGGATGTTCTGCAGCCGGTTTGAGGGTATTTCAGGTGACGAATGTTTAGTAGGTGTTAGACGTTCTCTTCAGAAGACGGATGACTCGGTGGTTGGTGCCTAACTCCATCTCGTGTCGTCGCTCCTCTAATCCGCACAATAAAACAAAAGATGGTGGTCCCTGAAAGTGGGCGTTCGTGGGACTTGAAATCGTGCTCCAACACTCCGGCGCGGTAAAATCTCCCTCCTGAGGCAGAGGAAAACAATCAGAGGCAGACTCAGGTGGGAGGGCGAAGCTTTTATCCCGCGAGCTTCACTGCCGAACGTTTCATCTGCAGCTTTTATCTCCAACAGCCTCGGCTCGGGCTGCTGCCTACCTGCAGCTGCGCTTAAAAACAAACGCTCGGGATGAAACGCACTCCTCTTCTTGGAGAAAAGTGCAGTGATTGTTTTCCATCAGAAGATAAAAGCAGGTGACCGGAGCAGAAGGAGCTTAGTGCTGTTAAAGTGAAGCCACGGTCGGAGAAAATACAACCTGATATCTGAGAAACACACCAAACTACGGCAGCTCTTTCAGACCACTCTGTTTTACTTCATTAAGACTTCCCCAATTTAAGTCAAATAAAAGCTAAGCTATGGGTAAAACATAAAAATTAAAATTAAAGTTGCTGTCAGGAATAAATCTTTTAAAAGCTGAATATCTTCCCTGTTGTAGATAGCTCTTTGATTAAACTCTGATTTTAGAGAAATAGAGTTTAATCTTTCAGGATTTACATTTTAAAGGCTCGTCCGAGCTGCACCAAGACTAAAGTGCATTTCTGCCGTTTTGTAAATGCTTCTTTGTAAAACTTTACACCGGCGATAATTTCTAATCACACGATTATTCTGACAGAAAACATGATGATGATCCTGCAGGTCCTAGGCTATATCTTATCTCTAATAAGATATAATTATTATCAGATGAAATGTAAAAGATGAGATAAGATGGGAGGTAAAATATAAGAGAAGCAGTAAGATATAAGAAGAGCTAACATAAGAGATGAGATAAAGATAAAATGTCCTTTATCGTCTCAAAGGGAAACACAAAACATGACAACAACAAACACAAACCAGATAAACTAAACTCAGTTGTGGTTGTGAATAAAGAACGTGTAATGTGAAACTAAAGGTTTTTATAAAACAGCGCTTCTTTAGATTGGAGACGCCATCTTTGCTCAGCTTTCCGACGTGTGCCGAGCTTGTTGCTGTTTTGATCGGTTCAATAAAAAAACGTATAATAAAACATATTATAGCTGCTGAAGATGTCCGCTGTTTAAAGTTCTGGATCTGGGTCTACCTGAAGACGGGTCACCACACCTGGCTGTGTTTCTGCACAACACGAGGAACACAGAGAGGCCAGAGGAGGAGCCACAGGCCGAGGAAAGACGGCCGACACAAAGTGATGGTTTACCTGCTCGGACACAGCTTGAACCTGAACGGCTGCCGGTGGAGAAAACAGCTGGGGGTCGGCGACACGCAGGGCCAACTCACCGGTCCTGTTCGGGGGCGAGAAGGAAAGAGTAAGCGGGGCAAGAGGCAGGTTATTCAAAGAGCGGCCGGTGAAATGACCGAATGAGCGCCTCGCGGGAGGCTGCAGGGTGAGTCAGACCCAATCACCTCCAGAAACCTGCTCACACACTCATCACCGACATGTCGCCGCGGCAGCATCAAAGGCTTATTACCCACAACTCCCTGGGGCTGGAGCTGGGAACCAGCTGCTGGCGTCTGCAGGCTGAGTGACCGAACAGGTGATGACTGCAGAGCCTCTTCAGCTGCTTTATTTCAAAAACATTATTTACTTTCATTTAATGTGAGGCTGAATTTATTCTATGCCTCCATGAGGAGGAAGGGCAAGTCGTACGGACTATAAAGAACATATGTTGGACATGTTTAGCTGTTATAAAGTTTTTTTTAGCCATTTTATCATCACAGCTGCGGTGAGAGCAGCTGTCTTTAGGTGGGGACTCGGGTCTCATCCAAACATGTTGTCATAAAAAAGTTCATCTTTCACGAGAATTATTTCACGTTTCCGTTCACAGATTCTCCCTCGTGGTTCAGCGTTTGAAAGCCCGTCGAGGTCCGAGGTTCCAGTTTTCACGGGTTTGAAGCAAACCTTTCAGGTCGGCGTGACGAGGAGAGACGCTGCCATTCAAGTGTTTCATGAACTCTTTAACATCTGATTCTAATAAGATGTGTGATGTTTCATATCATATTTTCAACTTTCCGCAGCAGCTCTTCAGTCAAATTCAACCTCCTGATTGGCTGCTAATTACTGGTTTAATGAGAAAGTCAAAAAATGAACAAAGTTCTGTAATTTGTACCATTTGGACTAAGAACGAGACTCTAAAAACTAATTAAGGCCTGAATCTCAGTTTTAAAAGGAATTTATAATTTTTTGTTTTGCCAGAGTGTATATTTCTAACATATGAAACAAGAAAAACATCTTTTGTTTTTTTTAAAATCTGTCTTTAGAAGCAGAAGCAGCAGAAACAACAGATGTCAGAATTATCCACCACTCAGCGTAATTTCCAAACATGGCAGGAATTTTAATTTTAATCTTGTTTGGGATCTAATATTTTAACACCTTTAATTAAGTAATGGCTCCAAGCGGACAGCGGATAGTAATTTTCCTAATTTGTCTTATTTAGGCCGAACCTGCTGCATCACAATAAACTAATACGTTCATCAGGTTTATTGTGAGCGGATGAATGAAACAAAAGGCAGCAGAATTATTTCAGAGGCAGCTGTGTTGCTGAAAAGCTTTAAAGCGGCTCCTCAGACACTAAGTGCTCTCTGCGTTATCAGATCGGGGTCAACAGCAGCGAAAAGGCACAATATGCAAATATGAACACATTAAAACTGTGGGTAGGAATCATTTTACTTGTGGATTTAAGGGAATTAAATGAAATTAAAAGAGCAAACAGACAACAGCAAAGAAAAAGCCAGTTCTTCACACAGAGAAGTAAAACTAAAGGAAGAACATCAAGTTTTCTGCTTTATAACTGAATCAATGTTGTCCAAGAACGGTTTAATCTACAATATTAACAGAAATAATGAAACACTGTAAAACGACACAGTGGTGTGTTTATTCTGTATTAAAGCAGCTGCTTTTTATTATTTCCTGATTCCACACAACGCTCTTTAACGCCCACCGTCCTGTTGCAGGTGAGCTTTATTTTGCTAACAGACAGGAGGTATCGCGCTTGAAGTATGTGTTGGAGACACATCAGCTGATTAGCTGTGGCGGCCATCTTGAATCGGATAAAGAGGAGCATCCAGTAATTGCTTCCTGAGAGCTTAATTAAAATCAGTGACTGACGAGATATTTTGCTAACAATTAAGACAAACTCCTCTAAACTTTGGACTGAACCACATCCGATCCCCTTACCTGGCCTTGTCTTTGCGGTGCCTGAAGTGGACCCGACCGAGCTCAACCTCCGCCCACGTGAAGGTGTCGTTGCTGCCGAGCTCCCGCCAGCCCGCGGCCCCGCCCTCCTCCTCCTCCTCCCCCGCAGACAGGAGCAGCTGTCCGTTGGCAGGACGGCGAAGCAGCTGGAAGCGCAGGCGCTCGGGCGGGCTGTCCCGGTCCTTCGCCTGCAGCAGGGCGGGCAGCAGCGGGGCAGAACCGCCGAGGGGAACCAGCAGGGAACCGTTGATGTGGAGGGCAGGACTGTGGGCGTTCACTGAGAAAGAACCAACACCAGAACTCTTCAGTCAGTAAATAAATCAGATAATCACATTTATTTTGCACCGTTTTTTTGTGGTAAACGTGAGTTTCAGAGCCGACTTAATGATAGAAAAGGAAGATAAGACAAAGATGGCTGCGTCTGTGTTCCTGTCTGTCTGTTAGCAAAATATCTGGATCTACAGCTGATTCCGGTTCAAGATGGCCGCCACAGCTATATGACCTTGTGATCCTTTTCCCAAGGACCATTCTGTATAAAAGAGCGTTTATTACTTTAAAGTGGCATAAAACTGAACAGAAACAAGTAATTTTTTAACTGAAAATCTCTGTTTTATGTGGATTAAAAACAAAATCTGCTTCAGTAAAAATAGGAAATAAAAAAACTGATTAAGTTTTAAATTCCAGGAGCAAATATCTACTGACAGACTTCTCACGAATCTTAAAAAAATAAAAAAAAAAGCTTGTAATTATTCTAATTAATGTGTTTTCCCCAGACCGTTTGGGAGTGGGTGTTTGAAGGTTCGGACACGGCTGTAAAATGGAAAAAAAAATAAAAAAAATTTTAAAACGTGTGGGAGGAGGAGCCGTGTGAGACATTTTCGGTCTCGGCGTGGCATTTTGGAAGCGGGCTTTTAATTGGAGCGGGGCTGAACTTTGTTGGTGAACTTTTTAAAGATCAGCCCAGCTGTAATCTCATTACATCCCAACAGGCGCTCCAAACGTCAAACCTTCGGATGGAGACGAGGAATTTCACTCACAAATGAGGACAAGTGTACAGCTTCACGCCGCAGCGCTGAACTTTTTCTCTGTTTGCTGGCAAAAAAAAGGCTTTCTTTGCTTTTTTTTATTTGATTGACTCGTGAATTAGTTGAAGCCTTCAGGCTAAAAATAATAATTATTTCACAAGAAAAAGGCATTTATCTCAAAGGGAGCATAATGATGTATTTCTCTATTTGAATCCCACTTTGTCACATTTCATGAATCCGTCTACAACCACAGAGGCCTCGGGCGTCACGGTTTTTAGGTTCACACCCACTTTTTTAAGATAACGGAATAAAAAAATTTGAGTTAATGACTGCGGCTCTGCTGGCGATGTTGTTTTTTTTTTTCCTGGTATTCATGAGGACCAACTAACAGGAAGCTCCACATGTCGCCCAGCTGATATCAGCTGTCAGTTCCAGCGGCGCTCAGAAGTCGGTGAAGCAGGTTTTCAGAAACCACTACGCTGATCCAGCTGCAGAAATGCAATTTAATATTCAGGACTGTGTTTGCATTTATGTGACGTAGCATGAAAACAAAACCCAAATCCGTTCAGTCCTAAAACACACATCGCCTTAAAAACATCAGCCCAAATCAGCACAGGTGGAAAAAAACTCAATTTCAGGCTAAAATCCAGAGAAAATCATCTGTAGTTCTTTTTCTAACTTCGCTCGGTGTTTCACTATGGGAATCGCCTCAGCGTGACCAACTACGGAAGCTCCAATGACATCACGTCTGTCTGTGACAGACAGGTTGAGCCGTGACCGTGGCTCCACCCACCATCCAATATCACGGCCAACCTACCCCTCTCAACTCATTCTCGCTTTCTTCCCGTGAGATCTACATCT
>NC_051430.1:29299563-29303032 GCF_001649575.2 Kryptolebias marmoratus | reverse complement strand
AATGAGTTGAGAGGGGTAGGTTGGCCGTGATATTGGATGGTGGGTGGAGCCACGGTCACGGCTCAACCTGTCTGTCACAGATAGACGTGATGTCATTGGAGCTTCCGTAGTTGGTCACGCTGAGGCGATTCCCATAGTGAAACACCTCACTCTGTTATCAAAGAACCAGGGATTACGTTAAGTAACCCAACGTTTTAATCCGACGTCTGCAGGAGCGCTTTGAACCGAGTGTTATCATTTTTTTATCTTATTTAGTCGCAGAAACATTCAAAGCTGCAGCCTTGGATGGACATTAAGATTTAACAGGCGGCAAGCGGCGGCGGCGAGATTTCACTGTTAGGAAAACCACCCAAAGCTTCGGGTAACCTTCCTGTTGCCTAGCAACAAGCCACCAGGGCCTTCGCGTGACGTCTCCTGGTCATTTGCATTATTTAGGAGAACATCCAACTAAATATTTAGTTTTCGAAGCAGTTTTCTTTGAAATAATAAGCCGAAACTCTTCTTACTAATCTTCATCCGTACCTTGAAACGAACGCTGACAGCTGAATTATTCACAGCAGGCGCCTCTAATGAGGGGTTTACCGTCTATATAATCATCTCTCTGCAGATTCATGGAGATTGTTTGGTTTTTCTTTAAGTTCAGACCTTGCAGCTGGTTTGTGTCTCCATGAGGACTGACCATTTTTACTTATTCAGCAGGTAGGAAATCTGGGGACCGACTAAAAATCTCTTCTTTGTTTGGAAGACCTTCTGACTGAACTGACCTGGAGGTGTTTAAGGAGGAGCTTCAGCTCTCAACACCGAAGCATCATTGACGAGAGGAGGGACGCTTCTTCTGTCCTGCAATTCTCTGCAGACGTGTCGTTTTATTAATCAGGATTTATATGAATAAAATGTCAGGCTTGTGAGGCAGAGACTCGCCCTCGACCTGCTGGGAGCGTTCCACCTCAGATGGATGATATTATGCTGCTAATTGGATGAAGTTTTGTTTGAATATTTTTGCACACAGCTGTAGTTTTAGTGCTGCACATCACAGCTCAGTGTTTAAACTCGTCTTACGGTTCATTTCTCTTTTTACCAAACTCCCTAACAGTTTCTCCTGCACCGCCTATCGTTAACCTCAAAGCTTAGACAAAGACAACAGAAATATATATTTTAAACTTTCAATCAGAACTTTTCATAAAGTTTTAAAAGCAGGATTAGTATTACCGTGGCAGATTCTTGTCTTCAGATCAGCGTAATATCCTCGCCCACAGTCGGGGGTGCAGTACCCCTCCATCAGGAAGGTTTGATGGCAACACACCCTGCAGCGTCCGACGCCATCGCACAGCACGCAGTCAGACGAGCAAGCTGCGGATTATCAGCGAGCCGTTTGAACCGGCGCTTCATTTCGACGTTTCACACACAAGAGTTAAAAACGTGCGGACTCTTACGCGTGCAGACTTTCGAGGAGGCGTCCAGGAAATAGTTTCTGCCACATTCAAGCACGCACTGTCCCTGCAGGACGGCGCGGGGAGGCTGACAGTCCAGGCAGCGCCCGGGACCCTGACAGGTCAAACAGTGCTCGTCACAGGCTGAAAACACGAGAAAACACACTCAGCTTCATCAAAAATACAGAAAATCCACTTCTTAATGCTAGTTTTATTACAAAGATTTGACATTTAGGGGTAACACTTCGCCTTAGGATCATTTATTTGTGAGTTAATTAAAAAGTTATGGTTAGAATTTTTAAATAATTTACCACAAATCAAACGACTTAAACCTCGACAAGAAACAAGGAAAAAAGATCCACAGATTATCCTCTATAAGTAAAGCAGAAAAATCCAAACACGAAACAGCTTCATCATAAGAAATAAAATATTTAGATACTAGAGAAAACTGAAAAAGGAGGAAGTCTGCACGTTAAATAAGAATTCCTATATTATTTCTCTGCCTTTCATTATTATTTTCCTGTTAAATGACACAGAACAGTCAAGCAGTTGCAGAAAATACACTTTTTTTGCATCATTACCTGCCCCCACTTCATCATTTAACCTCATGTTCCTCATATATGATGTCAAAAATAACTTGTTTCCCTTTGAGAACATTATAGTTTTTCATTAGCAGAGTCATTGAATTGTTCTCTAATCCTGTAAATTATTTTATTCTTACTGGTAATTTTCCAAGAGGTGAAAAAATAAAAACAGCTTTTTGTAAAAAGTCATGAAGATCTGAAGCAGATTATGTTCTGATAAATCTGTTTTTATTTGTTATAATTTACAGAAGAAGTTTCAGGATGTTCCTGTTTATAGTTTCCTCCTCTTAGGTTTAAAATTCTTCTGCAAACTTTGAGCTGCAGACTTTTAGAATCTGTAATTTTTATACTTTTTGAATTATTTACAAAACATTTCATCACAGAAACACACTGAGATCTTTTTAAATCAGTCTCTGAAATCTGCTTTAGCAAACTGACTCTAATTTTGTCTTTTAGTGCCAGTTTTAGCTTTAGAAATAGCTATGATTGTGTAAATAGCAGCTTTTAGCCACTATTTTGCTCATTTTAGCTTAGCTATCATTTAGCTTATTGTACCTTTGACTACTGCTAATTCTAGCTTTGGTTTTGGAGATTTTAACCTTTAGCTGTGGTTTTGCTAGTTCTAACTTTTAGTTGAGGTTTAACTAATTGTAGCTTTTAGCCACCATTTTGCTAATTTTAGCTTAGCTACCATTTTGCTAATTTTAGCTTTTAGCTATAGTTTGTGAATTTTTAGCTATTATTTTAAAAATTGTTGCTTTTGGCTATGGTTTTACTAATTGTAGCTTTTAGCCACCATTTTGCTAATTTTAGCTTAGCTACCATTTGGCTAATGGTACCTTACCTATGGTTTAGCTAATTTTAGCTTTTAACAAGTTTTGCTAATTTTAGCTTTTAGCTTTCCTACAGTTTTGCAGCTCCTGTTCTGCTTGTTTAAACTTTAGAATCCAGATAAATTTCAGCAGAAATCGCAGCTTAAGGTTTGTTTCTTCGATATACGTCTAGTTCTCGTTCGTCGTCTCCGGTGTCATAAATGTCCTCGTTAACCAGAGAAACGGCTTAATTTTAGCTGCTAACCATTTGTGTTTCTGTTCGAACGAGCTTCTCCTCAGTCCCACAAGAACCCAGAACCATCATCACAGTTCAGACTCTCATCAAATCATCTCTCAGGGAACTCTGCTGCTGATTAACAGCTTTAATCAAAAGCAGATCCTGCTGACAGAACTGGAGATCAGCCGAAGGTGGAACCGGTTTCGGCTGCGTGTCGGACTGACCGAGGCATCTGTCTCCCTCCTGATAAGAGCCGGCGGAGCAGCCCGGCATGCACACCCCGTCCTGCAGCACGTATCCCTCCATGCACTGCAGGCAGTCGGTGCGCAGGGGACCTCTGCAGGCGTTACAGCTCCAGTCGCACTCTGAGGAGGAGGAGGAGGAGGGGGAGGAGGACCAGGAGGA
>NC_051430.1:29296671-29299123 GCF_001649575.2 Kryptolebias marmoratus | reverse complement strand
AGGAGGAGGGGGGGAGGAGGAGGAGGAGGAGGGTGGTGGGATTAGAGGTGAGGGGATTTCAGCACACAGGGAGATAACACAACGCAGAGAAATTTAATAGACTTTTAGACCCATTTGTGGGATTTTTTACCTGCACATCTGGAGAGTTTTTGCTGAGCCAGATTAACTCTGGCACGAAAATCAAACATTTAGGATAAACTTCCAGGTTCCAGAAACTCGTTTACGGGTCGGCACCAAGGAAAATGTTTATTTTCATCTGTAGAGTTTATTTAAGTTACTCTGTAGGTTTTTTTTAAATTAAATTTATGCCTGTTTGGACTGTTTGAGTTCATTTCCAGCTAAAAATATTTAAAAACTTTCTTTATCCACTTTTTTTTTTAAAGAATCTTAATAAATCCAGATAAAACGGTTAAACAGAAAACTAAATTATGGATTTTCATCACCATGGAAGGCAGGCGATCATGTAACTGTTTGTGTCTGTTAGCTAAATATCTCATGAACCACTGGATGGATTTTAACAGGACTTTTAAGATACGATTACTGGATGCACAACTTTTGATTCAAAATGGCCGCCACAGCTTACTGACCCCAGCGAACACAAAAATGGCTCTAAAATTTGCTGTGGTAGTAGCTGAGAGTCGTCCTTTGCTTTAACTCTGACCCCATTTGTCCGACTCTCTGCAGGAAAGTTTTCTTGTCTCGTTTCTTGAATAAATCCGAACTTAAGAGAAAGTTTCCTACAAACACAGAGATATGCTAATGTTTTCAGCTCCGTCACTGAGAGGATCAGAGCCGCCGTGCATGTGGAGGCTTCAGAGTAAAAGAATCGTATTTTTTTGTGAGCATCATCCATCAGCTGCTTCGTGCAGAAGATGATGTTAAAACTCAGACACACAATAGTTGGCATTTGCATATCTGGACCCGGAGTTTATTACTTGATTGATGGAGCCATAAACTCATCCTGCCCTTCGTCACTACATGCAGCATGGATGCAGAGTAATTTATGAATATCATAAAGGGCGCAGGATACATTCTCATTATTAATCATGTGCATCCTCCTCTTGTACCTCTGCAGGTCCGGATGGTGCCGTTCAGGTAGTACTGATGGGCGCAGCTGTCGTAGCGGCATTCTCCAAACAGCAGCACCTTGGTCGGGTCGCGGCAGGACGTGCAGACACCAGCCGAGTCACACGTCCGGCACTGGCTGTCACATCCTGACGGGAAAAAAAGGAGGTCAGAGCCGACGGCGGCGGGACGACTCGACACGTCTCAATCTGGATCTGCTGACAGTTTTCATTTATGACACTCAGTCCAGGATATTTAAACCCACAAAACCCACCAAAAAAAGTAAAAAAGAAAAGATGTTTCACATTTTAAAGACCCTAAACTGTTTTGAATTGACGTTAAAATATAAGGAAATATTTGACAGCAAATTAAAAACTTTCTTCTTTCACTTATTTTAAAGAATATTAGTAAATAAGAACAAACTGGTCAAACAGAAAACTACATTTGACTTATAGATTTATCATTTTCTATCTTAATGAACGGCAGGCGATCATCTAAATGTCTGATTTTCTGTTTGTTAGCAAAATATCTCATCCTCCTAGATGGAATTTCACTAAAACTCATCTATAGCTGATAATCTTATGGAGTCAACCCAATACAAGATGGCGAATCAACCCTATCAAACACAAAAATGACTTTAATTCAGTCGGTTTTACAGACACTGAGCTAAAGCTCGGTGTGGTCGTACTTGAGAGTCCTTCTCAGCAGATACTCAGAGCTGGCGGGTGATATGCATTCCTTCAGGGAAAAGCTACACGAGGTCCAGAAACCACTGCAGAACTTTAAAAAACATGAAAAATGTTTGTTGTTCAGACAAACTGAGGGAAAAACTAAATTATACAAATTTATAGAGTCACGCATTCACATTTTTATTATTTAACAAGGACTTTTCTTTTTGTTTCGTCTGCTTGACAAAATATTTAAATATGAATCAGTTTTGGAGGACAACTGTGGAACGTCAGAATGTGCAGAAACAACATCAACGTTTAATACTCCCCCTCTTGTACTTTTATCCTTTCTGTGTCTACTCAAGACGGAATAAAATTAGATTTCTGTTATTTAATCAACACTTTGAACATGGAAATACATCAACTGTGAGTAAACGACAGCAGACTAACCGAACCGAAGGAAAAAAGGTTTAATCCTCTCCAAATTCTCCAAGTTTAAGTAACTCTTAATGTTACTTAAATCGTAATGTTATGCATATAACTACTGTTCCCTGAAGGAGAGGAACGAGGTACAACATATGTACTATGGGATATCACGCTCCCGCGTGTCCTGGCTGAAGACACCTTTAATCACGCCTTTAGGCAAATAACGTGATGACGTGATGACGACAAGTGACAGGCCCCGCCTGCACTATGTAACCGTCCGTCATCACAGTCAT
>NC_051430.1:29245144-29296571 GCF_001649575.2 Kryptolebias marmoratus | reverse complement strand
GAATGACTGTGATGACGGACGGTTACATAGTGCAGGCGGGGCCTGTCACTTGTCGTCATCACGTCATCACGTCATTTGCCTAAAGGCGTGATTAAAGGTGTCTTCAGTCAGGACACGCGGGAGCGTGATATCCCATAGTACATATGTTGTACCGAGTGAATCGACTGAAAGGGAACTTGTGTTTCATCAGATAAATATTTCTCACAATCTGTCGAGAAGAAAGATGCCTTCTGGTGCTCGTTTGTCTGTGGCAGATTTTACTGAAACTCTCAGGAACTAACAGACATTCAGAATCAACCCCATTCAAGATGGCCGCCACAGCTAATCGACCTTAGCAAACACTCGGCCACTGAGCTGAGGTCTGGCCTCACCCTGACAGATCCGATGGCCGTCGTCATAGTAACCGACGGGACATCTGGGGGCGCAGAGACCAGAGGACTGCAGGACGCTGTTGGCAAGACAGGAAGTGCAGGACAGAGGCCCCGCCCCGCTGCAGGACTCGCACGAAGGATGGCATTCTGGGAAAAGAAGGGAGAGTGATCATAATAAAAGTTATTTATTACAGAAACAGCTCTTTATGGTAAACGTACAGCTTGAAGTCCTCCAAAAACATCAATTTATTATAATCCTAATAGGAAAAAAATCTGTTAGGCTTAAAAATAACCTTCATCATCATCATCATTATGGAGGATAATGGTTCTGCAGGTCCTCCAGTCTTTGAGCTCATGGAAGCAGCAGATAAAATATTGTGACTGATGCACAGAACCACTCGTCTGTTGTTCATTGTCCTATTTTATCTCCCCGCCGCTGCTTCTTTACATATCTGCCAGAGTGAGAGTGTGTGTGTGTGTGTGTATCCAGCTGCTAAACGAGCCTCCTGAGGTTCTGCTCTCGCAGCCCGAAGCCTCCTCTTCACATTTGCATGTGAATCTGAATGAAGTGGCGCAGCAGCTCAGCGTGGAGGCAGCTTTTCCACCGTTCACCTGCTGAACTGCAGGACAAGGGCTGTGATAATGGCTCGGGATGAAGAAGATGACAGAACTAATGAGATTAAGGGCCACGGGAAGGGAGGAAGATGAAGGGATGATAAGGACGAGGCTAATGAGGATAAGGAGGACTCAGGGCAGCGATCAGCAGAAGACTCGGAGGATGATTACAATAACGGGAAGGAGGAAAAGGAAGATGAAAGTGAGAATTATGAAGACGATGACAATGAGACAGATTACATTCATAAAGAGGAAGAGCAATGAGAATGAAGGAACGGGCGGGGAGGAAGAGAAATAAAACTGTGTTTAAAGTGTGATGATGGACAGAGCTGATAAATAAAACATCAAGTCCGATTCACTGAAACTGTGCAGCGACGATGTTTGTTAGCAAAATATCTAATGAACCTTTCAACGGACTTCAATGAAACTCTTAGATTAACTGATTAACTCGACCCAGTTCAAGATGGCTGCCACAGCTAGTCAATCTAAGCCTGCACCAAAATGTCTCTAACTTTGGTGTGAGTCATCCACAACACATACTCAAAGTGCCAACAGATCGCACCAATCGTGAATGTTATTTTCAAGGTTTTGACCAAAACGATCCTATTTTCTTTTTTTTTTTTTAACATGATGGGCAACAGGCAACTCGAGGCTTTTACCTTACAGCTGTTTTCTGCTTTCTCGCAGTCATGAAGTAATTAAAACTCTGTATAAACCGATGCCGACAGCCACCAAGCAGCTGAACGCAGGACGAGCTGAAGGCGACCTGAGCTCCAGATTTCAGCGGAGACGCTCCTGAAAGCGCCCGACTCTGCTGAGGAGGAAGGACGCTCAGAAAGGGACGTCCAGGCTTCGTTCACCATCACTGCATCGTTTATAAAAACATGGCTCCTGCTCCAGAGCTGAACCCTCTGCACCCTGAACAGCAGCTGGAGCTGATAAAAACATCTAATTTAGACTTAATTACTTCAGGTTGTATTTGTTAACCTCTGCATGTGAAGCTCTACTTGATGAAATGTTCTGTAAAGGGTTTGTGATCTGAATGTGAAACAGCAACAACCGGACTTTAAGAACCTTTTATTGACCGCCTCCGTGAAAGGATGGATGAATTATATCTACAACTGATTAATTTGGGAATCAACCAAAGTTAAGATGGCTGCTACATAGAGTTGTCCTACGTATAATAACAATAAAGTTGTTTTATTCTCATCTTTGCCTAAGACTTCAGTCTGGAACTCAGTGGGTGATGTTTCTTCAAGAAATGCAGCTTTCATCGGAAAGTTTAACACTAATCACTGGATGGAAAAGACGACTGATATTTCTCCTGAGCTGTGTGAGTCGTTGTTTGTCTCGTTTGTCTCCATGTGTCCCTGCGATGGACTGGAGACCCTGTCCAGGGTGTCCCCCGCCTCTAGAGAGACGACCCGAAAGGAGAAGGATGGATGGATGGATGGATGGATGGATGGATGCAGTTTGAGGCGCACATCTCCCTTTGGAGGGGCTTTGCGAATTAAACGGACGTGCCAAATCTTTTTTTTGTGTCTAATTAGCGTCCAAAAAGTCAAACAGTGTGTTGGTAAAAGAGGACTAGAAGGTTTAGCTGAATATTCTGCTTGTTTTTCTTTAAGTTACTTTAAAAAAAAAAAAAAAAAGAGCGTAAAGAACCACCTTCCACCAGGTCACAGAGATCTCCAACTGATGAATAAAACATGAAAGCTCTGGTGAGTTTTTTTTTTACATTTGGATAGCTACAGCCTGACCTCTGACCTCTCTACATATAGTAATGAGGCAGGGAAGTGAAAGTCCTTACTGATGCAGGCTCCGTGCTGACCGTAATGACCAGGAGGACAGCGAGGGACGCAGTGATCTCCCAGCAGCCAGGTCCCCGGAGACGTGCACCACAGACAAACGCTGCCGATGCCCGTCTGAAGGTCCGCCGTGCAGCGCTGGCAGTCTGAGCTGCACTCTGAGGGAGTAAAACAACGTTTCAGAGATAATCAGACACACCGACACCAGAGTCAGCCGACGCTCTTCTTCCTGCTTCTTTTTATTGGATTCATAGGGAGTAAATGATGTGTTGTAAAACTGAGCTGAACATACAAACAGACCAGACAGAGAGGTGATAAATGTTTACGCACAGACTTAGACAAAAAAACATTTCAATCTTTTGCATATTTAATCTTCTAATGGGGCTAAAAGACTGAGGCAGAACCCTATAAACCCTTTAAAATGAACAAAGAACAAAAGAGAAATTCTAAGTTTAGTCGCTGGGTGGTGAAAACTTCAACAGAAGCTGCTGATGATCAAACGTCCATCAGCTGGGGGCTCAGGTTGCCATGGCGACGCTGGCTGCAGCATTGGGTCAGACTCAGACAGAAAAAGAAAATAAAAAAATCACTAAAACTGTAAAACTGCTGCGGTTAAGAGACGAACAGAAACCTTCTGTAAACGTGAGCACCGCGGGACAAATCTGCACCCAGAAACGTGACGTTTGTGAGTTTTATTTTTCTCTAAAGACCCTCCTCTCATTTTCTGCTGAAGTCTTCCAGGCAGCTGGATGTTGGATGGTTTTTTTTATTTATTCAGTTTTTGTCATTGTTTTTAAAGTTTAGATGGACAAAAGAAATCTGTTGAGTAAAAGTTATGCACACTGACAGGGAAATAAGAAAAAATATATACTTTTATAATTCTGGTCACACCTGAGCCCATCTGTCCTAAAAGTTGATGACCCACCAACCTGAGGGTCATTAAGGGCATCATAAATGGATAACATATAACAAGAAGTGTTAGTTTTTATCATTATGTCCTGTTTAATTATATATGTTTGTGTTCTTTAATCAGGGATAGCTGGGGTCAAAGGTCAGTCAGTCTTAGTTTGAGGTCCAGAATTTGAAAAACTAAGGAACCTCAAATCTAACTCATTTATTTTTATAGATCTTTTAAAAAAGAAATCCTGGATTATTTCAGAAATAATCCATCTTCTGACTGATAAAAAGATCATCAAGACTAATAAATGATTAAAACATTAAGTACGAGTCATTTTATTCCTGAAACTATGGTGAAACATCTCCCGCCTAATTTCTCTTTGCATCTTCTCATCTCAAACTCCGTCACGGTTCACCGCCGCAGATAAGAGCTGACCCACAGACCCTCATCCACCTTCACGGCCGGGTCGCAGATAAACCCGACAGAGACGACCACCTCCGGGCGTTTTATCAGATGTCTGCGCCGAGATAACCATCAGAGGAACATCAGGGCTCCGCGGCGGTCGGATCAGGACGTGGACAGGTGAGGACAACAGTGAGACACACAACAAAGCTCTGACGGAGAAAGGAAAAACCTTTCTTAGAAGATAAAACTAATAATAATTAACACAAACGACAAAAACAACAGTTTTTACCCTAAAACCAGAGAGAACTTCACTGTGAAAATATGTTAAATAATAACTTGAACCACATCAGAAACATGTTTTCCACATAAGAGCATTAAATTTCATATAAAACCCAGTTTTTTTACATGTTAGAGCATTTATATGTAAGAATAGCCTAAAAAGATTTTTTATGGTTTTTATTAACCTGATCTTAAACTTTTGCAGCTCATGACGATTTTAAAGTGTTTTAGTAAATGTAAAATGAGGACAATTTAAAAGAAAAGTTGGAAAATCCACTTATACGTTTCTACACTCGCTTGTTTCTGTTTGTTGGATGAAAGGAAAATATTCAAAAAGGAGCAAAAAAAAAAGTAATTACCAAAATTTAAAGAGCGTTTTTGCTCAAAACACCCAACCGTTGTCACCAGTCCACAGAAGCCAACGCAGAAAAGGCTGAACGTCGGTCAGTTTTACAAAAACTGAGCTGCAGCTCGGCGTGGTGTTAGCTGAGAGTCATTCTGACAGGAAACGGCTACAACTCAACAAAAGATGGTTTCAGAATAAAGCTGTGGCCTGCAGGCGGGCGATATGCATTCCTTAAATGAAACAGTTTCTATGACTATAAAACAAATATTCCTGCCTCGTCCTGGTTTAACTCTAATCTCCTACAAATGAGTCATCATCTCCTTGCTGATGATTAACCTGCTTCAGAACGTATTTAAAAAAATAAAATCAAATAAAAGAAGTTCACAGTGCCATCTCACAATCACACTTTCCACATAATATCACTTTGCAAAAAACAGGCATATCAGCATTCCTCCTGCCAGCTCTCTGCAGGCAATCGGCTTTGAACACTGAACAAATTGCTCCACACCGGAGATAAGATAACTCAGGCGTCAGGGGTTATTGACTGTGCAGACTAAAACTGAATATAAAACTAAAATGGTATTGATTTGGCTCCTCGGAGTCCCTCTTTATGGCATAGTTACCATTTTTGAAGCGCATAAAACGATATGCTGGAGTTATAAATGAGCCGCACACGAGACGGATGCTGCTCTCCTCCGGTGGGACGGATTTATATCAGACATTATCCCATCTAATGCTCCTCTTTCCCCCGCATTTCCTGCAATATACATAACAGAAATTTCTTAAATGAGACTCAGACAAGACAATCAAGACAGATGCTTCTCGGTTGATTGCCTCCCTGAGAATCTGTGCCAATAAAAGGTGTTTTTGCTGAGCGGTTCCCGGGTGCAGAAACAGGTCAGGAGATAAGAAGAACGAATGTGGGGCGCGGGGAGAGAAGCTGTGTGGTCCCTTTTCATGTTTTCACCTTGTCAGGACACGTTACTCCGACAAATGGATTCATAAACGCGGTTATTAAGGAGGTCCTGCTGCTGCCTCGGGCCTCAAGAACAAAAACAACGTCTCATCTTCTTCGGGTTTCACAACAAGGACCGAGGAGTCGAGACGCTGAAGGGACAGCTGGGCTCTGATGTAGTGGGATTCTGTAAAATAACATCTTACCTGTTGTAAATAGCTCTTTGGATAAAGAGTTCAATTCTGACCAGACTGACGAGCTAACGGCTAGTCAGTCCAAAGTCAGAAATCACCAAGCAGCGTGATTATTAGCAAAATATCTCACGAACCGCTGGATGTATTTTAATGAAACTAGCAAGAAGTAACCATTGGGCGTACATCTAAACGTGATTAAAGTTTCAAGTAAACCTGATTCAAGATGGCCGCCAAAGCTAATCAACTTTAGCAAACACAAAAATGGTAAATGACCCTCAAAGTGCTTCACATTATAATCAGTTATTCACCAGAAGTGACGGAAGTGAGGCGGCCATGACACCGGCGCCACCGAGCCCTCTGACCACCACCAGTAGGCAAGGCAGGTGAGGAGACAAACGAAGCAGGGGTTCGAACTGACAACCCACCTGAGCCACCGCCGCCCCATCGACTTTAACTCAGTAATTTCCACAGATGTTGAGCTAAAATTTGCTTTGGAAGTAGCTGAGGATGTCCCCGACGCAGACTTCGAGTGCCACACATCTCTGCCTTAAACCTCAGCATCAATCCTGTTTGTTAGCAAAATATCTCTCAAACCGCTGGACGGATTTCAGTCAAACTCTGAGCACGTCTACAAGCGATGACCGCCTGGAGTCAACTCAATCAGGCCAACACAAAACGGCTATAACTCAGTCAGGCTCACAGATCATGAGCTGGTAGTAGCTGAGAGTCATCCGCAGCTCAGACTCCGAGCGGGACATCCTGCATGACGTTATTCTCAACGATACGATTGTCTTAGTCTAAAACTCTGGCTTTAAAGGCGGCGGGCGATATGCATTCCTTCAAGGAATGCTGAACCCTTTAATTTCCAATAAATGTTGTATCTGAAAGCAACTAGCTGTAGCACTTCCAGCAGGAAAGTCGTAACATTTCTGCAGGAGTAACGATGTAATGTTTTATTCGGTCACAGTCTTTCCACTGAAACTCTCTTGAAATAGATCTGAACTGTCTCTTTAAGTGGATTACCTTTAATAAACAAGGTTTGTCCGGCGTTGAAACGCAGCAACAAAAGATGCAAATATAACCAGCCAACCAATCAAAAGCCTGGTGACATGTCCAGATGAAAAGTGTCGCTTTAACAACGACACTCGGAATAATTACGCTTCGGAGGCGTGATGAGCATCGGATTTTTGGTGAGCTGTAATTAGCTTTGTGCCGTTTCCCTGGAAAAGGAAAGTGGCAATTAAAAATTTAACCCTTCGGCTCAGGAAATGATGAAAACCTTGTATTTGTAAGAAGCCGTGTCTCTCTTTTCTTCTGAATGTTGTGTTAAAGTTTTATCAGCTGCAGATAAAAGCAAATGACGGGTTTATCCTTGGAGCCCGTCAACGACTAAATTTAAACTGTCTTTTTCATTTTCTCTCTTTCTCTAAATGGAAAAAAGTCCAAAGTGTTATTAAAATAAAACACTCGGATGATTCTGCTGACAGAAAAGAGCCGTTTGTAAATTTAAATTAAACTCCAGATCAGTGGTTATTGTGTTCTGAATCGATGCTGTGGAGGTAAAATATCGGACTCGCTGTCAGGAGATTCTGCAGACCGAACAGGAGAAAAGAAAAAACTGCCCTTGTGTGTTTTTTTATTTTATTTACAGCGTTTCTATGGTGATGTTGCCTCAACTCTGATACAGATCTATTTTAAGCCTGAATTATTGGTAAATAATAGATTTTAAGACAAAACAGGAACTTAGAGTGAAACTATTTCATTTCAGCTTTTCGGGAGTTTTTGCCACCATTTTTGTCAAAAAATCACTTTTTTAACCTTAAATTAAACAACTGAGGAAGAAAAAAAGGGGAGTGAAAAGACGAGTGAGAGCCGGAAGCAGTAATTTGTTGCTTTTATTTCCAAACGGCAGCTGAAATCTATGTTTCGAGTTTAAATATCAGGTCAGGAATGAGAGCGTGAAGTCCTGTTTGACAGCCCAGGTGTTGTTTAGGTTTAAATCCCGAAGGCTCGGCGTTCTGCACGTGGTGGAGAATCCATAGGACTAATTTACCTCGTCTGAATCTTTAATTGAAAATATCTGATTCTGTTTGCACTTTCCATTTGTGAATATCAATGGGGCTGACGGGTAGTTAAAAAACATTATTTTCCGTGGCTTTAAGGGGACATGCGGTAATAAACTCATTTCTCGGGACTTCTTTGGGTCGTGGTGAAACGTTGGTGACAGTTTGATCAAAACGCAGAGTTGGGGATTCTTCAGAAGAATGTTTCTACAGCTGAGGTGGGAGATAGCTCAAAAACACAGAAACAGGCTTGTAAATTTAAAGAATAAAAGTCTAGAGGCTTCAGCTGACTGATGTTTATGTAAATAATTTAAGTTAAAAAGTTTCCTGTGAAGAAAATTCAATGCCTCTCAGAAAATTTAGAGGATTTAACCATTGTTGAAAAATTAATTTCTGCAGATATTTTGCAACTTTTGTACACATGCTGGAGTGCACAAAATCTGATTTATTGTGGATTGTTTATTACATTTCATTTAAAATTAGGAAAATGACGAATCAGACAAAATCTGACTACTCAGTGGATGTGTCACCAAAATAAGAGCTGTGTTCAGATTCTAAACCGGAGCGGATTGGACTCTAGTTTCTGGTCCTGTCTGTGGTCCAGGGACAAGATCTTCAGCCGTGGAGGAGGAGGCGGTACAAGAACCTCAGGGTCTTGTATATTCTTTTTGCAGAGGATGTGGTTCTGTTGGCGCCATTGAGGCGTTCACCAGAGCGGTTCCACCCCCAGATCGGAGTCCAATTCCTTAGGTCTGAGGTCCCGGTTGATGGGTCTGGGTCAGGCGTGAGTCGAGTATCTGAGAGTCCTGCTAAGAGTGACCCGTTTACTGCTCCATCTGAGCCCAAAAAGAAACAAGATCCTGTTTACAAGCAGTCTGGACGGGCTCAGTCGTAGAGATCCTCTTGGAGAAGACCCTGAGGAAGATTCAGAACTCTGGAGGGATTATTTAATCTCTCAGGTCCTGGTAGGACCTTCAGATCCCCCCAGGAGGAGCTGGAGAGAGTCACCGAGGAGAGGCAAGTCCGGGTTTCCCTCCTGGACCCATTCCCTCTGCAACCCGACCACCAATAAGTGGAAGGAAATGAATGGATGATGTGTCACCGTTTCTTAATGTTAGCCTGATTGATTCAGTCAACACTAGAATACTGATATGTGAATTTAAAGAGGGCTAGAAGCAGTCAAATAAAATGATTCATAGCCCCACGATACCACAAGATAAACAGTAACTGTGACATCTTACACATATTTTAGATTAGCAGCTGTTTTTATGACTAATTGTAAATCTGAGGCTGACAAAAAACAGAAGAGATTCTGATGAGACAGGATGATGGACAGAGAGGATGAGGAGTCAGATTCTGCCTCTGGTGCTCTCACACAAACACTTGATCGGGAGCGAAAACCTCATCGAACTCCCGGGTTCTGTTAGACTGACAGCACCCGGGCGTGAAAGAAACGTGCGACAGAGCATCATCGGGGAGGCATAACGTTTCTGAGAGCCACAGCTCAGCAGGGAGTTTTGTGAACGGAGGGAGAACACGTCCGGGTTCTGGCCGTGAAAGAAAACGCTGACCGCAGCGTTTCTGCGGCCCAGAAGAACCACCAGGCCTTTATTTATTTACCGGAGCTGGCTGAGGGCGGCTCGTCTGGGATCAGACTGCGTGTGTTCAGAGGCCCGTTCTGGGTCAGGCTCGGTTTCATGAAGATCCGTCACCATGGCAACCGATGCACCAAAGCTAACCGGCGCTGCAAAAAACTCCTTTCAGGTCTCATCAGGGCGGGCCTTCCTTATAGAACCTCAGTAAGCTTTTATAAAGTAAAGAAAAAGGATAAATGTATCAGCGCTGACCCAAAGCATCCCTGGAGAGGAGTTCTGCTGCGACACAGAACCAACCGGTCCAAGAAACCCTTCCAGCCTAATAAATGCAACTGTTAAATGATTTAATACATTTTAATTAAGAATACAAATAAATACCATCCAGCCTCTTTCACGCTCATTTTTATTTCTGCACTTCAAACAGCCAGAAGGAAACTAACGTCTTGGAAACATAATGGAAGATCTAATATTTCTTTTGATGAGAGGAGTGGAAAACAGGATTTATCAATAAAAGTTAGAGATACAGAAGCAGGTTCAGTCAAAGTTCAGTGAATAAATGATGAAGCTCGGGAATCAGATGACTTATGAATGAATGAACGAGGCTGAAAACACGGTCGACGTATACGCTTCTGTCCTCTGCTTTCAATTATTCTGTCTTTGACTTTAGCAGCTAATTAAATCCAAATAAAATACAGTCAGTAGTTCAGGTGAGAGATCTTTGTAGTTTAAGGAACAATGTTTAAGTTTCTAAGCTGTCAGATTATTTATTCTTATTATAAAAATGAAAAATCTGTTTTGTGTCCTGATGCTGCTTTAAATGAAAACACAAAACGTTGTTTTTAACGTGAGATTGCAGCTTTTCGGATCGTTTTAAACCCAACAATCCAAAAGAAACAGAAAAAAAGACGCCTTCAGCCTAAACCACCTCGTCCACAAAGATTGCAGGAGTTTCTTATTAATAATGCAGGTTTCTGGAGGCTCAGAAACACATTTCACGTGTCAGAAAACGCCCAGCGAACACGATTCCTGGCAGATTTGCGGCTTCTAATCCTGGTGGATGTCAATCAGAGGCTTTCACTCACTCAGACACTCTCCGGTGACGGCGCTGAGGAAACGGCCCTCCCGGCAGCTCGTCCTGCAGTGGCCGTCCTGGAAGGAGGCCGGCGGCGGGCAGGAGGTGCAGTCGGCCTGGGAGGAACCGGAGCAGCTCTGGCAGGAGGGATGGCAGCCTGGGAGGGACACAGGTGTGGTTGAAACCAGCTGTTACCTTGGTCAGCCTTCAGTCAGGGATTGAACGTGTCACCACCTGCTGCTGAGGGTTTAATTTTTAATTAATAAAGTTATGTTCTGTTTACTTATTCTGGTTAGTTTTGCTTCCAGAAACGTGTCAGTCGCCATCAATCTACCTGCTTCCCTTTGCTTCCAGTGTTGCCTTTTGGTTGTGATTCTGTCAGCGTTCATCTTTTATTTGTCTGGGTCTTTAACGCACCGTCGTTTAATGACAGCAGCAGCTCCAGTCCCACAAACCGACAATTACAGCTGGATTGAAATGGACTATATGGAGATAAACTGGATGAATTTGGACTGAATGCAGTTTAATTTGAATAAGACTTGTTTACTTCGTCTGTGTAGCAGCCGGAGATAAATTTTGGTCTGAAATGGGGAACATGAAGAGACACAAACTGCTTTTTTTCTTGTTTATAGTTTCTTTTATGCAATAAAAAAGAAAATAAATCAAACTTCTCCTGCAAACTTTGTGCTATTTTAACCATTCAAACATCAAAATGTTCAGCTCGATCAGGAAGGTGAGGCTGTCTTCTGCTTTTCAAACTCTTCAACTTTATTTACAAAAGATTTACATCAAATTGCTCCAATTCCTTCAACAACATTTCTGAAATTTACCTTAAAGCTGCTGTTCTGCTCATTTTTTTTAGCTTTAACAACATTCACACAGTCTTTTCACAGAAAAAGCCTTTTTAATTTTAAATTGTGGATTTTAATAACTCTTTCTGTTTCTGAGCATCTAATCAGGTGAGAGCCCGTCGAGTCAGGATAAAAACCTCCCAACTGTTTGATTTTTGAACCAGTTTTATTCATCCAGGTAAAATTAATTTTACGGTTAAACTTACGCAAGTTAAAAAATATATAAACTATTAAAATGACCTTGATAACTGTGTCTTTATTTGATTCCTGTATTTTATTGCCATTTTTAATATCATGACCAGCAGACTACAGATATAAAATAACCTTTTTGGATAATTCTGTAAATAAATCAAAATTTAACAACCGATCGGGGTATAGTTAAGGTCTAAATTATAAAATAGTCACTGCTCCTCCTTTTTAACCTCCTCAGGTTCTGTAAAGCACTTTATCTAGTTTCTTATTCACCTTTTTACCCTCATCCAGTACTTCCTGTTATTTATTTTACAACATATACAACCAGATCTAAACTGGCCTCTAACTTTGTGCAGCCTAAACGTTTAATTTGCGTTTTTAGAAAATGGCTTCCTGTCGGAGCTGCAGAGGAGCTGATGGGTTGATGATAATGGTCTGAGGTTTTGTCATTATAAGCCACCTCGCCGACATTAAGCAGTCGTTTGCAATTATAAGTCGTATAAATTAATATATCCTGAAGTCACACAGGGTTTTTACTGCTTTTAAAACACGCCACCGACTCCATGAGTTTAGAGTAAAAGTTTGCTCTCATCTGGTTCGTGTCTAATGAGCTAATCAACACCGAAGGAGACAAATTAAACAAACGGAGCACATTTATTCTGGTGTCCCAGGACAAAACGTAAATCGGAGCGCATTCCTCTTCCTAACTGCCTCCATCTTTCCTCATCTGCCGTTTCCATTACTCACGCCGGGTTTGGAATGAAAAAATAAATAAATAAACTGCCCGTGTTTATTTAGTGCTTTTATTAATATGTTTTAAAAAAAACAGGTAAATTTAGGTGGTGTTGCTTCAGATGAGGTCAGAGCGGCTAAACTGAGCCGAGGCAATGAACGGAAGATTAGAGTAAATGGATTTTCATTAAGAAGGTAGATAAACACACAGAAAGGCACCGCTAAGCTCTTTTTAAGTTGTTAACATGCTATTATACTAATACACCATTTACTTTAATTTGCTGAGGTTTTTAATGTCTCATAAGAGTCAATGTGACCGAGATGCTGCCTCCTATTGGTTAATTTTATTATTTATCATTACTTAAAACATGAATAAACCATTAGAACTGTAATCATGAGAAATGAGTATAATTCTTCTCGATTGAATGTACACATATTTAGTATGCTTGCAACCAAACCGTTCAGTCTTTAAATCCGTTTTTCTAATTTCTATCAGGAACACATTTAAACTGTGAGACACAAATAAGCAGTTTGCCTCATTTAATTACATTTCTTTGCACAGATTGCACCACTGTCCTAACAATGAGGCACAGTGCAGCAAAGATGAACGCCAAGAACTAATCAGGAAATAGAAAATGAGGCGATTTTACAGCCTGTAAAGTAGCAGGATCAGTCCTCAGCTGCCTCAGAGTTTTGCTTTTAAGGAAAGCTCGGGAAAGCGTTTCTCACCTTGGCACTGGTTGTCCCGGGCGAAGAAGCCTTGTGGACAGGTGGGGACGCAGCGGTCCTCATCCAGGTTGGACAGGGACGAACAGGAGGTACAGTTTTCCGCAGACGGTCCAGAACAGTGAAGGCAGGAAGGATGACACTCTGAGAACAGGACACGAAAATTACACAGGATGAAGAAAGAGTACCAAACTGAAACACTAAACTTTACCACCTACATCCAGCACACAGTCTGGATGTTTTTAAATACCTTATAGAAGCTGAGGGTATCTGATGTTCATGTGTTTAAAGTAAGGTGGAGTTACTTCCAAAAAATAAAAAAAAAGTTTTATAGTGTAGTATTTGTCAGTACGGTATGATAGAAGGCTAGATGTGTTTACGGTTTATTACAAATCTATTTTTTAAGCCCATTTAAAACTAGAGTTGACCAAAGCGCCGTGCAACAAAGCCCCAATAAAAACATTAAAATCAACTTATTATTCGCAAAAAAGAGGCGCACATTTTTTCCTGTGGTTTGCAGTTAACACAACATTCTCCTTTATTATAAGATGAGCTGGGAAAGTTTTGGTACCTTTAAACTACACAACCACATTTACTGGGACAAAAGTGTCTCTGCTTTGAGTTATCCTTCTGTTGGAAGTTGGAGAAACGTCATCATTTGATTAAAATTATGTAAAAAGTTATCAGAATTATAACGCGACTGCTTGCTTGTCAAACAAACAGCTATTAGTCCTTTTTTGTGACAATATTTGTGTAGAAAAGTGAACTGAAAAAAATCCACAAGGTCAAAAATCTGCCATCACTGAAAAAGAAAATCACAATGTATAAGATTAGCTGTTATTAGCCTCACGAGCTAGCCTGAATGCTAATTAGCTACATAGCCAAACTGTTAGGGAGCTAGTTAGCAACACTTTATTGTCCAAAACAGTAAATGTAAAACATCCACAAACTCGACCATCAATGAAACCCCAAAACGAAACAAAAATATCTACAATCTTATTATACGATTAGCTCGCTAGCTAGCCTCAATGACAATTAGCTAGACTGCTAAACAGTTAACGAGCTAGCTAGCTATACCTTGTTGCAAACAATATCTGTATAGAAATAAACATCCACAAACCATCACCGAAACACCAACTCAAATAAATTTACATATGCCATTACATAATTAGCTCGCTAGCTAGCCTCGATGATAAGCTAGTTAGCTACTCTTTATTGCCCCAAACAATGACAGTGAAACTACAGGAGCTGATAAAATATCTACAACTGAAATGAAGTTATAAGGTTTCAATATATGATTAGTTTGTTAGTTTCTCTCAGTAATAGGCTAGCTGCTAACCCAGAGGGAAATCTGACTCAGAAAATATCTATCAACCAATAAAAGTATACATGAATAATTATTGTGATAATGGCGTTTAAACTATTAAACTATACAGGTATTTTCACACCATTGTTTTGCATAATCTTTATGCTTGTTTTTAGAACTGTATTATGTCTTATGTCTGCTTTAAGAACTCATTTATTCCCAAAAAGGAAAACTAAATGTTGAAATTGTTTTATTGCTTTTCAGACAACATAAGAGTGTTTTGGTCCCTGCGGTGGAACGGTGAATGTGATATGCTCCCCCGGATAATTCCCTCCTCTCCAACATGCCCCTGCATTCTTCAGCCGCCCTGAAAAAGGCCCTTTTCATGCAGCCTTTGATGCCTGCTTTGGCAGCGGGAAGACAAATAGCTGAGCGGTGTTATCAGCTCTGGCAGCCGGGCCAAGCCACGGACTGACAGGTTCAGGCTGCCGCCGGTTGTGGGAACGACAGACAAAAAGGGCCCGTCGACAACAGGCTGGGAGTCCCGAGTTTGTGTGCAAACGTGTACGCAGCCGCCTCTCTTTTTCCGTCTATTTTCCCCCCCGAGGTGCATGCGTTTATAATCAAGCCCTTCTGAATTCTTTCTTTCTGAGAGCTGTCAGCTGTGTACACGTCGGATGATGGAAACTGGCAGCGGCAGATGGGTACTCCACCTGAGCCAAAGCAACAATTGTGTTTGTGCAAAAACATTTACCCTTCGGGAGCGTCTCAGCGTCTGAGCAAGGACTTTGTAAAAGTTATAACCGAAACGTCAATCCGACATCCGATCATCGCCCACTTTTTCTCTGAAGTCTACCCACAATCCCCTTCTGCCAAGTCAAAAACTAAATAAATAAATAAATGGCAGCTTAACTGGAGGGCAGCCAGTGTGTTTGAGTTCACCGCCCACTAACACGGCTGTTGATCTATGAACACAACACCATGACAGATTTGTAGCAGACCTGCTGTCAGACATATTTCACTATTAGGGAAAGAGAATAAGAATGATAGGAAGCTCCTCGCTTTTACTGCAGCTTGGATCTCTCATTTGTTTCAGGGAGGAGAATGCATATTGATTCCTGGAGCCCCCAAATTCATGGGCACGCCGTTCTCATCACACTTTATCTGGTGCACCAGCTCCGAGGATCAGATTCATTACTTTGTTTTGTGCTGATGGGGTCATAATTTGAGGTGGGCACAGTCGATGAGGTTTTGATTTAGTTCGGGGGTGTGAGTGCTCCTTAATGCCCTCCATAAATGATTCCCCCGGTACAGTACAGAACCGATCACGGGGGTGAGATCCAACTGCTGCGCGGCAGAAGCACCGGTGGATGGTTGTATCTCATCCTTCTCAAGTATCTTCACTCTCATTCTTATTGATTCGGCTGTTTTATGACATGTGAGACGCAGGGCCGCCTCTGTGAGATGCAATTTTGAGAAAATGACAGCTGCTAAAAGCTGCAAACACGTCAAATAAAACGCTGTTACCAGCCTGACCTGACTAATATCAAGGATTTCCTATCAATAGTTCTGTCACCTGGTGTTTAAACTGCTTCATTAAACCAAACAGTTGTGGCAAAAATCAAAGTTTTCATCAACTTTCTTTAATTTTTAACACTTAAGTTCAGAAAGGAATAAAACAGAGCAGCCTGAATGTTCTTTCCTCCTGCGACCAGCTACCTAACAGCACTCAGGAGTCTCCAGAAGGTCTCCAGAAGACCTTCTGACTTTTTCGAACACGTTTCAAAGATTTGATCAGAGTCGTCCAAGAGCTGCAGTGTGACACCTGCATTGGGAGCCCTCTTAAAAACGACGCTGATGATAAATAATTCTTAAAACCTGGTCCAAATCTAATTATTAAACTATAAACACAGGAGCAGCTGTCAAAGTGGGTAGGAAGCGAGCCGAGGTGGTAATAAAACAACGATACAGAAAAACAGACTAAAACTGAACATTTGTAGTTTTTGTAATATTGAATCAAGTACCTAAAGCTCTTTAAGATCTCCTAGTTTGCTTAACTGTAATTATTGTTATTTATTTCTTGGTTTATTGTAGGTCAGACCTAAAAGATGAGATGCAGTAAAACACTGAAGACAAGAAACCACCTAAAACAATTCAAGCCTGGGAAATTTGATCATAGTTTAAAGTAACGGACAGTTAAACAGTTCATTTAACTCAAAATGATACTCTGTACATCCAAATATAACCTTTAGTTGACTAATTTTAAGAGTCATAAAGTAAAAAAAACCTGTTTTTCTTATGACCTGCTTTAAGCAGTAAGTCATGTACTGCAGGTAGGATACTTACTCTTCATAAGAAGTTCATGCAACCTTAATTAAATAAGATTATACTCTAAATATGTAATAGTTTTGTTTGTAATCTTTGAGGATCACAGTTTAAATTTGTTATCATGGTTTTATTTGTTGTTTCTCTTTAACGATTGAGATTAGGGAGCGACTAAAATTCAATTTGCATCAAATTATTATATTATTTACATTAAAACGGCTTTGATAGAAAGAAACTCTCTCCTTTGTCATCTGCAGCCTCCAGATTTCTATTGGCAGCAGTTTTAAACTTTGGAAAAAGTAGCTACTTTTTAAAAACCTCACAGAGGAACTACAGCACTGAGAGTTGTGTGGGCGGGCTTCTGCCAAGTCCGATATGTGCTCTTCTTTCCTCTTAATTGATGTCATCTCTCTGCACGGAGCAGAACTGCCTCTAAACCTCACGCTGCATTCTGCAGGTTCGAAGGACTGCTTTCCGCTCGTCGAGCCACGCTGCAACCAGGCGAAGATGCATCTGAACTTTACTTGGAGATCAAACATGACAGTTACTGCTCAGTCGAGTGCGTCTCGTGTCGAGAAGTAATCTGGAAGCTCGGAGACTTGGACAGACGGGTTTTTTTAATGCTCTAACACGCGAGTCTTTAGATCACTTAGGTGTGCTGTTGTCAAACAGAACATCCATCCATTCATTTGTAGCTCCAGGTCGGAGACAACGTGTCTATGACGGATCATTTCTCTCCCCAGCAACACCACTGGAGGATCCAGAGGTCGATTGATAATCTATCCAGCAAGTTCTCAGTCGTTTCTCCCAGTAGGAGGCAACAGAAAAACCTTTAAACGGAGGAGCACAGTAGGAATCCTAACCTTCCTCAGCTGACTGCTTCTGATCCGGAGAAGCAGCAGCTTTACTCCGAGCTCCTCCTGATCGCTCGAGTCGTTCCTCCCGTCACTGAAGTGAAGGGCCGCTCTGTGGGAGACTCGTTTAAGCTCCCAGTATTTGTTCTTTTGGTTAAATGACCACAGGTGAGGGTTGGAGCTGTTTTTCCCGTTTGGTTCAGCTCTCTCGTTGCTGTCCCTGAATGTGTTTTTTGTTCTGTGTGGTGAAGGAAAAGCCTTCTGGTCAGCTAAAACTGAACTCAGACTTCTTTTCAAACTGTCATTTTAATCGATGCCCAAACTGGTTTGAGTAAATCTGATGAGGCAGCAGCTGAAACTGATCTCCAACACAAGCTCTGAGTGCAGCCGGGTCAGGAGAGATCTTTGCCGTTATCTATTATCTGGTGAACAACAGGGTGTGCATTACTTTAAGGCAGAGGTCTCCAATCCTGGTCCTGGAGGGCCACCATCCTGCATATTTTCCCTGTTTCTCTGTTCCAACACACCTGATTCAGAGGTTAAATCACCTCTTCATGTTCTGCAGAAGCCTGTTAATCACCCATTGATTCAGATCAGGTGTGTTGGAGCAGAGAAACAAGGAAAACATGCAGGATGGTGGCCCTCGAGGACCAGGATTGGCCACCGCTGCTTTAAGGAGCGGCAGACCTTTGAATTCATGAAGCGTTGATCAGAAACAAACGAGCAGAACTTTGCAATGACTCAGATGATCCCAGAATAACATCCAGTTGTTTTAATGCAACTAAATAAAGCCTTTTTTTTTTTAAATCTGATTTTTCTCTTGTTGGGTTGTGAATATTTGCTGTGGCTCCGGTCCCATAAGGTTCAACAAGACGAATGGATGTGTTTAGGACACTATGAACAACTAATGCTGCTCATCGATTTGTAATGGTCTCTTCCAGCATGATTAAGGAAATTCAATACTGCTAATGGCTTCTCAATCGCAGGTAAAGCAAACATAAACTTTTCTCTGGTGTTCTGCTGCTCTGAGCCTCGAGATAAACAGTTGTGAAGAGAGAAATCAAATCATTAGCTTAATGACTTTTGGCTCATGATCCCTAAAATTAAAGTGATGCAGACTTGTGGGGAAAAAAAGGACAAATCTGCAAACTGTTTGCTTTTGTGAAATGAAGTTTAGGTGCAGCAAAGGTAAAAAGAAGAACAGGTTTGTGTCAGAAAATAAAACTGGAAATTCACATTTCTAAACCAGTCAGAAGGTTTTTAGTTTCTGTGACACTAACTCGCTCTCCTCACATCACAGAAGGCCCCGAAAAACAAACAGAAGCAACAAAATTACAACGTCTGGAGGCTCTGAGGGAAACTGTAAGGACATTTCTCAGAGCAGCCTGGGATTGTTGAATCGTTGAGCTGCAATCAAAGCCAGAAACAGCCTCCGAGCTGCAGGAAAACACACGGAAAGAACAAATCTGCTGCACTGCGGGCGAAATAAAGACCTTTATAAAGAGAAATTAACACACAGTTCGAACTCAGATCGTTTCAGGTCACTCGTTCCAAAACTGATTACGTCCAGTTTGATGTTTTAGTAGAAAAAAAATAATATCCAGCAACACATGAGCTGTCTGACATCCAACAAAACAATGTTTTTTTAGATTTATGTCGGTGATTTATTGTTGACACAACGCAGCTAACTGACCTGAACCTCAAAACATCACCTTCAGCACCTCCAGAACATAAATATCTGATTATTTTAGTCAAAACGACGGCACTAAGTCACATGACTTTAAGCCAATCCATCAAACCTGTTTTTGTTGTGTTTAACCCTTTGGTCATCAGTTCTTTTCAATAATTAAAGAGCATTCTTTTAAGGAACGGATATCATCAGAGTTTCAGACTAAAACCATGAGTTTTATTAAATCCGTCCAGTGGCTCATGAGATATTTTGCTAACAGACAAACAGGGTGAAATTCAAGAATTAATGCCGTAGTTCTCGTCGTGCTCAGAGTGTGTTGGGAACGACTCTCAGATACTTCCACACCAAACTTTAGCTGAATATCTGTTAAACTGACTGACTTTTCTGTTTCCTAACAGTTGGTTGTGGCGGCCATCTTGTAAAAGTTTCATTAAAGTTTGTCCGGCAGTTTGTGAGATATTTTGCCAACAGACACATGAATAAAAACTTCTGCTCCACCTTTCAGCCGCAGGCGGTGAAACTACAGCTGGTTAAAAACCTTTTTACGTTACTGCAGGTCGAATAAATCACAGAGACAAAGAAAACTGCCTCCCAACAACGTCGAAGGCTGGTTTTAAGCTAAGAGACATTTATCACGAAACGCCCATAAAAACAGCTGCTACAAAACCAAAAACGAGTGTTTTTATCTGAGCAGCTTCTGACAGAGCAGCCGAGTGAAACCGACGGCAGCAGAACGACGAGATGCTAATTTGACAGACGACCTTTTCAACCCTAAAAGCCGGCTTAAAAATTAGCCCATTACACGCACAATTTAACAGTCACAAACAACCCGATCACTCGCCTCTTCCCGCCACAGAATAAAAACCTCGCCCGTAAAGTTCGAGCTCACGCCGTTTTCAGAGATAAAACTTTGATCCAAACCCAGAATTTTGCCAAGTAAACAACATAACTTACTCTGGTCTGCACACAGAACGTGTTTTAGTGAAGGATTTTACAGACCGGGTAGAAATCGAGCCGCTTCGCTTTGATGTTTTAATTTTTATGGCAGAAGAAAGTAACGGTGTAATATCTACAAAGGCATCATTAATTAGGAAAAACAACGCTATAAAAATATGAATATTTAACTTGAGTGGTACAGAAATGAAAACACTGTTTGGAACAAGTTTAGCAGCCGCATTAAAAAGTTTGTTCATCATGTCAAAGATTATCTCAACTCATTTAATCCCTGATAATTAGAATGAGTTAAACTCCCTAATTGGCTCAGGAACAGGAGATAATTAGAGATAATTAGATAATTTGTTGTTTTTGGATCGATGCTGAGAAGAAGCCGGGGACATCTGATGGAAGCGGGGATCAGACCTCCGAGGACTCACCTCTGCACGTCTGCGTGTCGTCCAGGAAGCTGTGGGCGGCGCAGCCAGCGGCACAGACGCCGTGTTGGACGTGAGCGGTCTGCGGCAGCAGAACTTCCTCCGGTTTCAGGCAGCGGAGGCAGTCCGAGGCCAGGGGTCCCACACAAGACCGGCAGGAGGGGTGGCAATCTGGGAGGACGGAAAGCGTCAGGGATAAAGGAGGAGGAATCATTTCAGGATGGAAGGCGGGAGTCGGGTCTCACTGTGGCAGGTGTTGTCCTGAGCGTACAGCCCCTCCTCACAGGCCTCCACACACTGACCCTGGTGCAGGAGGAGCCCACCTGGGCAGGAGGTGCACTGGGAGACCGACGGACCCCAGCAGGAGGCGCAGGAGCTGTGGCACGCTGAGGGGGACAAATAACTACTTTAACTTTTTTATTTTTACTCCTGAATGCAGCTTTTATCCATCCAACCTGGATTTATTTCAGCGAATCCTGCACACATCGTTATTTCAGCCATTCGTTAATAAAAACGTTCAGCTCGCTCAGGAGATGGGTGCTGCGACGTTTGGTTTTTCTAACTTTTATACTTATCAAAATATTCAACTTTTTAACAAATAACTTCCCACAGAAATACAGAGATCTCTTCAAATCTCTTAAACCTACTTCAGAGTAGCAGCTTTATTTTTTCTTATTCTGCTTCTTTTACCTCTTTGCACCTTTTAGCTGCTGTTCTGCTCCTTTTAGCTCTTTGCTCCTTTTAGCTCTTTGCTCCTTTTCGCTCTTTGCTCCTTTTAGCTGCTGTTCTGCTCCTTTTAGCTCTTTGCTCCTTTTAGCTCTTTACTCCTTTTAGCTGCTGTTCTGCTCCTTTTAGTTCTTTGCTCCTTTTAGCTGCTGTTCTGCTCCTTTTAGCTCTTTGCTCCTTTTCGCTCTTTGCTCCTTTTAGCTGCTGTTCAGCTACGTTTAGCTGCAGCAGTTTCAGCGCTTGGTACTTACGCTGTATTTTCACAGTTTACTGTAACAAATAAGACCTACCTCTGCATCTGCTGTGGCTGTCCAGGTAGTGCTGAGCCGGGCACTGAGTAATACATTTCCCATGATGCAATGCAGTCCCGGCGGGGCAGCTCATGCACTTGAGGTTGTCAGGGAAACAGGAGGCACAGGACGGATCACAAGCTGTGAAGCGAAGCGCGTAAACGTTAATGGCTTCGTGTCGGAGCAATAAAACGCAGGAAAGGTCCATGAAAACGTTTCTGCTTCTTCCTTAAGTAAAAAGAAAATGATTCAAACTGTGAGAATTTAAAACGTATGGCGTTTTACAAAAAAGTCTCACACTGAGGAGAGATTTAAAAGATCCAGCGTTTCAGCCATTAGTCAAAAGTTTTCTTCAGCTCTTCACGCTTTATTATCCTAAAATCGGTTTCTATATTATCTCTGAAACTCTTATTTTTCTCAGACAAAATGACTGAACATATGATTGACAAAAAACAGAAATATAATTTTGTTCCGATGTTTTATTCTGTTGTGAGTTTTATGGAGTCAAATTAGACCTAAAGCTACATAGATTACTTCAGTCGCAGCTTCTCTAAAAAACAAAAGTTTATTTTATTTTTAAGAACATTTAACATATTTTGAGTCACTAAGTTTGTTGTCAGCTTATTTATGTGTTTGGAGTCATGCTGCCCAAGTATTCCTAACCATGATGCTACCACTACCGTGCTTGGCTGCAGTGTTCTTGGAGTTGAACGCCATATTGTGCCCAGTTGTTATTAAAACGCCACGTTGGGGAAATCCGAGTTTCTTATTGGTTCACCGTTCCATCCACTGTCCCAGATCATGATGCTGCCGCTACCGTGCCTGACTACAGTTGTTTCATCGTTTTGAGCAGCAGCAGGTTGAATCCAGAAAGGGTTTGGGGTTTTTTTTGTTTGTGGCAAGAAAACATTAAAGGTGAGGCTCCGTTTTAACCAATTAGATGCTTTTATTTAAGCCTTCTGACACTCTTAGTTAGTCTTCTGGTAACTTTAGTTTAGTTTAGTCTATCTTAGCTTCATTTCTGATCTGTTCAGATGAGTTTTTAGTTCATGTTAGCTTATATTTTAGTTTGGTTTTTCCTCAGTTTATCTTTAGTATGACTTGTTTTAGATAAGTTAAGTTTAGCGTTTTACATCCTGGTTTCCAGCTTAGTTTTTCATCTGTTTATGTTAGATTTATTTAGATTATCTTAGTTTAGTTTAGCTTTTTATATCGTTGTGTGTGTTTTCACGCTGTAAACGCATCACATGACGTTTAAACTCACAAAAATCCGACTCTTTCCCGCTCTGACTGGGACAAGGAGTCAAGTGAAGAAGAGTCAGATTCTCCCTATTTTTCTTACATGTGCATCTTTTAAAAACTACTACAAGTTACAACCTAGTTTGTGAGTTTTTATTCAATAAATTGGGTTTGTTGTGACATGGCAGCAGGGGGCAGCGCTGGAACAACGTGAGTCAGTGGAACCGGCAGTTTCCTTAGTTACAAACCCTTGAGTGGATTCGTACAAAACAGAAAAATGGATGTAAAGAAGGACAAGTATTTATTTAAGTATTTATTTACAAGTATTTTGTGCAGCACAAGTGAAGAATTAAAGATGGTATTTTTCCTTCTGGTTTGAGCAGGAAACCAGCTCCACGCCGCTGAAATCTGAGCAGAATAAACTCCAATAATCCGGTTTGTTTGTGAGCAGCAGGTTAGTCAGAACCTGCGGCTCGTTACCGTGCTCCATTTAAAGGACGCTGCACAACAGGACGACAGTATCTGACCTGAAAACTAAATTAATTTTAAAATGACAGCTTGGGATTTGGTCGTTTATTGGGAGAATTGGTAAATTTAGATTTTAACAACGGTAGCTGCTGTCTTTTCAAGATTAAACAAGATTACTGTCAGTTGCTGCCACACCAAGCTGCAGCGTAATATCTGTCAGACCGAGCTGTAGCCATGCCAGAGTGGGTTAGCTGTGGCGGCCATCTTGAATCAGCTTGGCTCAAAACGTCAATCAGCTGTAGATGTGGATCTGGTGATTAATTCGTGAGACTTTCATTAAAATCCATCCAGTGGTTCAGGAGATATTTTGCAGTCACAAATGAACCGTAGACGGCGCCGCGCCACGTTAATCGTCCTGCTCGGTGTGAACTTCAGCAAGTCGTCTACATGCCTAAAAGGCACTGAGTTGCTGCCATGTGATTGGCTGATCAGCCATCTGTGTTACCTGAACAGGTGTAGCTAATGAAGAACAGATTTATTTGTGAATGTGTCAGACTCTCGTGTGTTTGGTGAGGTGGGTCTGGTTTACCGTAGCAGAAGCCGTCCTGGTTGTAGAAGCCGGCGCCGCAGTCGGAGACGCACTCGCCATCTTTGAGGAGAGCGGCCGGGTCAGAACAGGACACGCACAGCCGCCGACCCGGTCCGCGACACTCTGAGCACGACTCATCACAGCCTGGATCACAGAGAGGACGGAGAGAGATTTAAATTAATTTCTGTCTGATTCCTGTAGCTTCATTACTTTATTGTTTTACCATAGATTTGTTTATTTTTGGCACATTTTTTTGCAAACTACCCAACTTCTACATACTTTGTTGCTATTTGAGCCATTTGGACCTGATATCTGGCACTCCTTTCGGATCGTAACGAAGTGGGTAAAACGCTCTGCGGCTCTTCGCTCTCAGATCGGTCTGATTAAACGGGCGTGTCACCGCGAAATCGCCGATGTTGAAGACGAGGTTAAAGGAGAGGAGGGCAGAATTTAGGAGACAAACTCAAAGAGACACGGGGGAAATTCACCCGAGGACGGTATAATTAATTTAATCAGTGTCACTTCAAAAAAACGCTGATAAAAATCTTAATTACCGGGAGATTCCAGGAGAGATAACCGGATATGGATCTGAAAGTTTCCAGACTGCGGTGTGAAATAAATCACCCTGCTCTCTGCCAACTGTCCTCAGGTAACAAAACTTATAACATTCTTTATTATGATGAGGAGAAACACACACGCCGCTGGAACGCCACTTCAAACATGAAAAACATTTATTATTTAGTCTGATGAACATCCAGCAGCTTTCAAAACACGCTCAGCTCCTTTCTGTCTGTTGGACATTTGGGCCACATTAAAGAAGGATAATTAAATGAAATTAGCGCATTATGTTAAAAATAAAAGCAGCGTCTGTTTGTTCGTCTGTCTGTCAGCGAAATATCTCATGAACCACTGATCAGATTTGAATAAAACTCAGTAAATATTAGATGGAACTGATTTGAAGTCAACCTGAGTCAAGATGGCTGCCACAGCTAAGACTTTGGGTCATCCCCAGCACATACGCCAAGCCCTAACTGACTGTGAAGTCGATCAGCTGCGGCGGCCATCTTGAATTGGATTGACTCCATGAAGTTAATGAGATGCAGATGTGCATGAGGATGACTCAGCTGGATGTGGCGGCCATCTTGAATCGGGCTGGATCCAGACTTTCCAGGGATTATCTCCTGAATGTGATGAGTTATTTTGCTAACAGAGATTACTGCGATACGTTTTTTTAATCTCTCTGAAACAAATCTCCGCAGAGACACGAAGCCTCTCAGGTGAAACAGATTTGACTCTTTTTTTTGTTATCTGTTTAAGTTGCTCGCTTTCTGAACTTGTGAACTTCTTCCACTTCCTCCTCCTCCTCGGCCTGCTGGCTACCCTCGGCCATTTTCTGTTCCCCTGATCACTTTTTCCTCACGTCTGTTTAATATTAAAGCCATCCTTCTTTAGCCGGTTCGGTCGGACCGGAGAGGCCCGATGATAAGGTTTTATTACGAGGAGATAAACTGTCCAGGTGAAAATAACTGCACTTATACACTAATTTACAAAAGCTCCAACCATTTAAAAACTATAAAAATATCCAATTCAACACGAGATATTAGGAAAATGGTAAACCGTTCCTCCAAAAATGGTTATAGCCAACAAGGGGATTACACGCCCTTTACCTTGCCCCTCTCAGGAAAGCAATTTATTTTACCGAGCAGCCTGAAGCGTAAAGTTATCAGCAAATGTAATCCTAGTGGGCCAGTTGCCTAAAAAAAAAAAAAAAATAAAAAAAAAAAGAGGCAGGTGGAGATGAATGCAGGGCCACACGGTGCGCTGGATAATCTCCGGTCTCCGTCCCTGCGGGCCGAGCGGGGACACAATTACAGCGCCGCAGAGGTTCGCGTCCTCGCCGAAACCCCCGGCGTCGAAACCAGATGAGATACGCAGCAATTAGACTAAGCAGATTTAAACTGATAAATGCTGTGAAACAAAACCGGAGCTGCATCTGAAACGCTGTTACTGGGGTGGAATCAGAGATAAGACGAGGATTTATTTTTGTTTTTAGATCTGCGAAGGAGGAACTCACTCATTTTAAACTTTGAGTTCATATGAAGCTTTTATTAAATAACTTAACCTTCCATAAATCCATTTCCTTTAGTTTGATTGAGGTTAGTTTGCAAAGCAGCACCTGCAACTTTTAGAGTCAACCAGATTCAAGATGGCCGCCACAGCCGTCTGACATCAGCAAACACAAAAACAGCTACAACTCAGTCAATATTAAAGGTAATGAGGTGATATTTGGTGTGGTAGTAGCTGAGAGTCATCCCCAACACAGATTCTAAGCATTAGGAGATTGCTTCAACTATTTGGAGTTAACCCCGTCTGTTAGCAAAATATCTCACGAACCACAGGATGGATTTTAATCAAACTTTCAGGAGGTAATCAGTGAAGGTGCATCTAAAACTCATAAACATTTGGAGTCAGCCCAATTCAAGAAGGCCACCACAGCTAATCAGCCTTGGTCAATACAAAAATGGTGAACGCTACTTAATGTGTGAAATTGCGACTAACAAGGTTTGACCAAAATGGCTCCAGCTGCATCGTTTCTCAACATGATTTTAGTCTAAAACTCTGATAGGAGAGGCGACGGGTGATATGCATTCCTTTGTTGTTTTTCCTGATACTCAGTCTCTGGAAGGAGAGGATGTTTGACATAATATCACAACTCTGCAGGCGAACAGGAAGTAGCTGGCGTGCGGCTTATTTGGTTTTATAAACAGTGTGATCCGATTCCACCAAACCGGAGAATTAACTCAACAATCCGAGAGAAAATAGACCCTTCAGAAAATCTCCACACGCCGCTCGAAAGTGGACAGAAAATAATGTTTTGTTCCGAAAGGGAAGAGCAGGGAGGAAGCAGAATCGAGCCGTTGTCATGGTTTCCACGGTGCGTAGCCGCCGCGCTCACAATGAAAAATATAAAGAAAAAATATGTGATGTTGCAAAAGAGTTCAGCTTAAAGGCAGACAGGAATACGAATGAAAGGGAAAGAAGATGGAAGTTCTGTACGGTTTTTAATGTTTGGATAAGCGGCAGGAGCTCCTGTCCTCCGAACGGATCAAAGTCGAGACGAGACGATATCCCGACGAATTAGTCTTTTAGAAGCTGTCCACATCAGCTTCTATTCCAGAAGTGGACGTGTTATTTTGAAGTCTTATTGTCATTCTGTGAACACAAAACGAAATTTGTAGCCGTCGCTTCAAAAAGGCAGAGTGATAATAATAACAAACAGAAACAATCAAGAGAATAAAAAGATGGAAAAAACACGTCAGCAGCAGAACTACGGTTTATATAAGCTCACTGCTTGTTTAGGTTCATATAACATGTCTCTGACTCTAAATAATCACAATTTTCTCCTTTTAGCATCCTTTATAGAAGGTTTTTTTTCTCCAACTGGTTTGAGAAACAGGAAGTTTAAAACATAAAGAAGATTTTAAAGGAAACAATCATACAACTTATTAACTGTTTGGATTCAACCACTGAAGATGGCCGCCACAGCCAGCTTAGCTATAACTCAGGTAAATTTACAGATGTTGAAAACAAACGCACCTTTTCTCTTTAACGATGGTCCTAATCTAAAGACAGCACTCTTTTAAGGCCTTTATTTTTTTATTTTATTTTATAACAGTGTTTTGTTACGTGGAAGCAGCTCCTGGATCAGGTGGTAAATATTTAGTCTGGTTAATTTTATGATTCTTGTTTTGCCTCACAATAAATCTGCATCATGTTAGAGGGCTGAAAGTATATCTATAAATATATACACCTTCAGGCCTTTAACTATAATATATTTTTACTGTGATATATTAACACCTGTCCAAAGGCTTTAATAGTAAAAACAATCATTTGGCTACTTCTGGTGAATTTATAGGAATATCTTTAGAAGCACCGTCTTTGTCTAATAGCCGAGTTTATCTGTTCAAATGTTTGTGTCTGAGGATTACAGGTTTGTTTGGAAGATTTCAGAAAGAAGCTAACTTTATTTATTTCTCAAGAGACTAAACAAAAGAGGAGGACAGAGGAGGAGGAGGAGGAGCAGCTCATAAATCCTCAGGAGTCGGCTGAAATAAACACAGTAAAGTTTTCAGTCAGAGGTGCAGAGAAGGTGAAGGCTTGCAGACGCAGACAGCTTCCTGGGTGGTCCGAGTGTCTGCCAACAAGTTAGAAACCAGAGGAAGCATCTCCAAACATGCACGCCCTCAGAAACCAGCCTGATCACTCCAACCTGACGGCATGCACCGATCTGCAGTGAGGCCCACTTTCCACCGTAGCTCGTTTTGTTTCACACACACACACACACACCCTGGGGAAAATGTGTGTGGAAAACAAAAGGGATTTTTCTCTCATTAAAGGCTGTTGGAGATTAAAAGAATTGGATGCTTGACTGGTTGTGTGAATCCCACCAAGGGGTTTAGAACGACGCAGCCTGGCTCTGCGGTGTTGAAACCTGGACGAATTAAACGAATGTGGACAGCGGCTGCAACCGTTTCCATTTCTTTCTGCCAAGCAACATTTAGGAGCAACATATCTGCAGGTTAGATGTGATTAATGCTGCTGGGATGAACCAAACAATGGATCGCACCAAAGCCAACACCGAGGGTTTGCACGCGGAGCGAGATGGATGGAGGCAGCTGCTGCAGTCGAACCTATTTACAGCTGCAGAGTGAGGCTGAGCTCAGGGACGGCTGGGATCCTGACAGGAATCAGTCAGGTGGGAAACAAGCTGGACCATAATCACACCGAGCTTACTCTCTGCTCACTGACCACCACGCTGCTTCTGCAGGGACAGGAAGTCACCAGCAGGGACAGGAAGTAACAAGACAGGAAGTCATCAGCAGGGACAGCAGGAAGTCATCAGCAGGGACAGCAGGAAGTCATCAGCAGGGACAGGAAGTAACAAGACAGGAAGTCATCAGCAGGGACAGCAGGAAGTCATCAGCAGGGACAGGAAGACACCAGCAGGGACAGGAAGACACCAGCAGGGACAACAGGAAGTCACCAGCAGGAACAACAGGAAGTCGTCAGTAGGGATTACACAGCGTAGTTACATCTCTAGTGATGGCTTTTGTTTATCTGTGTTCAAATGTATAATGATAACTGCCTTGTATTGATTGTGTTATTTCATTTAAATAAAAAATAAAAAAAAACATCTCTAGTGATGGTTACAAATAAAGCACGGGCACCATTTTAGGTCTGATTCTGATCCATAAACAGTCTGTAGACAAGGTTCGCCTGCAGCTTATTACTGACCCTACAGTCCATAGCTTTCAGGTCAGGTAGCTCCTCCATGCTGTAGGCACTCTTTGTGTATGCTAAATGTCAACTAAACATTTACTACCTACGTACTTCATGCTACGACTGAACAATGTCTTGGTACGAGATGGCCGGTAAATTCTCTGACTCTTTTTCTCATCACACAGGTCCATCCTGGCAGGAGAGATCTTCTGCATACATCTTTCCCCTCACATATTAGTCAAGAGTAAATAAATACCTGGATTTAGTTTGTTTTGAAGCCACTGCTGTCTTCCTACAGTGGTGAAAATATTAGGCTGCGCTCTTCTGAACCGAGATGCTGCGGTACTTACGGCGGCAGTGTGTGTGGTCGTGCTGGTAGGATCCAGGGGGACATGCAGCGAGGCACCGGCTTCTGTCAGGGCTCAGGAGGGGCAGGTGGGGGCCGCAGGACCAGCAGTCCCACCTGCTGGAGCAGGTGGTGCAGGATGGTGGACACGCTGAGGGGAGGAGGAGGAAAAGAGTCAAACAAATCTCCTCAGAAATACAGTTTCTTTTCCCATTTGAGCTCTTCAAATGATGATGAAACTGCCTAGAACTTCTGCAAGGAAATCAGATTGTTTTTATAAAAATAAAACTCGTGGGTCACAATAAATCTGCAGTTCTCTGAGCTGCAGGTTTTCTCACGCTGCGAAAAAATCCGAAGACCTCAGCAGAAACCCGAGCACACAGGGTGATTCTTCAACCTAAATGTTGCAAACTTTCTGCAAATATGCCCTCCTTCCAAAAAAACAAGGAAGCAAACAAAACGTGAATTTAGTGTTTGTTGCGGTGAAGTGGAACTGAAGGAGCAGAACTAAAGGAGAAGCAAATTTCCCTGTTGGGGCAATTAGGTTTTATGGAGCACCTTTTACTCCTTCGAGTTCAGAGCAGCAGAGCGGGTCACGATTCTGCAGGAAACATTTTCTCCATCTACCAAAAGTTTACAGCGATTTACTTTTGTTCTGATCTGGTTCTGCAGGGTTTTTTGTTTGGCCTACAGATAAAATGGAAGAAATCCAAATAAAATCATAAAATCTTAGTTTCTTTAAATCGTTTTGTCCGACGGCTGCAGAAGTTTCACAACCAAAAAAACAGTAAAAAGTTAATTTTAAAGAGAAATTGACAAAGTTTTAGATTTAAATAAAAAGTTGTAGCTTTATCCAATTAAAGGAGAAGCATTTCTTGAAGGAATGCATATCGCCTGCCGTCTTTCAGGCCAGAGTTTTAAACTAAAATCATCTCGTGATGGGAAAAGAAGCCATTTTCTTAAACCTTGTAAATGATGTTTAGTTGCATGACTCTCATCTACTACCACAGCAAGTTTTAGCCCAATATTTGTAAATTTCACTGAGTTATAATCATTTTGAGTTGGCTATAGTTGTGGCGGCCATCTTGACTTGTGTTAACAAGTTGCAGATGTAAATCCAGTGGTTAATACTCATACACGGTCCGTTTCCTGGTTTATGAGATATTTTGCTAAAACGGCAGAAACAAACACATTATCACCCTTTCGTCTTTGGTGGCAGCAAAAATAAAAGCAGCAGCTCGTGTAGGAGGAGGGGAAGGAATGCAAAGAGTTGATTTTTTTTAGGTTTAAATCCCCTTTAAAGCTCGCAGCTACCGACGCCGGCTGAGAGGAAACAGAAGGGAAGCGGTGCAGAAGAGGGAACAAAGAGGATAAGGATGAAGATGATGATGCTGATGAAGAAGGACACCAACAGATTAGAGAAAAGAGAAGCTGAGAGGAGAAAAAGGAGTTGAAACGCTTTGAGGGAAGGAAAAAAAAAAACATTTTAAAGGGAAGGAGAATTGATTTTTATCAGCGATACAAAGCTCCGGCTTGTGACTTTATGTTCGCCCACATCCTAACAATCAAGCTAAAAAATCACAGAAATGCAAAAATAATGAGAGGATGTTTATTTCACACCATCAGAGTAAACATAAACAAGCCAGAGGACATCTGTAACTTTACTGAACCATGATTCTGAACCGAACACAAGAGTGAAAGCTGAGCGCCGAACGAAGCTAAGGGGAAGTCGTTAAAGTTAAAACGAGCAAAAACAGCAGCCGAAGTGAGCCGATCACAAGCTAAAAGCTGCAGAAGAGCAGCTGAAATCTGAAAACAGCAGGTAAAACTAGCAAACTGTAACTCAAAGTGGGAAAACAGAGGCTGTCCGTGTTGAAAACATTTATTTGGCATCAGTCTGTGATGTCAGCGCGCTTCATCCTCCGTGTTTCAGTGGCGTCACAAACGGAGTTCCCAGAGGGATTTTATTAAGTTTATTAAAATTACAGCTTTTTAATTATCCATAACAAGATGCCTGCAGCTTTCCAAAATGAACAACTGTCTTCAAACTGAAGTTGTGAGAACTTGTGAACGCAGCGGGGTGATACTTTTATTTTTTTGTTAATAATTTCTTTAACCACCGTAAGGTACTGACGCTCGGACCCACCTGTGCATGCTTGTCCTTCAGCGTAGAAGCCTGGCGGACAGATGGAAAGGCAGCGACCGACATGGAGAAAAGCTTTAGGGTCTCTGCAGATCTCACAGTGGTCAGGAGACCCTAAACAAGACAGGCAGTCTGCGTGGCACTGAGCTGTAAGAGAGAAACACAAAATGTTTACGCTCACTGCGTCATCCTGAAGTAAATATATTTATATTCAGTTCTGCTGTCAGCTGAGAGCTCCACTGGTGAATTTTAGAAAGCATGTTTGTCTTTCTCTAACTCTAAAACTGTTCCTAGGTGTGAGTGACAGCGTGGATGATTGTCTTGTTTGTCTCTATGTGTCCCTGTGATGGATGTGAAACCTGCCCAGGGTGTCCCCCCCGCCTCTCACACAGAGACGGCTGGAGAGAGACACCAGCTCCCCGCAAACCGGGAAGGAGAAGCAGGTGGATTGGAGATGGATGGATGGATGGATGGATGGATGGATGGATGGATGGATGGATGGATGGACGGATGGACGGACGGACGGACGGACGGATGCTTCTTTAAATAAAACTGTCAAATTCTCATTTTAAAACAATGTGTTTAAAGTTTAAAGTTTGGTAAACTCTTGTCAGAGTTTTCCATAATTTGATCCAACTTCCCGTCAAACTTTCAGTGTGATCTGTCATCAGATAAAATATGAGCTGGAAGAAAAACATTAGCTTCGATTTTTATTTTATAAAACGACTCTGTCTCTTCGGCTTATAAAAGTCATATGAAAAATTAAAACCCAGAAAAAAAAAAAAGGAAGCCCTGTCATGTTGTGAAATTAAAAAAACAGAGGCGACACGTTTCATCTGATTGCAGAGGAGCCAAATGAAAGCAGAGGCTTGTCAAACAATAGCCATTGTTACGAGAAAATAAAATGCTTGTGGAAATATGACTGAGGGACATGATTAATGTGACAGCCGCAGAACGGGTCAGACGGAGCCGAGGAAGGAAATGACAAGAGAAAATAAGACGAGCAGAAGAGTTATAGCTGTGCGTGAAAGTGGAAAAGACGAGTCCAACACGAGAAAAATGAGACGCTTCTTTAATCTTAATGGCCAATAAGACTGTCAGTAAGCCGGAACATACTGTTCTAAATATCTCCATCACTCTTCTCCTTCTCCAGCGTTCCACAGCTCATCGTCTTTCTTTTTCACAGCTTCATTTATTTTCTTCCATTTCGGCTATTATCTCACTTTTTGACCCAAATTTTACCCCAATGTCCACCTTTTTCCTGAAGACAGGAGAGATCAACTGCAGCTGGGGATGAATACTGAAGAAATAAAGCGAGATAAATAAAAAAAGTCAGATAAATATAGTTTGATCTGGCCCACTGACCGGCTTATTGGTTAATTAGAATCTCAGCTAAGTGTTTATTGCTCCATTCTGCTGTGTTAACTTCTACCTTCTTTCTTTTCTGCAAACAGTTATTTTCTGCACGTTAAACAGTGGAAACAAACGAGAACATTTTTCACACAAAACTTCCCCTGCGTGGGAACAAAACCCTTTACCTTGTTTACCTTGACAAGCAAGCGTGAACCAGAATGGATGTTTTTTTATTTTTCCCCCTCTCACGAGGATAGATTTCACGCTCGCACATTAAACTTTAATTTCCTCACAAGCATAATAACCCAGAATCCCTCAGGTACAAAATTAAAAACCGCCGTCAAGGAGAACGGTTGTGTGACGACAACTAATCCGGAGGAGCTTAACTGCACAGCTTCACCCGATGAGAGGAATCTTTCTGTATGAGAATAAACACGTATTGTTGGAGTTGTTGCCGTGTTGTCTTCTGAACATTTTATACTCACTTGGGGTCCACTGCAAGCGCTTTGAGACAAATTAACTTTCCCTCTATACCTGATTAGTTACCATTACCCAATCCCTTCAGGATTTCGCGGGCATTTTTTGTGATTGTTGCGGGCTAAAATGCCTGATTTTGCGGGGCATTTTTCTAAAAGTTGCCATTTTGTATTTTACTAAAAATCAATAAACAACCATAACTTTTAATATCTAAACCAAAAATACCTACTAGTTTTGTAAGATGATTACCAACAAAAGGTGCTTTATTTGAGAACTTTGAGAGCTTCTAAACTGACATTCATGACCATTTCTGGATTGTCCCTCGTCTGCAGCTCTCCTCACATGTTTTGCAGACACAAAGTGTTTGTCGATGCGTTTATGTTCCATGATTACAATGCAGGACGTGCAAAACATTAGCGCACATTTTGGCTTCGGTCGCTGCTCCTGCACGCTCCCGGCATTCTGATGTTAACAGGAAGTGACGTCATGTGTCTTCTTCCTGAGTTATTTGGGGTTATTTTGTATTCCACGCTACACAAACCCACAAAGAAGAGACTAGACCGCAGAAATGGTGGTGAATCACTTTAGAAAGAATAAATATTGGGTTAAAGTTGCAGGAAAATTGCAGTGTTTTGGGCAAAGTTGCAAAAAGTTAAATGCTGGAGGGTCTGAATACCTTGCTATGAGTAGAAGCTGCTAGTTTAGTTCGAACGTTGTACAGCCTGTTTTATGTGTACAATGTATTGAGAGTCATATGATTGTACAATTTGTTAAAAAAACAAAGTTTGGAAAAAAAACCCCAGCGTGATCAGTTTGAGCTCAAAGTATATGTTGGGGATGCCATCTTGAATTGGGTTGACAGGTAATCAGTTGTAGATGTCTAGATTGATGATATTTTGCTAACACGAAGACTGCACCGTCCAGTATTTCAGCGCTCTGTTCTGCTCCTAAAAGCCTCCCTTTAAACGGGACAATTAAGCCTGAAGACAGATCAGATCCACTCAGGTTGTCCTGGCTTTGTTGATGAAGTATTGATGGGGGGGGATTAAGTGAATTAACTAGTGAGCTGGACTGACATTAGAGCCAGAGCCTATAATTATCAAACATAATTATCAACCCTCTCAGAGTCGCTGCGGGGAGTCAGAATGAAACTCAATCAGAGTCGGACTTCAGACTTAATTATAAAAGTTTTAAGACTTTCAAGAAGAAAAGCAGGAAACTCAATAATGTGGAGGAAAGAAAACTTCAGTCCATTTTCATTTAAATTAACTCATTCTTCATAACAAATATATTTATAATCACCCATAACCTGAACTGGAGACTCTTGTTTATTTTCTGCTAAATCGCTAGTTAGCTAATTAGATGGGTTAGTGTAGTTAGTTGACGTTATAAACAGCCAGTTCGCACCAACATATCAGCTCCTTGAGAGAAAAATGTGAGAAAGATTGTTGGATTAGCTGAATCTACGAAACTACGTGTTGTTATTTAATATGCTAGCTAACGGAGAGCTTCTTGGTAGTTAGCTGGTTATATAAACAGTTACATTTTAACTAGAACTGTGTAGTTCTTTAAAACCTCATCACGCCACAATAAAAGCACAGAAGCTGAACATTAAATCGGTGGAAAAAGACCAAAATGCTTTGCAGCCTGAACCACCGTAGCAGGCTAATGCTAATAGTTTAATAACTATTATTTGTCTCAAACGTAAAGGAGCTTTTCTCCTCTGCCTTAGCTGGAGAATTCATTAATAAAATATATATGTGGTGATAATATATTAAGTCTGAGGTGAGCTGCATTTCAACCATAATACTGCAGAGCAACTCGTTTTTATTATTTGCACACGTGCTACGGCTCTGAAAACGGCTTGGATGGAAACATGTAAGTAATATTTGTTAATTGGAGGTTGTGACAGTTACAGTTACCGCACTGTATCCTCTGTTTTGTTTGCTTTATTGTGGTGCAACGAGGAAACAAGTGATCATTTCAAACGCAGAGCGAGCTGTGAATCTGCTGAGATGGACTGTTGAAGCACCGGCGGTCAAAACCAAGATGGAAGCTCACATTTCCAGACGTTCGCAGCGAGCTCCTGGCCATGGGCGCCCGGGTGAAAGCTGCCCAATGAGAGAGGAGAATACTGACCTCCGGGGCTAAAGACAGAGATGATTAATAAGCTTAGAGGAAGATTTATGGCTCGAGCGGGAAGGAGGGTGAGGGGGAGCATTTGTTCTCTTCTTTTCCTAATTTTAGCCTCAAACGCACCGTGGAAAATCTGATTCAAGACCAGGAATACAAACTGATGGAAGGTTGATGTGTCTCTTTCCTGCATTGTTAGAGAAAATTATAGTTATAGTTAAAATTATATGTACGACCCAAACAATTCAACATCTACACACACATGTGCAACAGAAACATGAATCGTTACGATTCTAAACTACGTTCAACAAATGTTTCCATGTTGATAAGAAGCTCGATGAATCAGCCTGTCTAACGGAGGTATATGGAAGATGAGTGCTTTTTTTTTTTTTTCCTTAATTGGGCATTTTTTGTGAATCAGAGGGATATATTGAGAGGTAATTACTGGCTAAAATTCATTCATTTGAACCTTTTACGCCTCAGGTTGCCATTAGGGCTTCTTTTCTCCGCTCATTAATTCCAAAATAGGTGCATATTCTGTAATAAAAATCTGCACAAGTTTCGCCTTCAGGCAGTTTTACAAGTCGAAGCAGACAGAACGCATCAGAGTTTTAAATCTGACTCGCTCCGCTGTTCAAACCACGCAGGAGGCGATTCAAACTCTGACCTCTGGGTGAAATCTAACAAACTTCCCAAACTCCGAGACGCTTCTGGACGTTCACCTTCCATCCCGACCGGGTGAAGATGAACGCAGACATGCATTTTATTTTTCTGAACGTCACAGAACTTGCAGACAAGGAGTTCTAGAACCCAGAGTTAAAATCAATAAGAGCCTGATGTTGTCATCTGTGTCCTGGGGCGACAGCCGGCTGAATAAAACGGAGCAGCTCAGCCGGCGCTGCCTTCCCTCGGAGGACAGTTTGAGTTCTGCTGCCTGACTGTCGCACAAAAAAAAAAACCCTCATCATCACACTCTGTTTATAAGCCTCCTCTCAAGCTCCTCATTTACATAAACAGAACTTCCAGCAAGGGACTAAAGGTTATTTATAAACCTCTTTCCAAATAAAAAACTTCTGTTTATAACTCTCTAACTCTCTGGAAGCTTTATTTAACCAAAACTAAAATATGTGGGATGAAAACTTTGAATGTAGGTTTTTAATCTTAAATAAAAAGTGCTGTGTGACGGTGTTAGGTGGTACATTATCACCCGTCGCTATGAGAAGCGGGGACTCGTGTTTCTTTTTGTCTGTTAGCAAAATACGAACAACAGAAGGATTTTAATGAAACCCAGAAAGCATCGGATGCTCGTCAAACTGATTAACTTCAAAGTCAAGACGGTCACCACAGCTAGCAAACAAAAATGGCCGCAGCTCTGTCAGTTTCACACATGTTGAGCTAAAATCTGGTGTGGTAGTAGCTGAGAGTCACCCCCAACATGTACTCCAAGCTCCAAGCACACGAGGCAGCGGACGACACGCCGTCTTTTAAGAAATGCTACAGGGGTCCACGGCTTCTGGTGGATGCTTCGATCAAAAGTAACGCGTGCTGTGGGCGGAGTCTAACGTGGCTCTGTTCAGCCAATCGGTGAGGAGGTCTGTGTGAGCAGGTGAAGAGCCAAAGCACCAGGATTTGTTGAAGTGTTCAGAAAATCAGAAAATCCAGAAGTTTTAAATGTTTTAATTTTATTTTTTACCATTTTCTAAAATGGTAGATGTTCTGATCTTTTATTTTGAAATGACATTGTTAGAATAAAGTCTGAATTCTGATGTGGGGAAATAAATAAATAAATATATAGTAATGCGTTCTCAAAGCACTTTTTTTTATGAATTGTTCTTTTTCAACCTGAGTTTTGCAGCAGCAGTCATCAATCATACGGGGAGAAATTTATGCACAGAAAAGGCAAGAAACCAAATTCTTCCCTTAAAGTGAAAACCGAACGCCAACAAAATGGAGGACAGAGACAAAGAAACAACAAGACACGATGGTGTTTTCATGAATCTAAAGGTTTGAGACTAAGATGTCAGATAATTGAGTCTCTGAGGTCAAAAAGGACTCCCGTAAATGCAGAAAATCTGCCGTTAAGTATGTGATAAAACTCGATTAGGAGAGAACTTCATCCGTAATTATTCTTTCGATTGGCGACAGAAGCTGTCAGAGCGTGCAGTCAGAGACAGAGATGGGAAAAGGAGGAGAGTTTTTCTGCCCCGGCGTTGTAACGTACCCTGGAGACACTCGGGGCAGCATCGACCTTCCTTTATGACAGACAGGCTGCCCGGTGGGCAAGTGGGGCAGGACTGGAGATAACAAGTCACCTGGGCATCGCGGCATTCACACTCCCGACATCTGCCGTCAGCCCAACGAGCCCGGTTCTGAAAGGAGACAAAGGACGTCCTTAATTAGAACAAGCGGCAGCAGAGCCATTAACCGATTTAAATTTATAACTCAGACAACTGTGTAAAAAGGGGGAAGGGAAACGATTCTGAAAACTACGACCTTTCTGAAAACAGAAGAGGTGAACTGAGGACAGAGTCAGACCTCATCTTAAATTCAACAAACAAGGCCGGCACACTTTAAATCACAAAAACCCGTCAGTGCTTTTCTGATTGAATAGAAAGATTTGATGAGACACGACAGGTGTGTAATCTCTGTATTCTGGGAAAGAAGAGGCTGCAAAACAAAAAGTACATTTTCTGAGCAGAATAGAAATAAGGTTAACCCCATAATTGCAGGGAACCCTCTGACCCTGAATGTATAAAAGGAAATAATTTACGTTATTCATCAGCTGAGATAAATAAATCAGAACCAAACATGTGGTAAAAACACGTCTGTGCATCAGAGAACAGCTCCAACCTGAATAAACTGATGTTCATCAATCAATAAATACAGAAACTCAACATGTTCCACTAAACCGAGGAAAGTATTTATTTATTAATCATCAACCTTCACTGAAGTAGGACCTAAAATGGCCATTTAAGTTGTTTTCTTGTCATGAGCCACTAATACTTCACCTGCACGCATCTCTGCTGAATGCAGCAATATGTAGGAACGTTTCTGTATTTTCCTTTTTAACAACCCTGGTAACCACTGACAACCTGCTGCGTTTCAACATAAACCTCCGTGATTCTCAGAAACGTTAAAACAACCTTAGGAACTCCTGACCCTTCCAAATACAACCGTTACGGCGTTTCATGCCACAGATTTGTTCTTTTATTTAAGCTGGCGTCCACATGCACATCGCGTCACTGAAAACACGTTTAAACTCCAAACAAACTACAACAAACGACACATTTTACAGCTGATCTGAGGCAGTAAAAGCAGCGGCAGACGCACCGTCACGCTCCTCTCCTTTAGGAACTGCTGCTCACAGGCGCCCGATTTAAAAACTATTTTATACACGAACACAGGAGCACTGACACGACTGCAGACATGAAGACCACGCAGAGTCCTTAACCTGTCAGCGGAGCTCGTAAACTGGTAAGAAATAACTCATCTGGAGTGAAGGCAGGTCTGTAAAACGGTTTGAATGAGAAAACCTCGTTTGACTGGTTGATCTCCGTCTCGGCGTTAAGCAGATTAGTAAACGGTGTGATTTGGCTGATGAAAAAAATAAAAACAAAGAATGTGCCCTTTGTATACAGACAGGAAACACTATTAATCTTAATTTTACCAAAGAAAACAAGGCAAACAATTCTATCAAATTCTCTGTTTTATACGTTTACAGTAAAGCTGGATGCACACAACCTCCTATGCTCTGTGTTAAATTATTCTAATCCTTCTTTTTCTTTCCATCTAACTCTGTCTTCTCTGTCCTCCATGTCCTCTCTAACTGCATCCATATGTCTCCTCTTTGTCTCTAACATCCTTCTGTCCCTCCTCTGCACATGTCCAAACCCTCTCAGTCTTTACCTCCCAGTCCTTCCACCTGTGCTGGACCTCTGATGTCCTCATTCCTGATCCTGTCCATACTCGTCCCTCCCGAGGAGAACCTCAACACCTTCAGCTCTGACACTTCCTGTTCTGTCTCCAAACCAAACAACATGGCCACTCTCACCACTGTCTGTAAACCTTTCCTTCGACCTTTGACCTTTGCTGCCACTCTTTTGTCACAAATCCCTCCTAAAACTTTCCTCCATCCGCTCCATCCTGCCTGGACTCTCTTCTTCTTCTCTTTACCTCACTCCCCATCCTCCTGGACTGATGAAGTCCTGCACCCTTGTGACCTTTGACCTCGTAGCCTCTCTGTTCCACCTGCCTCCATCTCATTCACACACAGCTCCGTACGAAGAGATCAGGTTTGGTTAGCTTAGCATAAAGAGGGAAACAGCTACATCACCGTTGCTTTATTGCTCAACAAACCAAAACTTTCAGACTCTGAGTCACTGTTTCTGTGAGAAGACAACTGAAGTGTCTATTTTTAGCGTTTATTCTTAGAAAGAGGCAAAGCAGCAGCTCCCAAGCTTTAGCCTTGATGCTAAGCTAACTGCAGCTCCTCTCAGCGCTACGAGATAACTCGATCGTTAGAATTTACCGGAAAAACAAACCCTATAAAATCAGAATTATGACTTGGAGAGTTAAGGTCCTGAAAATCTGCTCAAATAGCTGCTGTTAAACTATTTAAATGAACTTCTGTTTGTTTCGCAGCTCATTAAATCAGCTGCACACATAATACTGAACAACCCTGACTGGAGAACATGTTGTCTCGGTGTTTGAACGCATAAAATACTGAAAAACGCTCAATCGCCTGCTTATTTCTCTAATAGTGGTTAGCCCACTGGTTTCCTGCCTGTCAAAACAAAAAAGAAAACAATTTTATCCAAGTCTTGGTTATTTATTAGTTCTTTTAACTTTACAGTAAAGCTAGAAATACATTAATGTTCATCTTTTACGTGTTGCTTTCAACAAGTGTTGTAATTGGTAGTTATTTTTTTATAATTCATATGACTGATGACCGACATGTTTATGTATTTCGGTTCTTTTAAGTCGTAATAACATTTTCCCATTAGGACCAGTCGTGTTGTGAAGTAAACAAGTAATTAATTTTTTTGTCTCACAAATAGTTCATTAATTTGCCTCTGAATCAACCCGAAGGTGAGCGGCACATTAAAATAATTACTGCGCAGCCTCATCTTTATAAAAACAAACGTCACAAGCACCTGAGTCGACAGATAATCTCGCACCTAAAACTTCATCTGTATTTTTATTTAGTAACGGTGAAATCTAATCTTCAGGGAGACGAATAAATCTGAAATAATATTTACCCTCCATCCCCTCTGAGCTGAGAGTTTTCAGCTTTTTACAAACCTTCCCTTCTGATTGAGGACGTAAAATATTAAAGCTCCACAATCCAGTTTTCCAGGACTAAGTTATGAATAATGAAATTTATAAACAGCTAAAAATATATATATATATATATATATTACAAAAATTGAATTTTGTTTCAGGCTCAAAATAGTCTGATAGCTCAGCCCTAAAAGGCATATTTATATTGTTCTTACTGTTTTATTAATGATCAGTTTTAGTGTTTGTGTTCATGTGTTTATTTGTTTGTGCAGCAGCTTCTTCTGCACTTTCATTTTCATCATCTGAGAATATTTAGATGCCAGGTGGGGTCTTCGTCTCACCCACATAGTTTGGCAGATCTTCTCCAGCGTTTATGCACAAACGCTGAATGTTAGGAAAGTACCTTATAGGATTTCCCCTCGTGGAGACAGGAAGGTTTGACAGAAGAACACTCCGGACAGCACTTCTCCGGCAGCTGAACAAGCTCCGAGTCCTGCAGCAAACAAAACGGACACAAATTTATGCCGTTCTTTTCATGAAGTACGTCGTTTCTGTACGCTGAGGTTTAAAACCAAACATCATCTTAGCGTCACATTGTATACACTTGAATATATTAAATACTTTACATGCAGAACATCCAACAAAACAGACGGATGCTTTAAAAACTCTGAGGGGAAAGTCGAGCATCGAGTAGGAACAAAACACTTTCTGGCTGGAAATGAAAGCATACATTAAAAACTAAAAATCTGTAGGAGTAGAAACACAAACATGGAAAACTTCAATTCAAAATCCATGAAAAAATGCATATCACCCGCCATCCTACATGGCAGATCCTTCAGCTTCTGTAAAACTGAGCTGTAATCATTCAACCCCCTGTTCACGACAGTAGCTGAGGGTCATTCCCAACTTACACTTCGCTGTTAGTCATTAAAGTCAGGTTGGTCTGTTAGCAAAATAACTCTTGAACCACTAGATGGGTTTTAACCAACTTAACAGACATGAGGAAACACATTGATGGATATAACTGAGCTCAGATTGGGCGGGGTAGCAGCTGAGAGTCATTCCCAACACGTAGTCTGAGGGCTGACAGATCTCAATGAGGTTTGACAACACAGCTGTAATTAAGACGCTGGCATGAAAGCCGGAGGGCGACATGCATTCCTTCCAGGACGGTTAGCTTTTTAATCTTTATGGTGAAATTTCAGCTGCGTGTTTTTGTTTTGTAGACGTCTCTTTTACCTCCATGACATAAACGGAACTGTCACATACAGATTTAAAGTCAAGAGTCTTTAATTAAATGACAACAAATTGTGAAGCAGGAAGTTGCAACCAGCTGAAAATTCCTCTGCCTCAAGCTTCACATCCATAAGATTAGTTTTAGAGTCCAGGCAAACGCTGAAAAAATAAATCAATAAATGCTTCAATGAGTCATCTAGCTCCTCTCAAATATCTAATTTGTGCGCCGTCATCTCTTCTGTTATTCATCCAGAAACGGATATCAGCAGAACATCCTGTTGATGCTGCATCGCTTGTTCAGATGTCTTCTTTGGTTAAAAGAACGTTATCTCACCTTCACTCGCTTCATGTTTCCTCCTCACCTGTTTTATTTGTTCCTGAAGCACGGCGGTCAGAAACAGGAGTGAACAAAGTGGGAGATAAACGGAAGATCTGCTCTGAGCTTCACTGCAAACATGACTTATCTGTAAATATCAACTATGGATGGAAAGATGCGGGTCCACTCTAAGACAGACCTAAAAGTTCACCATTTCACCCACTTTCTGTAAAAAACAGGAAATCTTTTAATTAAAGGACACATTACCTATCAATAAGAGAAAATAATCTGCTGATTTAATTTATTACTTTATGAATTGTTTTTGCCCAGTTTGTTTTTTTTGCAACGAGTACCTTTAATAAAAAAGAAAAACTCCAGAAATTAAAACTATAACAAACATCTTGTTTCATGTCTAACAGCAGATTTTTTATAGCTGTTGCATTTAGGAGCTCCAATTCTAAATGTCAGCAGAAATGTTTAGTTTTTTTTTTTCTTTGTTGACATTTGAAGGTTGTTCACGAGTCAAAAGAATCAAACAATTTCATCGGCTCATAGACCTTAACGTTATTAGTGCAGGAATCATAAACCTCCTAACTATAAAAGTCCCCCGGCGCCTCTTCCTGCCTGCTGACCCACACATGTCATTAAACCCATAACCTTGTCTTAACACCGATGCTCACACTCGCAGCGGAAACTTCTGAGCAGAGTGACCTTATTCATTTCAGCTCTGGACAAATGCCAGCTATGCTACTTAAAGCTAATGACACTTAGCAGCTTCAATTATCACTGTACGGCATGATCAACGAGGGCTTATTTGGTCCTGAGAGGGGATATTAAAGCAATATGATTAAATCTGCTGGACGAGGCGTGGGGTCGGCGGGGTTCTCGGCTCCAACCAGGAGCAGAGAAGATCGGTCAGTAATCCTAAAAAAAATCTTTAACACTCGGGTCCAACATGCAGTACGAGTCTTCAGCTGATGCCACAGTCAGACAGAAATATTGGGTTTAAATATTTGATGCACTGAAGGAAAGCCTTGCAGCCGTCAGGTTCAGCTCGAGTCATTTGTTTATGTCAAACAGACGACTTTTAGCTCGAGCTTCTCCCCAGCTCATTAGCTTCATCTTGTCTTTTAATTTACTGCATCTTAACTAAGATATTATCTCTGACAGACCTCACAGCCTCAAACGATCGTTCGGTTCCACCCACTCGGTTGACGCTAACTGGAGAGTTTCGCTGCTGAAAATGTGGGAAGCTGCGGAGAGCATCACTGTGATGTCTTCCATTAACTTCTTGCTAACCTTTTAAGCCAGGAAATAGGATTTCTGGGTGCTGGCATGTCACATTTCCTAAAAGACAATCCCATTAAAGCAGTGCAGCAATTTGAGTCCAATCCACCGACTCTGCATTAGCATTCATTGCTAATCGTGAAGCTACGGATTTAAATTAGCGGTGGCGTTTAATCTTTAGGGGGTTAAAGGCTGGACTGGATCTCCTGAATTGGTTATGATCATTTGAAACATGCAGGTTCTAGAAAACCGACAGTTTGAATAAATTACTTAATTAAATGCCTACACAGCTAAGCTAGGCTAATCTACGCTAGCTGGTTAAAGGTGCTGTTGGGGACATAAAATAAAGGACTCACAGGTTTGGACCAAATTGGGCCAAAGTTTGCACACAAATAACAGCAAACGTACGGTTCTAGAGCTCAACGGTTACAGAAACTAAATTGAGAACGGTTCCAGAGTATTTTGAGGGCATATTGGTCGTGCAGATTTTTGGAACACGTTCAAAATTACTGCGACACAAGAGCGAGGAAATTAAGGACCTTTGCGAATCTTTGGAGACATTTTGGGAACTCGCAGATTTGCTGGTGCAGCTGAGTTTAACGGTCATGTCTGGATTAATATTCATCTAATCATCGGGAAACACGTTTGTTTCTCAAAGTACAGACTCTACCTGTTGCTCGTTTTGTGGTTTTATTTAAAGTTTCGGTTCGTGTGAGCGCCCTCCTGTGGAATATCAGGACGAGCCTTCTCCTGGCTGCGTGGTTATGGTAAACTGAGTTCATCGTATGATTTTATAATCCTTCTGGGACAGAAACAATCCGATTCATTGAGTCTGGGGCTGCGGTAGCTTGGAGGTCAGCGTCCGGCGTCAAACAGTTGCCAGATCTTTGGTGTTCACTGAGGCGCCCCCTGTAGGACAGAGCAGCTGAAAGAACAACTTAAACTTCATTCAGTCCAGGGCAGTTTCCAGTAATTAATCCCATTTATTGCTTAATCAGAGTTCGTTTAATTTATATTTTAGTATCTGAGCCTTCAATTTGATCATCTTTTGGCCACAAAGCTCACTTGGAATTATTCATTTATAACTCATCTCATGTGTAGCTGTGTAATAAATCCCCTCTTTTATTTAAAGCACTGATATCTTCCGGATTCTTTCATATTATTTTAGGACCTTTAACGATCATAGTCACGAGCTAATGTTAGCTCCCATTATTATTAATATTTGTGGTCTGTGCTCGTTGATAAAACACTAAAAGGCGACAACTTTCAGAATAAAATGTTCACACGGGAACAGAAATACAAAAGGAGGAAAAAACATGTATAGATTTAAATGATTTAAATATAGATTTAAACGCTAAATCTGGCTTCCTCTGCCCGGCGGGGTCGTTTTTTGTGGTTTGGAGACCTGATCTGCCCACCTCTGGGCCTTCATTGGACAGATCAGCTGAGTAAAGGTAAGAGATTTAAGGCATCTGTTTCCTTCTGTGATACCGCAGGCCCGTTTTTAGCTCGGCTAAATATGACACGAGTACTTTCACACGCCGTTGTTTTATATCTTACTGCACCGGCTTCGTCCGTAGAAAGAAAGAAAGAAAGAAAGTAGAGTAATGGTGCTCAAAGGGATTTCTGCGCTCGTGTTTCCAGAGATATGAGCGAGAAAGTGCAGCTTCAGCACGACTGTGGACCGGCGGTCTGCAGGCAGGATTTTATTTATTTATTTTTTAAACTTTCATAAAAAGCTGCAAGAAGAGAGTGCACCTTCTTCAGCTCCGAAGGTTTTTGTAAACAAAAACAACTGGTCCAGATCAGAGCTTAAAGCTACACTAATAACATTAAAGAGAATCAAGTTATTGTTGCTAAAAGTGGCTCGTTTCACAAACTGCTTTTTGCCTTGTTTAGTATCATATAAAACAGAGTTTTTGTCACGTGTTTAAGGTTGTAGTTATTTAAATTTCAGGCTGTGAAAGGTCCAGATAATACAAGAATTATTTAAACTAAAAGAGGTTGCTTGTAGTTTTTTACTGTGACTATTTTTCACGGAAAGCTGCAGCTTTTCTGCAAGACTTTTATCTCAGCCGGACAGTATCTGTAAGAACGCTGATTCACACTAATGTTTTCTTTTTCTATTATAAATTAGGTTTATTTTACAATTCAACCACTTCTTCGTCCTCTGTGCTGTTTTAGCTGTTTATTTATCAAAACGTTCAGCTCATTCAGGAAATGGCTGCTTTTTTAATTTATACTTTTCTAAATATTTTATTTTATTTACAAATATCTTCCCTGTGGAAACACACAGAGATTTATTCAGTTCTTTCAAAAAACATAATTTTAACTTTTGTAAGCTTTTATTTAACCTTTTACTGCTTTTAGCTCGCATTTTGCTACGTTTAGCTTCTAGAAACTGTTTTAATCACTTTTAGCTGGATTTCAGCTTCCATTTTGACACTTTAGACTTTAGCTAGCATTTTGCTACAGTTAGCTTTTAGGCAGTGTTTTGCTACATTAGCTTCTACCTACTGTTTGGCTGCTTATAGCTATCCTTTTCCAACAGTTACTTTAAGCTACTATTTTGTTAATTATGGATTATAGATATTCTGCCAGTTTAGATTTTAGCTAGCCTTGTACTACTTTTAGCTTCTAGCTACTGTTTTGGCTGTTTTGCAACTTATAGCTAAACTTTTCCAACAGTTAGCTTTAAGCTATTTTTTGCTAATTACGGATTTTACCTACCATTTTACCTCTTTAGATTTTAACTAGCATTTTGCTACATTTACCTTTTAGCTAACCTTGTACTACTTTTAGCTTCTGCCTACAGTTTGGCTGCTTATAGCTATCTTTCTCCAACAGTTAGCTTTAAGCTATCCTTTTGCCAATTATGGATTTCAGCTGTCATTTTGCCTCTTTAGATTTTAGCTAGCGTTTTGCTGCTTGTAGCTGTACCTCAGTTTCGGCTCTCAGTAAACAGCCTGATTCAGCTGTCTGAAGAGCAGCTAAAGAAGTTATTTTTCTGACTAAACAAGCTGCTCATAAGAGTCTGTTTTTGTCCTTCCAGCCGACTAATAAATAATTAAAAACCATCGTTCCCCCCCACCACCACCATTCAGGCTCACCTGCGGACATTCAACACGGCCGCACTCCGCCCTCCGACAGAGAACCTGACCTCGGTCGCAGGTGCAGAACTCGCACGCGGTGCCGTTCCACAGGTCTCCGTGGTAACGCACGGCGTTCCGGTACAGGCAGCTTCCTCTGGCGGGAGCGCACTCGTCGCAGCAGCGACCGGGACGCCTCACCTTGGTCAGACCCTGAGAGGACGCAGAGCAGAGACTTTCAGAGGACATGGACACGCGGCGGGTCTAACAGAGGATGAGGACTAAGGTGTGTCGCATCGCTGCAGGAAAAATGAACAATAAAGAGAATTTATGTCTCCATAAAACAAAAACTCAAACGTCCGTTTACACCATTTGTGAATAAATAATTCACAAAGAAAAGCTCCTGTAGCTTTTCTTCTTGTTTCTGGGTATTTTAGTGACATTTCTGCTGTGATACTTGGGTTTATTTCAGTTTCTGTGTTGGGTTTTGACTTGTTTATCCTAATTTATTTGATCTAAACAAAGATCTCCTGAAATCGGTTATGTATATGAAACAAGTTGCAAGAAACCCCTGATCTAGAAACTTTCGATGTGAACCATCATAGCACACCGACAGACTGCTAAATGTTGCTAATTAAGGTGTTTTAATTAAGAGCATTAGAGTCTAAAGGAGTTCCTGACAGAACCAGGACATTCTGGTTCCAGCTCTCCAGAGTCTGCCGTCATTAACACCTTCAGAAGAACAGTTTCAGTAAGGTGCATTTTTCAAAAACTTATTACAAAAACACATAAATAATCATACGCTGTAAGGATTTGCATACCCAAATCAAATTACTGTGTGCAGCAGACCTCCGCTGTTATCAGAGTAAATGGGAAACTCTTTTCCCCTGAGTGGCACGTTCATCCACCGACTAACACACAGTTTGTTTTAATAAAAACACACCATCACACGAGAAATCCGCCGTTTTAAATCACTGTTTGAGTTTATTTTCATAGAAAGGTAAAATATATCGTGAACCACTGGACTGATTTTAACGAAACTCACTGGACGTTCGTCTTTATGATTAGCTTCTGGAGACGTCCTAATTCAAGATGGCCGCCACAGCTAATCCACTTTAGCCTGCACAGACATGACTATGGCTGTTGAAGTTTGAGTTAAAGTTTGATTTTGCTGCCAGTGATTTTATCTTATGGTTTTTTTGTTTTTTTTTTAAGATAATCCAGTCATTTCCCATAAGATAATCGTAGTTTCAAACAACTACTAGGCTTTTATTTTTTAGGAAATAACTGCCGTAACGTCCTTCATCCTGTTGTGTTAATGTTTGATTTTACAGCAAACCAACTGAGAAGTTGCAGTAAAGTCAGAGGTTTGTTTAAATGTCTGATAAATACAGCCTGATGCAGCATCTCTGCGTATAAATGAACGAGTCGGACAACTTCTCCGTGAATAAACCTCACAGGAAGGTTTCATTTCAGGCCAAAATTTACTCTAGATGTACATGAAGATCCTGAGCCGAGTCGGAGTTCAGGCTCTGTTATTTTGGACGCCGTGGTTTCGTGCGCGCCGTTTATAACGGTTTTGTTTTGTTTCAGGGTCCCCCGAGACTTTTCCCCACCGCAGCGAGAGGAAGCTGCGAGATGAAATTTGCATGCAATTAAAGATTGAACGTCAGTTTGTGTGGATGTTTCTGGAGTGTGTGTGCGTATTAGTGATTGCAGCTCTCGTGCTGAGTGGCTATAAAACTGTTTACGGAGTCGTGCTGTGGGGAGATATTTAAATCGTAGCTCGAAGACTTAAAGTCTGCGAGGAGCAGGACTTTAACTCGGGGTTAATAAATCTAATTTCCTCCAAAGAGGGGAAAAAACCTTCATATCTGTGCATTGAAAGGACAGAAAGGGGATTTATTGTGTGTGTGTGTGGCTCACCTTGTCACAGACGACCGGCCGGCAGGTGTGTGTGTGGCATTTCGACTGACCCCTGTCACACACACACGTGGTGCAGGCGTCCTTCTGCCACTGCTCCCCGTGCTGCCGGCAGAGACACACACAGATTCACGTTTGCATCGTCCCCAAATGAGACACACACGCGCGCGGCGAATCTCGAGCTGGATCTGACAAACTGAAAGCTCATTTAAACCCAACGAGGGCTTTCGGGAGATAAAGAGGAAGAATGCGTGAACGGCGTACAAACACACAACCTGAATGTCAACAAGCTGAAAACATTTGATACAACTGAACTTCAGCTTCAGCCTCCTCCTCCTGAAACCTGCTGCTGTTTCGTCCCGGTTTAAATCATTAAAAAGGACTAAAATGTTGGGGATTGTTCAGAAGGCAGCAAAATCCAAGAAGTTATTGTCTGAATCGACGTGGAGGAGCTCAGAAATGTGACAAAAATCTTTAACATTTGGAGGATGCAACTCTGAAACAAAACTGAAGCTGCACAAGGAGGTCGATGTTAAAAATAAAAGCAAAAAATGAATAAATATAATGCAGAAAATGCATGAATCTTAAGTGTTTTTAAACCACTTTGGGTTTGTTTGTTATTCCTTTAAACATTTCTCTCATTAAAAGATTAAAAAAAATAAAAGAAACAGATTTATATACATATATATTTATATTATGACCTAAAAATAAATGTAAATCTGCGCTTTAAAACTTTCAGGTCAAAACAAAAAGGATAAAGTCAAAGTGATTTAGATGCCAAAGGAAGTAATAAATGAAATGCTGTTAAAAGATGAAGTTTCAGACAAAGTTAGCTCTGATTTTGCTAATTAAATTATGTAAATCTTAACGTTAAAAGAGCTCAAACTGTGGCGTTTAACCTTGACTAGTAGCCCTTAACTAGTCCTGAATATCAGGGACTGAACAAACACCTGAGTTTACTGGTTTGGACATTTATTAACTCTCTCCCTTCAGTAACAGAAGACATTAATAAACAGAAACATGTAAAATAAATGATTTTAGCCTGTTCTTCTGGAGGAAACTTCCTTTAAACCTTCGAGCAGAGAAGTCAGACTAAAGATGTGTCTGTTTGTATTTCTGCTTTGGGATATTAACGTCCTAAATGTCTGACTTCCTGCCGTGTTGCATTGATAGCAGCTCCTTTATTCAGTCATTCTTCAAATGCAGCTTTTCCCCACAATGACTCTGCAGTTTAAACGTGTTTTAATATAAATTTATAATCTGGTTAAATTTGGGGTCATCTTCACGCAGTTGTCAGCTTTAATTTAAACTGTCACGTCTCTCCCTGACTAAATGGTTGAATTAAATATTGACTTTAACCCTGGAGAATGCAAATTATTTCATTATTTAAGACTTTAAAACCCTGGAAAGCCTTTTGAACACCATTTTTTTTTATCTGAGTGATTTATGATAAGCTACAGAATTGTTCCTCGAGGATTAAAATTCACATTTCAATCAAACAGCTTCACCATCACCTGAATAAACTCATCAAAAAGGGTCAGAAATATGAGCTCCACTCTTTGAAGACATCCAAACATCACGCATCGCCCGGGTGAGAGCTTTTATACTAACAGCATCTCAGAGGATGCAAACATGCGTTAAAAGGGTCGAGACGAGGGATCAAAGAGGAAACAGATCACAGTGAAAGGAGGAGAAGATGGACCGGAGAGGAGAGACGGGATCGGAGAGGGGACGGGAGAGGAGGTGGGACCGGAGAGGGGAAGATGGACCAGGGAGGAGAGACGGGACCGGAGAGGGGACGGGAGAGGAGGTGGGACCGGAGAGGGGAAGACGAACCAGGGAGGAGAGACGGGACCGGAGAGGGGACGGGACCGGAGAGGAGATGATGGACCGGAGAGGGGATGGGAGAAGAGAGGGTGGGGACCGGAGAGGAGAGGGGACTGGAGAGGAGACAGGACCGGAGAGGACACAGGACACTTACCTGATGCTGCTCCCCAGCAGAGAGACAGGGGTTGGACACACACTGAGGACAGCAGCGACCCGGCTGGATCACCAGGTTCTCATGCTGAGGGGAAAATAAAACCTTTATGATTACCAACAAGGGTTCAGGTTTAGTTTCATTTGTTATGAATCCTCATGTCTTATTGTGTGTTTTAGAGTCATTTTCTCCTCCTGAACTGAGATAACTGAACTGGGACAATAAAATCCAGCTTCCAGGAAAGCGTTGGGTTATTTGGGGGACTCACTGGTTTGCAGGCCACCTGCTGACACTCGACCACCGAGCACTGGACCCTCCCGCCGCTGCAGGAACATCTGGAACACAAGCTGGGCTTCCACTCCTCGCCGTCCCCGTAGACCCGCCCCCGCCAGGCGCAGGACTCTGACACAGCAGGATAAAACTGAATGAGTGACGGCAGATGTCAGGCAACGAAGCATTGTTCGCTCAATCAATCAATCAATCAAATTTTATTTGTATAGCACATTTCAGCAGCAAGGCATTTCAAGGTGCTTTACATAATTAAAAAACAAAATAAAAACAGCATGTGACAATGAATAAACAGTAAGAAAGAGACAAACATCAAAACCCCGCACTCTAACCCTAATT
>NC_051430.1:29190715-29243079 GCF_001649575.2 Kryptolebias marmoratus | reverse complement strand
TTTTCTGTGAAAGTACGTTTTGTGATAGTAGTTTTTTGTACAAGTGGGTTAACGGATAAAGAACTGTCAAAGATAACAGCAAAGTGATCCGACAGGGCGACATCAGTTACAGAGACATTAGAAATATTCACACCCTTACTGATAACCAGGTCCAGCTCGCAGAGGGACGTTTATTAGCTGCTGGCTGCTGGGATGGATCACTTCATTAGGTCTGATATTAACTTTTAGAGTCGACGCTGACACTCTGTGGGTTTTAAAGACGTCTAAAAGATGAGAAGACCCAACATGAACAGGAGCACAGCTATGGGAGACTCTTTTCCTTCAAAATCCTTTCTTTACATTGATGTAACTCAGGTTATGTTCAGCTACCAACACCTCAAATCTTACCTCAGTATCTGTAAAACTGATTGAGTTGTAATCATTGTCGTGTTTTTTAAGAGTCGACTGTGGCAGCCATCAACACAAGCCCACGTTTTAAAAAAAAATATGTTTTTATGGTTTTATTTGAACCTTCAAATAATCTGAATTACCCAAGTCCTCCAAGAGGATCAACAAAACAGAGCTGCGGTGCTTTTTAAAACTGTATGAGCTCCTGAAGCGGCCCTCACCTCCGGCTCGACCACACTTGGGGCAGCACTCCCCAGCAGGAACGAAGAGGGTCTGATCCTCCGAACAGGTGAGCTGGGGGCAGGTGTGAGCGCTGCAGGAAACGCTCCCTTCAGAGCAAACACACACCGAACAGGGAGAGGGACTCCACTGGCTGTCATGCTGCGGGGAAGAAGACAAACAAAGAGACAATTACAGCGAGGCGAGAGGAAAAAAAAAACAAAAACAAAAAACAGAGAGGAGAAAGAGGCAGAGAGATGAAAAAAGGGCTGGTTTGGTCTCTGAGGAATGGAAACTTGGTCAGCCTGAGTGACAGATGAGAAAACAGTCCCTCTGAGGGGAGAAGAAAGGTACAAAGTGGGAAAAAAGACACCTTGAAATGAGCAGAGAACATTAAAACAAAATGTGATGCAGGGACAAATCTGCACACTGAGAAACAGGCGAATAATTTCCGTTTGAGCTAAAGGAAGTTCAATTGCTGGCTAAACTAGCATCAGCTAACATCAACCTTTTTACAAACAAGAAAATTCTAGCAGCAGAACAAAAAAAGGCCCAAGATCTGAGACTGCGTTCCCACTGCAGGTCTTAACGCTCGAAGCTGATTCTTCTGCGACATTAAGATTTAAAAGCGACCTCCATCAGACTCTGGTGTGATCAGTCTACGGCACAAAGAAGGAGAAGAAGAAGGCGTGACGTTAAACGCTGTGTTTACAGATGTCAATATGGACGCTACACGTGTTAGCGTGTCGTCCAGTGTTTATGTTTGACTCTGCCACTTCCCGTTCAACACCAATACGATCCGACACCAACGTCGGTGTCATATGTTGAACTTCAACTGGACTTCTGTTCTGTAGCTGAAGGTGTCTGGAGTCGTGACGTTGGATCCATCTGTAAACCTCGACTTGTGAAATGTGACAGGAGAGTTCAGACTGAGAAACATTAAATATGGGTTCGATTTAGTGCCACATATGAACGTGACCTGGGTCAGATTTGGAGGAAATAAATCAGATTTTCGCCTGCGGAGTGAACCTAACTTTAGTCTGAAACTCCTGCCTGGAAGGCGGTGGTTGACATGTTTGCCTTCACAGCACCAGACCTTTATGATTTTGTTTTCAAACAGTAAACGTGCTGACGGAGGGAATATATTTGATTCTGATCTAAAAGTGAAGGAACTGGACTGATAAAATCCACAGATAAAAACGCATCGGTTTGCTGCTGTCATTTCCCTTTAAAGGAAACCGCGGTGCGGCGCCTGCAGTCCAACGGCGAGGAAGAGTCTGCGCTGATTGTCTGAGGTGTCAGACTGTGAGAAGCTGCAGGAAAACCTTTAAACTTCATCCGACACGTAATTAGTCTGAGTGTTAATGAAGCATTCATCTCCACCACAGGAAGGTTCGACGTAGCAAACAAGGTTCTGGTTTTGTGTTTTTTTTTTCTGTCAGAAATGGATAACCGAACGTCCAAAACGTATCAAATTCAAGTTTCGCTCATGGTGACAGGTTTAGGTGTTTTTTATTAAGCCCAAAATGTTGCTATCGATATAAATCTGAAGCAAAGATTTAGTGACGGGACCTTTCATATAATCTTTGAACCCATTTGTAGGTTTTTATTTTGCAGACATCAAACAGCAGCTTGTGGAAAAAGGAACTGCAGCAGTGTAATATTATTCACTGCCCTTCAGTGGAAACGGATTAAAGCCTTAAAGAAAGCAGATCTCCTTCTCGAGTGGCTCGGGTCCGTGCGAAGCCGCACCAGCAGAATCCGTAAACCCTGCCAGGAGAAGGACTCGCTGCTCCTCAGAGCTTGTAGCGTCTAAATTGACTGCCAAAAGCTGAAGGACACTTGATGGAAGATAAACAAATCAAACGGGGCTTTTTGTGTGAGGAGAGAGGAAGAGAAGTCCCGGGAAACAAGTTTAATACCGAAAAAACATTTCAAGTTCTGCTCAAACTTTTACGACATCCATCAAGTTAGGTGGTTCTTCTCACAAATTTTATTCATTTCTAGAGCTGAAACAAAGGCAGAGAATGACTCCAATCACAGTCAGAACTGAGAAATATTTACATTTCTCAGACGATTACCAGAAATACGAAGCAGAAAACCTCCTTCTGACAAATCTTGTTGTGTTTTACATCGATTTAATCATTTTAGATTTTGGGTCAATTAAAAAAGGGGACAGGTGATTGCTGTTGGATTAAAAAGAATAATTTTATTTTTCTAAACTGCTCCGGCACCGTTTAACACAGGAAACATGTTTCAAACGGGGGAACGATCGCCTCTTGTTTGACTGAAAATCTTTCATTTAACGTTTTTAACTGTTTGAAATTAAGAAAACAGAATCACACGTTGTCCCGTCAGGAGAAAACGAGCTCCGTTAGCTCGATATGAAATAAGCTTTTTTGAGAAAATGGATTTTATCTCAACAAATGCAGCATTTCTTGGTCATTTTAAAACTGTTTCTTCCAGAAAATCCTCTGATTCTAAAGGTTAATTATGATCCTTATTACCTTAATGTTTGGGTAATATTTAGAATATTCCACAATGACAAATGAACAAATAAAAACCTTTATATAAAGCACCACTTCAGTGATGGGGAACCCAACATTTCGAAGCTTTAGATGCTTTTATTCTTCAGTTTTCAGGCTTTTCTTCACGTTTTAAGATTCATTGACGGCTCCCAGCTTTAAAAGCTGATCCTCATATTTAACCTCTCGGTTCATCCCGAACGCATTGAATGAAACTGGGGTCAGGACTTAGTGCCGACTCAGAAACCAATTCTTTGTGAACAGTTTTTTTTTTTTAAACGCCCAGGGGCAATGTCACGCTGGAACAGAAACCTCTGAGGTAAAACTGGTTCTGAAATCATCTCTGAGAGCTGAAAGAGTACGGTTTCTGGAGAATTATTCATTTCAAAAACTGATCCGTGCACATTAACCTGAAAACCTGGCGTGCTGCAAACAAGGGAGTCGGGATTTATTTTAATTCCTCCCACTTTTGTCAGATTAAAAACGTAACTGAAGCGTGTTTGTGTTTCCCTTCTTGATGCGAAGAGAAACACCGGTCTGCTTCGTTCACACAGTCCGGGCTTTCTGTTTTAGACCTTAAATCGTTAGAAAAACTACAACAAACTAATTTTAGGGGCAGAAAAATCGGATTCTTTTTTCGAGGAAGGCTGAACGTCCGTCAATAAATTCCTGCTGACGGGGCAGCTGCGTGAAAGGTTTTGTAGTTTTGTTGCAGAGGAATAACATCTGACATCCTCAGACAGAACTACGACATGCAGAACGAAAGCCAGGAGCACATTTAAATTTAACAAACTTCACAGAGGAAGCCGTGAATCAACAAACATACAAGTTTCAGAGGTAAATAAATGTATTTTAGGACCTAAAACGGAACATCTGGACATATATTTAGGACTCTTTCATCGACATCATGGTTCTCTCAGCATTTAAGCTGCAGCTGAAACAACGAGATACTTCCTTGTATTTCTCGTCTCAGAGACAAGCGTTTGTTTGGCTTTTAGCCCCGCAGTGCACGAAGATGGCGGCTTCGTGGCGGCTGTTAGCGAATTAAAGAATTAAAAAACAAAACGTGAGCAGCACTCCTCAAGACGAGCGAGACAACCTGACTGGTTCATTGTACAAAACGTCTCTACCACGTCGCCTCCACTGTTACATTTAAACCAGGGGTGTCCAACCATTCATTTTACATGTTTCTCTGCTCCAACACACCTAAACTCAACGGTTAAATCACCTCTTCATGTTCTGATAATCACCCATTGATTCACATCAGGTATTGGAGCTGAGGAACAAGTTAAATATGCAGGACGGCGGCGCTCGAGGACCAGGGTTGGACACAATGAAGTAAAATGATTAAACCTAACTCTTATTCCGACTGATTCTACTTTACCCCGTTAAAATGCCCGTTCTGTTCGTGTTCTTTTACCCTAAAATGTGCTCAGACTCATTTTGGTGCTGCGCTGACTCAAAACATTTAGCTTTAGCTTGTGCTGCCTGGTTCTGTGCTTTGTTGAAGTCGCAGAGGAGTTTATTTCAGACTCACCACCTCAGCAGCAGAAATGGTGTTGAAAATTGAGGCCAGGGGGTATAAATACAAGTTCTTGCATTTTGTTGCTTCGACAGTATTGTTAAAGCAACAGCGGAGCTTTATTTGCACGGAGAAAATGTAAGGAAAATGCAGAAATTGAGCAAGTTAGATTTAATTGGTCGTGATTGTAATTAAGATATAATTAGTGGAGCTGTACTTCCCCTTAGCAAAACTCCCGCCCCACACTTTAAAACTCCGGATTCGTCTCTGCTTAAATCGGTCGGAAAATTAAAGGGTAAGGAAAGACAGAGCATCGCGTTTCACGTTTCGCTTACTCCATGTGTGAGTCCTTCGTGGCGGCAGGAGCCGCGGGACGAGGAGAAGCACTCCGGACAGCACTTGTTGGGAGGGATCCTCAGATATTCACCCTTTGGAAAAAGAAACAAAAAGGAATATAAACACACCCGTCGTGATTAAAACACAGAGGCGGGAAAGATTTCATAGTCTGGGGTCTGTTTCCTCAGAAATGAAGTGACACGAAGGCCTGATAATAATAAATACATTAAGGCTCCTCCAGATGTGTATATATGGCCGACATAACAACATGTTTTAAAATGCACCAAGCTGTCTTCCTTACGGCTCGGTAATTGAGGCCGACTCTGCGGCGGGAAGCAAATGAGAAAGCGGCGGCAGTCAGGAGTTCGCAGTTTATTTGAATAAAAATGATATGGGATTTTTTTTTTTTTAAGAAAAAAAGAAAAAAGACAAAACAAGAATGAGGGAATACAATTTGTGTAAGGTGAGCAGAAACGTCCCCACGGAGATTCAGTAAATGAGCACGAACGGCGGGGAGACAAACTGCATGTGAATCAGCAAAACAAATGAAATCCTGTTACAGAAATAAAACTGAGGCTTTAATACAGGAAGATGGAAGGTGTTTCAGCTCGGCGTTAATCACATTTTAGCACTTTCAAACCAGAAAAACTGACTCAATTTTGACAGCAAGTGGAAAACTCATGTTACAAAAACCTATTTGGTTTAATAAATTAAACTCTGAACATTTGTATTTTTTGTGTTTGTCTGTGAAGCTGAATTTTTAGTGTTTAGGTTTTTTGTTTTTCATGATTTGCTGCCTCAGATTTAGCAGAAAGAAGTTTTTAAAGTCAGAAAGTTGATTTCAGTTTATTTCTTGAAACAAACCGAAGCCGTAGGAGTCCAGATTTGGCTGTGAATTTCTCCTGTTTTCACGTGCACGGTCGAGGCCGAGCACATTTTTAGGTTCCCATGATGATTCGAGCCAATGGAGTTCTCTTTACAAACAGAGTCCGGCAGATTTGAAGCAGGTTTTTTTTATTAATTATTGTTTATTTTCCAGAGTCAAGCTCACGCACTGGAGTCAAAACACGACTTTAGAATTAACGGAAACTGAATTAAAACGTGTTTGAGACATTTGTGAGAACTCTGCGGCCGTTTCAAGAGGAAAATTAGTTGTGCTGTTCTTTGGGGCAGGTTTAAAATTCACGAGACGGGACTACGAGCCTCTGAGACGCGAATAAGGAAACTGGGAGGAACCGCAAACATTTAGAGACGCTCTGGAGACAAATCCAGGTCGGCCCAAAGAGATTCAACCTTAAAGGTACAAAAAGGTTGAGTTCATCCTTTTAAAAGGTTGTTAAATGTAGAACAAAACAAGCTAAAACAGGAGATGAAGTCAGCCATGTTTCTGTCAACCATGACCGGTTTGTTTTATTTATTTAAAGTTCTGCAGATTTCTTTAAAGGTGTTAGGCCAGTGGTATCCAATTCTGGTCCTCGAGGGCCACCATCCTGCATGTTTTACCTGTTTCTCTGCTCCAACACACCTGATTCAGAGGTTAAATGACCTCTTCATGTTCTGCAGAAGCCTGTTAATGACACACTGATTCAAACCAGGTGTGTTGGAGCAGAGGTACAAGTAAAACCTGCAGGATGGTGGCCCTCCAGGACCAGGATTGGACACCCCTGTGTTAGACGGACTTCTACTTCTGCACTGGCTGTGATTTTATTTGTGAATCGTTGTGCATAAGCAGTAAATATTTAGAAAAATGTTCAAAATTACAGTCGAAGCTAAATATAATGAAGAGACGATTTGAAGAAATGATGAAGAAATGATCTGCAGACAGAACTGAGCTCGCCTGCATTTTTGTGACTCTTTATTAAAATCCCTAACCCTAAGAGCATCCCAGCGGGCCCAGCCGGGTCGGGGTCGGACCTGATTGGAGGCTCTAATCAAGCGACTCGAGTTCTGGTTTTGGTACGAGTTCTTGGACCCGATATGCCCTGGACTTCCTGATTTCTACCATCACATTTAGGTTTTATTGTTGTTCCTTCATGTTGTTTTTAGAGGCGGGGAACTAATTTATAACAGATTATAAAAACTTTAAGAGAATTTATGTTTCCAAGGACAAAGTGCGAACTTTCAGTTTGCAGAGATGCACATAAAAGGAGGATTAATAAACCAGCGTTAAAAACAAAAATCTACCGACGCGGTTTAAAAAATGATCAGTTTAGCTGAAAAGATGGAGAAAGACAGACTGATGATAAAATCTGTAATATTTCACCAGTTTAGATGACACATTTTAGGAGCACACGGGTTGCCGAGCACGATGACTGATTTTAATTAACGCCGGCAGAGTGAAATTCGTTCGACGTAGATTGTTGCCTTAACTTCGCGAGGGAGCTGGATTCGAAGCCGTCACCGCAGGCTTGATGTTTAAAACAACATTTATGAAGAAGATGTGCAGATGGAGTAAGAAAAATGTGTTTATAGGAATTAAACAGAGCCAAAACAGAAGGATGAAGATGAACAATCACAGCCGTCACCGAGGGTAATGAAAAGGTGAGAGCTCCAGATTTTACTGCGCAGAAATCTGTCGTTTGTTGGGTTTGAGTTAAGAGCTCAAAACCTGCGTCATCTTTGGATTCTCAGGCCCTTCACTTAAAGACACCTCCTCACGTCCTGTTATCCAGGTGAGAGGCTGGCTGGTCTGAATGATCTTTCCGACCCTAAACTCTGAAAGTGCTTGGTCATCTTACCCTCTGGAAGTCACAGCGGGCGCCGGGGCAGAGGACGGGCGTGCAGATGGGCACGTCGCTGTAGCAGGTACACTCCAGACACGACTCAGGCCTCCACGACGTGTTGTTCTGTCGACACAAAGATGACACGAAATATTCCATTACCACACCTGAACAGTGGGTCACGTTTATGACGTCAGCTTTGAGCGCACCAACCAAACGTTTCAGCCTCCTGAAACAAAATAAGTTTTTAAATTAAGAGGTTTAAACAAACTTCAGCCAGATTATGCTGACTGCTGTAAATATAGAGCAGCACCCGCATGTCCTCCAAAAATTGTGATTGGACAGTATTTTTTTTAAAACCCTTAAGGATGCTTGCATTACTGCTTCCGTGTTGATTTAAACAGCAGTGAGAAAAAAGCAGAAAAGGCCTGAGATGTGTTCCTCCAGCCGACGAACGCTTTAACATGCCTTACAGGTAGCTTAAAGCCAAAACTGAATCAATAATCCAGAGCCTGCACATGCTCAGATACATATCATCTTACAGGCCATAAATCTGATCTAACTAAATGATTAATAATCCACTCGTGACGGATGCTTTGAACAGACACAACGCTTTAACTCCGAGCTTAAGGTTCACAAATGAAAATGTGATAAAAACATAAAGAAACGCTGACTCATCAGTCCTCAAGTTGTTCTTAAATAATCTGACTTCAGCAAGGATTTATTACGAAACGAAACAAGGATCTAAACTAAAACAACAAGGTTATAAACTCAAAATAAAGAACATTTGGCCGATATCTACATTTTCTTTTTGTCTGCATCTGTTAAACCCAAAATCTATCTTTAAGAGCACATAAACAGCGTTAATCATCACAGCGAGCTCACATTTTCAGCCTAAAATAATCTAAACATCAGACAGAATCATAAAGTCATGAAGCAGAGCAACATGACGAGAGAAAAACCACATTTAAAAAAATAATAATAAAGTCGTTCTGCGTGAAACCGAGTTATTAGAGTTAAAACGATAAAACAAAAGCTAGAATTAGCAAAACAAAAGCTAAAAGCTAAAGCGAGCTGAATATCTCAGTGTATTTATGAACCAAAATGTGAATAAAAATTAAAGAATTCAAATAAATTAATAAAAGTCAAAGTCATACTTATACTGTCCTGAACAAACAAAGAAACAACAACAGGCAAGTGACTCGGCGGTCAGACAAAAACATAAGCATTTCCTGTCCATTTATCTTTAAAATACATTTTATTTGAAGACAACTCTATGCAAACAGTTTTACAGAGTATTTTTTCTCAAACATGCAATAACCTGATGTGTTTTTAAACATCTCTAATATTTGCACGTTAATTTATTCTCACACACAGCAGTTTTAATATCTAATATAACTGGATAAAACTGATAAAACAGAAGGTGTAATTCTTTTGTTTTGTGTGTTTGACAGCAAAGAGAGATCAGCTCAGCGCCTCATCATATATTTATAAAACCACATCATATACCTAAAATAAATAAAAATAAATAAATTTCCATGCAGACTTTATGGAAGCAGTGGCTCATATCGTACAACTGCATTAGTGTGTAAAAATATTTATTCTCACAGCTACAAGTCATTTTCCAACGCAGGATGAGCTTCGTGTGAAACCCTAAAAGGCGGCGGGTGACATGCATTCCTTCAGGGTTGTGTTTCCGGTTGATGACAGCTAACGTCTTCGGATAAATTCAAATATAATTTTATTATTGGTTCTGTTTGGTTACACAAGCAGAATAAAATACAATAACGAATAACAACAGGAAAATAATAGCAGCCTTGCATCAAAAGAAGATTAATTACTGACATGTTTTCCTTTTCCAACACGACTGAATAATTTTATTTTATATTATCCCGTGCATTTATCCATTCATCAATCTGTGAAAAGTTCCCCGTACAGATAAGTGATGTTCTCCTGGGTTTATTCGTCAGTTTGCGTCGTGTCAGCAGAACCCGGGGGTCTTCGGCACGACGAGGAGGAAATCTGCAGCTCCAAGTCACAGCAGGAGGCGGCCGGCTTATTAAACTAATAAACTACGACAAAAAACCTACCCGGCTGCGTTACTTCACAGTTTGAGACCATTAGGAAGTTTGTATCTGTTTACATCAACCACAACATTAAAACCACTCGATTATTATAGTTCAGGTTCACACCGAGCAGCAAAAACTGCTCTGAAACCAAAGGAAGAAGCCTCTGAGGTTATTTCCAATCTGTCGCGCCATCATGAAGTCATCTGTTTGGCTGTTAGACTTGATTCAAGATGGCCACCACTGCTAGTTCACAAACACAATCATTTTTCCCAGATGCTGAGCTTCAGTTCGATGTGGTTCAGTTCATGATGGTTTTATTTTGTGGAGGTCAACCGTCTAAATAAATCATCTGACTGCGGTCCATTCGCACCTTTTTTCACATTAATGATGTGAAAAAAAGCTACAAAAAGCTGTTCATGTTTTGCTTCGAAAGCTTGAAGAGCCTAAAAGTTCAGGTGGTTTGTTGACTGGCAGCAAAAAGAAGGAGGTTTGGAAATAAAAACCCCATAAAAGAAGAGAAAAAGAAACAGAAAATGGCTCCTCAACCTCAGCGAAATGCTAAAATTCACTTTACAGCTCAGTGATTTGTGAACCTTTACAGCCTGCTGGTTTCCTAATTAAGACGTTAAATAAAAAACAAAAAAACAAATCTGATGATCTGCTTGCATGAAAGAATCTCAACACAAATTTCATTTATGCAAGAATAAAAACAGAGGTCCTTATGAGAGCGAAGCACGGTTTAAAAGGTGAATTTTATTTATTTTTATTCGAGGTTTGCTTTAAACCACTTCAAGCTCGCAGAACCCAGAGAAGAGTCGTGCGGTCAAATGTGGGAGTACTCATAGGTCGAACTGAAAGACAAATCGACTTTAAAATGAACGATTAATTAGAGGAAGCAGCCGACTGAGAAGACAGAGCGCGTCAGTTAATGTCTTCCCCCCGATGAGCAGTTTGAGTCATTTATATGCGTCTGTACATGTGTTTAATTACCAGGTTATGGGTGTGGCTCCGGCCAGATGTTTCATGAGTTTTATGTGAGGACAGATGTGTCCGAGCCGACCTCTGGTCCTGCACGTTTCAGCGCGGACACCGGCGTCCAGCAGATTTTCTTTTAATACGACGAGTTTATAGCTTCCGTTCCTCTCGTTTTTGTTTTTTACAAAGCGGTGTAAAAGCTTTAAACCAGTCCTTATTTCTTTTTCACTCCAGCTCTTTTCAAAACAAAGTCAAATTAGAGGCCTAACTCAGCCAGTTTGACAGATGTGGAGCTAAAATTCGATCTGGTAGTAGCTGAAAGTCACTCCCAACAAACACTCCGAGCACCAACAGCTTTAAAAGCAGCTTTCCTTCAAGGAATGCTCTTTTCATTTTGGTTATCTTGATGTCTACACGTTCTGATTTGCTCCACAAAGCAAACAGAAAGAAAATAATCAATAGATGTGTCTGAAATATTAAACAACAAAACATCTGAGTTGTGACAGACGTTACAACGTTCTCTAACGAGCAGAAAAGTTTGGCGTGAGCTCGTGGACGAGACTAAATCTGGACTGAATGTTGAGCATGTGCAGATTTATCTAAAATATTCAGACCATGTGGAGCTGAACTCAGTAATGGTGTCAGTGAGGTTAATAATAAGTCTGTGCGCCCTCACAAATCAGTTTCCTCTTACGGCTCCCAGGCTGCCGCTCGTCTTACCCTTAATAGAGCCACGTAAAATTAGCGCGGCAGCTGCTGATTGGACCGGCACCGCAGGCTTCAGAGCGGGAACGCCTGCGGCCATTTCCACATTCGCCTTGTTGTCCTCCCAAAACAAATAAAACCGATCAGATCATGGAAACGTGGAGCAAAGATTAATCCAGAACCAAGGGGTCCCCTCCAGCTGTTGGCATCAGTTCTTCCCATTTTCTCACTGAGAATGTCCCTTACAGCGACCCGTACCTGGGCCAGTCGTCTACAGGTTTGAGTTAGAACCGAGTGGGCCGACACCATACAAGAAATACATCATCACACACGGGCAAAAACCAAGAATTTAAGAAAATTAAGTCAAGCTGAACATAAATGGTCATAAAGTCAGTTTAATACTCAACTTTCTATCTCTAAGGAAAGATCCTGATGTTTCTTTGTTCTCATTTATGGCTTTTTTCTGTCTAAATGTGCCGGTTGAGGTCCCATCTCATGCTGTGAGGGGTTTCTGTCCCCACACCGAAGCAGCGGAGCATTAACCGATGAAAGCAGCGCAGCTTTAACCTTCCTGCAACACGAAGCCGCGGTCAGAATGCAAAGCTCTCGGCGAGCAGGAGTTCATCCTCCTGAGTGAATCACAAACAGCACGAAGCTGAGAGACGAGCAGCATCCTTGACTCGATTCTCTGTGGATTAAAGTCAGGAGAGGTCTCGATCGGCACAATGCTGCTCTAAGCAGCAGATTCAATTAAAATCCAATCAAGAGCAAGAACCAGGGTTGTTTTCTATTTTTTTTATCCGCAGCGCAGACGTTAACAGGCTTCAGTTAGGTCCAGCAGTCAGACTCGCTTCAGTAGAACGTGTCAAATAAATAAAACCCCTAAATTTAGCTCCAATCAGAGGAGCCGATAAAACCTGTTAGTGAGGCTGATTCGATCTGTGACACAATGAGAGCCAACAGAGCCGCCGCAGGACGCCGCAGCAGAGCGGGAACTTCAGTTTTTATAACTTCACAGCCTGAGCCGTGACTCAGCTTTGTGTGAACGCCAAGTCATGCTTTTGTTTTCCTGTTTAAAACTTCAGCAAACTTTGTGCCATTTTAACCACTCCTGAACAAAAACGTTTGGCTCAATCGGGAATATTAGGATAGTTTTTAATATTAGTATCATTTATTATCTGTAGATTTTATGCTGTTTGAAACATTGAGCTTTTACTATTGAAACAAACTGAGATCCCTTCAATTCCTACAAAAACACTTCTCTGAAATCTACTTCGGTGTATTTGTTTTATCTTCTTATGTTCATTTTAGTCTTGATTTCATTAAGCTTAGTTTGTAGCCACAGTTTGGCTAAACCTAGCTTGTAGCCACAGTTTGGCTAATCTTAGTTTGTAGCCACAGTTTGGCTAAACTTAACTGTAGCCACAGTTTGGCTAAACCTAGCTTGTAGCCACAGTTTGGCTAATCTTAGCTTGTAGCCACAGTTTCATCAATTTCAGTCCTGAGCAAATTTAACTTTGAGTTTCAATAATTTTATCTTTAAGTTACGTTTTTGGAAATTTTATCTTGTAGCTACTGTTTTACAAACCTTAGCCATTAGCTACTGTTTTACAAATATAAAGTTTTTGTTCTGCTTGTTCAAACTTACAAATCATTTTCAGTTGTTTTACCAAATTTCGGCAGTTACATCGTTTTTTCACAGGATGTTTCGAGTTAAGCCTTTTTTCTTTAATGTAATTAGTTGGTTACAGTCGCCCCTTCACTCATTTACTTTAACAAAACAGTTGTCAAGTTCTTTTTTGTCACAGATCGTCTCAGAAACGAATAATTACTTAAACCACATCAATCTTAGTTTCAAACTTTTAATGAGCAAACAGCAAAATGACCTTTATTGACACAAGCGGTGGCCTTTCGGTGACATTTAAAGAGTGGCGTTCGATCAGACCAGCGTTTCAGCTGCTGGTATTTCACGTCTTAAAGCGAATAAATATTTTAAAGGAAAACTTGATGTGAAGGAAGTTTGAGGATCTCAACATGGAGGTCGGTAGAAGAGCCTGATGTTAAACTGAATATTAAACAAAAAGAAGGAATCGTTCTCCTGCTGAGAGGTTGACTCATGGAGCTTCCAAGCTGTTCTGAGTTATCCATCCATCATCTGACCCCCGTCGCCAGGACGACCGTCCTGCCGCAGAGTTCGCGCCGTTCTTCCTACAGCCGTGAATATTCATCCGGGAGAAAACGGAGAGCGTGAAAGTTGTTGCTCAGCTCGACGGTTCGACGTTCCCTCACACCTCCGGTCCAATTAAGGGACCCGCCGGTCGGACATGACAAACGACTGGCTGATCGCCGGCCTCCCGGCGCCCATAAATCCTGCTGTCTGCCATCGCCCTGCCACGGCGGCCATCGCTCCGGCAGGCAGATATCAGCATCGAGCACGTAATGGGTTCTGGATCATCAAACAGAGGGACGGAGAGAGTCCACCAAGAGGAGAGAGCTGCAGTGAAGCCAAACAGTCAAAATAATAAAAATAAAAAAGACAACAGCTTGATCTGTGGCTGAGGAAATGTGTCACAGATTTAATGAGAACACCGAGTCGTCAGCCGTCGCCACCGCCACCCAGTGATCCAGTTTCTATAAAGTTGTTTGTTTTTTTAACTTCTGCATACTTTCGGCTGTTTTAACCAGTCCAGAGCCAAAACGTTCAACTCATTCAAGACGTTCCAGCTCTCACTTTTGGGTTTTGTAACTTTGATACTTTTCAAAATATTACACTTTATTTAAGAAAAATCCTCCCATAGAAATACACGGATATGTAATTTACATCAGAAACCTTCTCTGGTTTTGCCTTCCTGTGTGACTTTTAGCTAACTTTTGCTACTTTTAGCTTTTTTTAATTTCCATTTATTTAGACGGATGGTCTCTTACAGGAGACATGTAAAACAGAGCTAGCTTTTTGCTACTTTTAGCTAAAGTTTTGCACCTTTTCATTTAGCTAAGGTTTTGAGACTTTTACTTTTAGCTACTTTTAATTTTAACCAGAGTTTTGCTACTTTAGCATTCTGCTACTTTTACCTTTCAGTGAGCGTTTTGCTACTTTAGTTTACATTTTTCTATTTAAATTATCATTTTGTTTCTTTTAGTTTGAGCTCATGTTTTGCTGATTTCAACTCTTAGCTGGTCTTTAGCTGTTAGCAAGCGTTTTGCTTCTTTTAGCTTTAAAAGCTCAGTTTCAGCTTCTCTCTCACTCGGCTGTAAAGTGCAGTTTTGTCCAGTTTTCTGGCAGAGAATCTGAGCGAGGCGAACCCGTTTCACTCGCAGCTCGCGGAACCAAACCCAGAGCAACATTTGGGTCACTTTGCTCGTTTCGGACCGAAGAACCAGCTGCTGACCCATTTGGGAAAGCAGAAAATAGAAATGCACGATCACGGCTTTTCAGGGAATCCAGAAAAATGTTGAATGAGCGAAAAATATTTTTGGCTCCCGTGTGTTTTTACCAGTGAAAATCCACCGGAGTAAAAGTCAAAAAGCAGCTTGTTTCCTTTTTTTTAGGAGCGGGTCTGTTCTGGGCAGGAAATAAAAAAAGATGAGAGGACGTTAAGCTCAAACTGTCAGCTGCATCTGAATCACTGATGTGCAGCTTTTACGCCTCTTTTTTCTTAAAACTTCAGTTTCTTTTCAGAATAAGATAATTGTTTCCAGCTGCTATGAAAAGCCAGGATGCCAGGGTCTGTATCTGTATCTGTATCTGTTAGCAAAATATCTCATGACCCACTGGATGGATTTTAATGAAACTCTCAGAAAGTAATCGTTGGATGAGTATTCACAGCTAGTTAAATTTTGGAGTTAACTCGATTCAAGATGGCCGTCAAAAAAAGGCTTTATTTGTACAGATATTGAGCTAATAGTTGGTGTGGTAGTAGCTGAGAGTTAGTCTTAACACGCACCATCAGATCATTAAATATGTTTAAAAATCCAAGGCTGCTTGATTCACTTCCTTGTGTTTATTTAATTTTAGCACATATGACTTAAAATGATCAATGTTTTAAAGTAACCAAATATTACCAAATCACAGTAACAATAGCATGCTTTAAATTCAGCTTCTCGTTAGAATTCAACCAACTAAAGTGATGAGAAACTTTCACTCTCATTAACCCTTTTGTAAAACTCCAATTTACTTCAATTTTAAAGTAAAAAAAAATATCTGAACTATCCCTTTAGGGAGCAAATTCCATCAACTATTGCTCTTCTCCGCTGAGTTAAATTTAACTTTAAAAGTTTGTCTTCAATCTATATTTTGGGGTAACTTTTGGGGGTAAAGTTCATTTTGACCGATATTAAACTTGACTTGGTAACTGTTTAACGCCTTCCAAAATCCTGAACGGTGCCGGAGGTCTACAACACGGCCATTTGCAGCGGGTTTTTTTTTTTTTTGTTCGTGGAGCCATTTTGCTCAACAGATCTGCTCCGAAGTCTCACAGCCCATTACTTCCAGGGGGAAAATCCATGCTCCAAGTCCGGCTAAAAGTTTTACCGCGGCTCTGAAAGGGTTCTGCTGCACTTCAGACTTAATTTGATTTACCTTTGATAGGTAAAAGTAAAAGAAACAATTTTTCTGTGAGTAAAATCAGCCTCCTGGGGAGTAAGAAGAGCTCTGGAGGGGGAGAAAATTACAGCAGCGAGGATGAAAGCGAACAGAAACTAAATCAGATATTGTGTTTTATCTCACAGGCCTGCGGTGAAACATAAAACAATCTGAGCTCCATTTTGCTGTGCAGCTTTTGAAGAGCTGCTTCTTTTATTATTTAAACTTTAATCTCTGACAAAACCCATTCAGATTAATTCACGAGGACTACATATGGATGTAATAATTGGATTTGACAGCGGACGGCGTTTGGTCAGTTTTAATGCAGCGAATGGGTCATCGAACCTCCAGACAAACAAACTGCAGCTCTGAGAAAACAAAACCAAAAGGTAAATAATTCATGTATGTAGATAGGTCTGTGAGAAATCCCCTCGTGTTTCTTATTGGGTTTTATCTGTTTTCTCCAGAACGTGAGAGGGAAGCAGGTCCAGGGACACACGTTTTAAATTATGCATCTGCTTTTGTTTTGGTGGTAAAAGTCATGTTGGGTGGATGAAGCTACCAGAGACACGAGGCTGAGCACCGTTTCCCATCCGGACGAAACGCTGAAAATGCATCTTCAGTAAAAGATTAATGAGGAGTGCTCCTCCGACTGATTGTCCATCTTAGTTTGTGTTTATAAAACGAGTCGGGGTTTTATTTTGGGCCCGCGGCGCTGCAGCTCGGATTATGTTTCACAGAGCTGCTCCTGTAACTTCAGAGCCGACAGAAGAAAGGAGGAAAAGGTCAGAGGACGTCCTGTCGGCAGCTGGAAGCTTAAATATAAACTCACAACTAAAAACACTCACGGTTCCCGTTCCAATCCACCATGAAATATCCTCTCATCGCGTTTCTTTCTTGTAAGGAAGCGTTATTTGTGCTTCAGAAAGATTTATAATCCTGTCCTGATTGGTTGAATGCTGAGTCAGACCTCACTATTGTTGTGGATATCTATCTGTATCTAGTTATTTGTATATCTATGTTTGTACAGATGAGTTTAGGAGTTTGTCATTTTCATAAAATGTTTAACCTTTTACAAATATTTTTACTATACATCTTCAGTTCCTTCAAAACCATTGTTCTCTTTGAAATCTGCTTCAGCAAACTGGATCTGATTTTATTTTCTTAGCTACTTTTAGCTTCTAGCTGGACTTTGTCTACTTTAGCTAACCTCTTGTAACTTTTAGCTAACCTTATGTTGCTTCTAGCTAAGCTTTTATTGCTTTTAGCTAAGCTTTTGATGCTTTTAGCTAAGCTTTTGTTGCTTTTAGCTAAGCTTCTGTTGCTTTTAGCTAACCTCTTGTTGCTTTTAGCCGGCCTTTTGTTGCTTTTAGCTGGCCTCTTGTTGCTTTTAGCTGGTCTCTTGTTGCTTTTAGCTAAGCTTCTGTTGCTTTTAGCTAAGCTTCTGTTGCTTTTAGCGTGCCTTTTGTTGCTTTTAGCCGGCCTCTTGTTACTTTTAGCTGGCCTCTTGTTACTTTTAGCTGGTCTCTTGTTACTTTTAGCTGGTCTCTTGTTGCTTTTAGCTAACCTTTTGTTGCTTTTAGCTAACCTTTTGTTGCTTTTAGCTAACCTTTTGTTGCTTTTAGCTAACCTCTTGTTGCTTTTAGCTGGCCTCTTGTTGCTTTTAGCTGGCCTCTTGTTGCTTTTAGCTAACCTCTTGTTGCTTTTAGCTGGCCTCTTGTTGCTTTTAGCTAACCTCTTGTTGCTTTCAGCTAACCTCTTGTTGCTTTCAGCTAACCTTTTGTTGTTGTGAACCTGAGAGATGAAATGGACTCAAAGATCTGAAGAGGAACACAAACAAATAATAATTCTGCAGATTTTACAGCTGCCTACATCTCTTTGATAGAAGACAGAGGTTTAAAAACACCTGACTGCTACCTGACGCTTAGGCAGGTGACTTCCACCAAGATCCAGTTAGAAACACACGTTTACAGAATAAAAAACAACCAATTTGTTTTTAATAAATGGAAAATAAGGAGCTGCTTTGGATGATCTTAGTTTCTGCCAGAAATAAGAACAGGAAGGTGTGCCAAAGAAGATCTGGCAAAGGTCCTGCAGCTGACGTGAATCATTTTTTACTTTTAATGAGTAAAAAAATAAAAAACTCAGACCTGTTTTTGGTTTGGCATCATGGCAAAATGTAAAAATAAAAAGGTTAAAGGAACGTGATTAAAATTCACATCTAAAAAAGGTAAAAAAAACTGGACATTTGTAAATGTTCTACAGTTCTTTGCCTCATTTATTAAGCATAATCACATAAAAAAACTAAATGTTTCAGGGGAATTCCTCTTAAAAACATTTATGTAAAAACAACAAAACTTTAATCTGATTTTGGCTCAATGACTATTAAGAGAAATTTAAACTTCCTGTGAATAAAACCAGAATCAGAGGCATCATTTACTCGTTATTTACTGTCAAAGAACAAAAAATGAAGGATTAAGCCATCATAAAATAAACTGAAATACGTTCTGAACTCTTTGTCACCAGCCCTTAGTCATCGTTTCTCTAAGTCCTCGTGTCTTTAATGGTTTACTCGTGTTGTTTGGAGGACTAATCACGCTGACACGTCGTGCCTAATTGCTCATTTAAGAAGCAGCTTCAGGACAAATTAGAGCCTCGAAGTGATGCAGTTTGTTCCTCCTGCCGGGTCCTGAGGAGAAGCAAAAATCTTTCTGCTCGTGATGGAAAATAAAGTGCATCAATTTAGAAGACCGGGTGCGATAAAAGAGCTGCTAGGTGAAATGTGAGGAAATATGAAGCTGCGGAGTTCAGGAAGTAGCAGATGATAAAATCTAAATCTGAGGCTCGTAAAACACCAGCGAGAAGTTTGCTTCTTATGGCCGTAAAATCAGACCATCCGCCTGAGTCTGGCACCGGCTCAGACACGAGGATGTATCGATTACCAGGGGGGCTTCAGCTGAGTGTGTGTGTGTGTGTGTGTGTGTGTGTGTGTGTGTGTGTGTGTCTTGAAACAAGACGCTCTGCTGTCTGCAGCTGCATGCCATCATTAACTCCAGGCTCCACACTGAGCTACAAGACAAAAATAACCTCTGCCATTTGGTTTAAAATGCGTGCAGATCAGGAGGAGGCGCTTAAAGGAATAGTTCAGGTCTTTTAAAGTCGAGCTCTTTATAACAATTTATATCTTACCTGCTGCAGATAGTAAGGATGAGCGATTTAGGCAAAAAAAAAGCCTTCCGATTTGTAAATTTTGCTTCAAATATTCAGCCCCTCTTATCCCGTCCTGTTCTGGCAGTAAAGCTGAGCTCACCTGTGACCAAAGTTTCCCCTTTATAATCTTTTCAAAATAAACTACAATGAGAAGAAACAGATGCCAAGGTTTCAGAAAACATTGGTTTGTTTGGAAAAAACCAACGCTAGGAAACAACTTACCCATTTTACCGATGTGCTAACAGCTAGTCCCAGACGGTGGACTGCTGCCATCTTGAAACATATGAATTTTTTGTTTTAATCCCCTCAACATGTAGTCCCATACTTGGATTGTGTATCTGTTGATGGTAAAACATGTCAGATTCCCTCTGAGCGCTCGTAAGCCTCTTCTGACCCCTGATTGTGCTCACTGATCAGCCTGGTCAGAACTAAACGATTTCTTCAAACTGAAGCTGTTTAAAGAGCCGTCTACAGCAGGCGAGGTTTAAATTGTTACCAACCTTTTCACAAAACCCAATTTCAGAAGGTCTGACGTGTCCGTTTAAAGCGGAGTTAAGTGGTATCGTTGGAGCTGCAGGAAACAAACGGAGCAATCAACACCAACACTGCTTGTGGGTCAAAATCAATGAAAGTGCTTCCCTCTCACTCTTAGCCTTTGATTTTTGATTTTTTTAATTACATCCTTTAGTTTATTGGCTTTTATTGTATTTGAATCAGTCTAAAGTCCAAATGAGTATCAATTAAACAATTTTTTTTTTTTTTTTTTAAATGTAAATATCATTACATTTCAGGGTCTGTACGTCGGATTGGACCTCACACTAGACAGCAGGAAGCTGATTAACTGGTTCATTTTCATCTCAAACTTCAGGACAGGAGCGGGGCTGAACAATATCATCAATAATTTATTGATATCGCAATAACATTGTGCACAAATATCACAAAAAGACCGCTCTGATGAAATAAACTGGATTAACAGTCATATAATCAGCCCTCACTGCCTAAATGATCCTGGCTGAGACGCTGAAACAAACCCTGTTGTGAGCATCGGGACAACAAAACAAAAACAGAGGCCCGAGGAAAAAGGAGAAAATGGGGATTAATTGCAACCATTGCAGTTTTTGACAGTACTATCACAACTGGATGCGTTCCTAATATGGTGCAGCCGAGGACGGGACTTTTTCCAGAGTGAAGAGACCATCTGTGATGCTGCTGTACAGTAATTAGTCTACGTTAGACAACTAAATGGTAAATGGACTGCATTTGTGCTGTTCTGGTCTTACTGACCACGATGCACACACGAATCTGCAGCTCAGGGGTCGCTAAGGGGTTCAGCGTCCCGCCCAAAAAGGTTTCGACATGCGGTGGGAAACTTCCACGTGTCCACTTGTCCTCCTGAGCCGCTTTCAGCCGCCTGGTAAAATGATTGGATTTATAAATACAACCCTGGAACTCCTAGTGCAAAAAACAGCCTGTAAAACTTGCACAAAATCTCAAAAACCTCAACAAAACACAGGAAGGAGTGACTGTGAGGTATGGGGTTCACTCATCGACAGCAGCTGGACAGGCGGTACGTTTCTTCGGTTTGCATTTGTGTCGGAGATCCAACAAAACAAAGTCCTGGAACTGTTAGTTGTCCATTTCAGTCAATAACCCACTGGGCTACATTTAGTCTTGTGAACAGCGTGTCCAAAATGTCTCAAAATATTTGCAAACACTCACATTTCTTGCACTTTTGAGTCTAAACTATAGTCTCAAACAGTCACAACCCAGTGATGTTTGGAGCAGGAGGCAAATTAAAAAGATCTAAAACTCTAATCTTAAAGTCGGGTTAAATATCTTTACGCCTCGTCACTTTTACACGAGGCAGTCGTTTCCACGGTCACTATTTGCTTAACTAAATAAGATGTGTTTCTGACTGTATCCTACTCTGGATCGAAGGTTTATTTCACCGGTCGAACCCTAAAAACAACCGCAGACACTTATCCTGAGCGATAAGAAGAAGAGCCGTTTGTTACCCGGCTGTGGATCGGTGGTTCGAGCAGTCGTCCTTCAACGGGACAGCTGCAGGTTCGATTCCTGGCAGCATTTATGTCGAAGTGTCCCTGGGTGAGACACTGAACCCTTAATTGCCTCCGATGTGCCTCATCGGTGCATGAATGGAGTTTTAAGCACTGATTAGACTCTATAGGAGGATTTATTCAGGTTAGCTTTGTAGAGATGTAGAAGAGAGCTGTGTTGGTGGGAAAATGAGGTCACAGATTGTGTTGTAAAGAGCTTTGAGTGGCCTGGTTGGCTGGAACGGTCCTATAGAAGAGCAGTCCATTCATCATTTACCCAAACAAAAGTCCTGTTGGACTCAGCTGATCAGCATCAGGACCTTCAGCTTTATGAATGAGATTTAAGACCGTCAGGGAGAGAAAACGCTGCCATCAAAGGCTTCACAGATTCTTCAAGAAACCCACAGAGAGGATTAGCCGGGCCTTACAGAACAACATTTCTATATGTTTCTGTTACTGAAGCACAGAATAACCTGCACTAACGATGTTTTACTGAGCTGCACCCAGAAACCCAAACACTGTCACACAGGGGCATTTCTCCTCCTTCTGAGCTCTTAGCATCTTTCACCGAGATAAGCCAAGCATGGATTCTGTTACAGTCCAAAGTGTACCTGCATCAGAGTGTGTGTGTGTGTGGGTGTGTGCGTGTGTGTAATCCATTCTGTCCTCTCTCTGCTCTATAATTAGGTTTTGTGCTCAGACCCCGGCAGGATCTTCCTTTTGGGGAGGATTTGTCAGCTTTCTCATTATTTATTTATCTATTAGTTTATTTTGAAAGGACGAGCACGCTGCAGATCGCCACACACACACACACATTCCACCCACAGGCTCTCCAAACACCCCCTGCCACCACAGACAATATGCTACTGCAATTTGCACACAGCGAGGCGCGGCGTTCGGGGCTGCAGAGTGGTGTTAACAGGAGCGACGATCATGGCGGCGCGGCGCCCCGCAGAGGGGCCGCTGATCTAACTGCGTTACCCAGAATTAACTCATCCAGGCGCCGGCGTGTTTGTTTTTGTTGTAATCACGTCGCAGCAACTTCAATTGATTCTTCGCAAACTTTTCCAACTTCCCTGACACCCACCGCCACCGGACCGTGTCCTCGCTTGGCTTCCATCGGGATCAGAGCCAAACTACGAGCAGCGTTAGCAAAATATCTCCTGAACCAGTGGATGGATTCTGATGAAGTTTTCAGAAAATAATCACTGGATATTCATCTACAGCTGATTAAATTTGGACCTTACTCTCCGCCACAGCTGATGGCCAACACAAAAAAAGCTAAATTTACAGATATTGAGCTAAAACTTGGTGAGGAAGTAGCTGAGAGTCGTCCCAAACACAAACTCTGAGGGCTAGCTGATCGTGCAACATCTTTGTTTAAAACTTCAAGGCGTCAGGCGGGATGCATTCCTTCAACGAATGCTGCTGTACTGGATAAACCTTTTCATGAACATCAGGTATTTACATTTAACTTTATGGTTGTGAGAAGGACGATTAGTGGCAGCAGCAGCTAACTTTTTTTTTTTTTAGATTAGATTTTATCCTTTTAAAACTAATAAAATGAGCCCCAAATAAAACTAATGTCTGAGCTTATTTAAAGGCCCTAGTCCTGGTGTAAACACTGAAACCCCCACAGCCGGCTGCGGTCCTGGCGTGCTGCCTCATCCACACGGAACGACGCCGGGATGTGCCGGCTGCAGACAGATTCCCCGACTGCATCAGGGCTCAGATTAGGCAGCTCCGCTCGGTCCAAACAGACAGCAGAATAATCCAACAACACAAGGTTTGTTAAATGGAGCGACACAAAGTGCTCGGCTATAAATAAAGCTGGGGAGTGAAAACTAATTACCCAGCAGGGTTCGAGAATCAAACAATGTAATGAGCTTGAAGTTGTAAAAATCACCCGTGTGGTTCTGTTTCATAACTTAGATTTACAAAAAGTTAAACAAAATAAGTACCACCCGCCAGCTTTTTATGCCAGAGCTTTAGCCTAAAACCATCTCATGTCTAGAAATGATGATTTGACGTTTAGGTCAAACCTTAACAATAAAATTATGCCCTCAAAGTTTATTTATTCTCTTTTTTAATATCTACACATAGAAAAATGACTAATAGATGGTTAGATTGTGTTCTTTGCACTGAGTAGAAAGGCATATAATTGTGTTGTACATTTTATAAAATAACAAAGCTTCTGATTCTGGAAATAAATCTCAGCTAGTTAAAAATTATTTTTGTGTTTTCTAAGGTTGATCAGCTTTCTTTCTCATGTCTGAAATTATTACAGCTGTTTCAAATATCTTAAACTTATTTCCTGTTTTGCCTATTCTCTAAAACTGCAATAAAATGTATTATTTTCCAACATTTTCTCATTTTAACTAACGTTATCTTCTAAAAGAAGGACAATATGGACATTTATTTGAAGCTGCTGAAGCAGAAAAATGTGTCATAAAAGCTCAAGTTAAGCAACTTACGGGAACTTTTTATTTGGAGTTTCACTAAATTCCCAAACTTTATTCTAATTTATAATAATCCAACAGAAAACTCATTTTAAAAGTCAGATAGAAAACTTTTCCATCCCTGTCTTCCTCATTTCTTTTATTTCCAATCCTATTTCAGGTCTGATTTTTTTTATGGAAGTCATTTTTTTCACATGTTGAAACTGGATGTGATTTTATTTCTCTGTAAAAGAAATAAAAAATAAAAAAAGAAAGAAAAGGTCCCCTGTGTCTTTTTGCTGTTTTTATTTTTCTCATTTTCCCTCGAATGAGTTCTTTTCTTTTTTCGGGGGAAATTTCATTTCCCCTCTGAGTCCCCGGTGGCTTCTTTGAATCTTCGACTTATTACTTTTTCTGAGCCGGAGTCGTTTGCATGCACAAATAAGCTCAACTACAAACAAGAAACCTGGACGGCTTTTGAGTGAAATTCTCCTCAACTCCCGCGTCTTCGACATCAAACCATTTAATTAACCCAGCTTTTTAAAAAGGGAGAATCGCCTCCTGTTGGAGCACAGATTTGTGTTGTAATGTTGTTTTTCAGTCCAATTAATCTCTCACTGCGTATGGATATATATCTGTCAGAGCAAAATTAGAAAAGATGTAAAACTTTATGGCTGTGAAGACAGTGAATTTATTTTATGACACCTTCTGGCTGTGAAGAGGAGCAGCTGCAGACAGAAAACTGGGACTTCAGCAGCTTTAATCGGAAAAGTCTTTAAGGAGGGAAGTCGGCCAACAAACGGTGCCATGTTGCATGACTTCGCTCAGAAACCAGAGCCAGGAAGTAGTCTCCCGCGTACGTCCTCCTCCCCGGTGGGTTCGCTGCTGGGGTAATTATTTTACAGGAGCTATCATGAAACTGATCTGACAGATGCAATTACGATGAGGATGAGGCATGACTGGCGTACCAGCGATGTAATTCCTCTTCTGTTACAGACCATTATGTCAACATGGATTCAGCGAGTCTGGAACCAGCATGAGGGAAACTTGGAGTAAAGCTAACCGGCTGAAATCTGTTGAAACACGAGTATCTGACTATAGGAAGTGGAAACGAGTCAGATGGAATATTATTAAAGCAGAGAGGATTATACGCCTCTGAATCCGGTCCTGTCTGTTTCAGATGCTCTTCAGCTCCAACACACCTGACTCAGTCAAACAAATCGCCTCATCAGCAGGCAATCAAATTCAACACAAATCCAACTCGTTTAACTTTAATCAGGTGCGACGAAGCTGGAAGACGTTTCAGAATTCAGGACCACGGTGGGGAATGCTGGACGTGCCTGAGGAGAATTATTACAGCTTATTAAAAACGCTGCTTTAGCGTACGCGGGTGAACACAGCCGACTTCTTGATGTACATGCAAAGGTGCACAGATACATTTCAAAACTTTGTTTTAGCGCAGGGGTATCCAGTCCTGGTCCTGGAGGGCCACTATCCTGCATGTTTTAGTTGTTTCTCTGCTTTTAAATGACTGAGTGATTACCAGGTTTCTGCAGAACTTAAAGACCTGCTGAAGAGCAGGGAAACATCTAAAACATGCAGGATGGAGGCCTTCCAGGACCAAGATTAGGCACCACTGTTTTAGCGGCTTCGACTGAAGTCAAATATTTTGCTAAATATTCAGAAAACTTGCATGGAACCCCTGAGGCAGAAGTTATACTGACTGAGGATGAAACATAAATCAAAGTTGCATTACTTGATTCCCTGACAGGATACATACTGCCCACCACCCTGCAGCTCAGAGTCTTTATTCTGTCATATTATCTGTTAGGGATGACTCTCAGCTACTACCACACCAAATTTAAGCTGAATATCTGTGAAACTGACCGAGTTGTAGCAGTCTTTGTAATAAGGTGAACCAGCCACGGCGTCCTTCTTGAATTGGGTCGACTCCAAAATATTCATCTGATATTTAGGTTCTGAAATTTTCGTTAAAATACGTCCATGAGATATTTTGCTAACAGGCAGACAAACACATGAGCCTTTAAACAAAGAAAGCCAATGTGATATTTGTAAAAACAGGAAGTATCTGGTTAACAGTGGAGGTGCATCTTTTCTGAGCACCAGTCAGTGAATGCAGCTTCAGAAGTTTTAAATCCGGACTAAAAAGTTGGAATTATCCAGAATTTAATTCCTTCTCCAACCTCCAGTTTGGACGGATGTTTTCTGACAAGTGCTTTGATAACCTGAGCTATAAGCAGACGTGTGCGTTTACATTAAACTCTTGGAGGAGATCAGAAAGCTCGTGTTTAACCTGCAGCGCTTCTGGATGAGGCAGATAAACCTTCAAACCGCTGAATGAAGAGACTGACATGTGGGTTTCTTCAGCAGCAGCCCCCGAAAGGTTTGAACGGCGTCGCTTCAATCACCTTTAACTCTGAATCGGAAACCCCGCAGAGGGAAAAAAATCCCCCCTCATCGTTTGTCAAGTGAACGCAACACCTGAAGAGCGACTCGAGTCGGGCAGAAAGACGGCGAGGTTACAGAGAAACGCAAAAATCAACAAACACTACATCCTGATTTACACTTCTACAAAACATATATTGTTTGCCCAGATTTAAGGATATCAGCTCCAATCTTTTCATTTACTTGTATTTTTAAATATATTGAAAATACAACAAACAACCACTTCCTTTAACACAAAAATCTTTCTTTTCTCGGTTCAAATTCACTCAAACAAAAGCTGCTAATTCCCATCAGTTGAGTTGTTTTTGAGTTTCATAAATAAAAGAAACGTTTTAAAACAGTTCCTAAAACATGGAATGAGTCTCTAGCTGTTTTTAAAACACTTTTTTTTTCCTCTTGGCTTTTAAACCCAGAGTTATTGTCTGTGTCTTAATCTTTTACCTTCTTCACCTGCACTATTTTAAAGATTGTCTGCAGCTCCTTTATTTCACCTTATAGCTGTTTTATTGCTGTTCTCTCTTATATTGGTGTTGGACAGCACTTTGTTCAGCTGTTGTGTTGTTTTTTTAAATAAAGTGGTATGGTTTGATAAAAGGAAAGCAGTAAAATTCTGGTAAATTACTGAAAAAGCTAAGAAGCAAAAACAATACAAGGTCTTTTGGAGTTTTACTTTATTTGTGCTTCTTAACGCCCTTTTTTGTTCAGAATATTTTACATTTTTCAGTTCGTAATCAGGTGAAATTAATCTGTTTTGATCACTGAATACAAACCGGCCCTTTGTAGGGGTTCGTTTTGGATCCCTGACTTGTTAAGCCTCACATTTTTTAAACTGAAAAACCTAAGAGATCCCTGAGCGGTTTTTGGGTTTTGTTGCAGCTCAAACAAATCCTCCTCCTTGAAGGTGAGACGTGGAGCTGACACAGTATTCACGGTTCATCCTACATATGCGTTCAGAGACAGAGAGAGTTGAGAATGAATGAGAGCCGAGCGCACAGGTCAGCTCGTCCATGAATTTTTAACTCTGCCTGTAAATGTCACCGAGTTCTGGAAAGTTCTGTCAGCGGTGGAGGAATGGTTTCCCTCTGTCCGACAGAAAGGAATGATTAATTACAAATCAAGCTTACTGACAGCTGTTTAAAAAGTCCCCTGTTTCAGTAAAAAACTTCTGCGTATTATGATAGTATTCAGCTCTTCGGCTCACATCAGTTGTGTCAGGCGAGAAAACGGCAGAAAATCCCAGATAAAAAAACAAAAATCGAACATGAGAGGCATACTTTGAGGGCCAACACGTCATTTACAAGGTTTGACCAAAACGGCTGCAACTCTTCTCATCTTTAGTCTAAAATGTGCATTCCTTCAATTAAGATTAGAGCTTTTATTTTGTAATATTATCCCATTTTTTTGTATCCTAAAGCCTTAAACCAGGAAGGAGGCGGTTTTATTGTGAACACTGACTCCTGCTGTGTATCTGACTCGCCTCCTTATCACCTTTTGTGCAGCTTTTGTCTGCAGAAACTTTGATTTTTGGACTTTAAGTCGCGCTCTGACTCGGGGCCCGGGGCCGAGCAGGTGTTTCTGTGAATCCATGACAGCCCCGTCCATATTTAGTAAAGCTCTGTGAGGACAATATACAGTCATTCTGCCTTCGACGCAGATTATTTTGGTGCCAAAGACTTTCCAGGCACAGAAAAAATAAAAAATAAAAAAGCAGCTGTAGCCCGGCGCCATAAGGGCAACACAGCAGCTATTCTGGTTTTCAATCTGCAACCGAATCCGAGGCTGGGATGAACTCGAGTGATTTGGTCAGTTAGATAAAAAAGATGTTTTTAAATGTGCCCGGTAAGTGTTGAAACCTGCAGCGCTTTGCCAGAAGTGGATTAATGGCCGCCGTCAGCGGAGTACGCAGACTCAGACGGCGATTAGCAGACAATGGCAACAAACGGGCAGCTATTAGGAATCAGATGAGTGACGCCTGGATCCGAACAGCAAACATGATCCTGCCGGCAGACTATTTGTGGACTCATAAAGGAAGCCGGACTGTATTTATCCCTGGTGGATGGAGCGTTCCTCCGTCTCTGAAGGTGTAAAATCATCTGTTTCTTCACGGCTTTTACCAGATGTCAGCTTCATGCTGTATGAAGGAAAACCACATGATGCTTTCAGCTGCTTAAAATGAGCTTCGCATCCAAACAATGTGAAGATTCAAACTAATAATCACACAGACATGAGCACCTTCTACGACTTTAAGAATCAGATCAGAAGAGATTCGGGCTCTTCTCTTATTTTTTATTTCCAAGACACCAAATCACCTGGGGGGGGGACAAAAACAGATAAGATATTTTAAAGCTGGGGCCATTAGCAAAGCGGCTTATCTGTGGTAGTTCGTTATTTTGTTCCCTTCCTCAGAGCACCTGAACGTGAACCGAAGATAGCGGCTGGTGACATCAGCAAAGACATCTTTTAATAACGGGGAAAAAAATAATAATAAAATAAGATCTCACAGGAGCGGAACAAAGGCTGGCAGAGAAGCAAAACAAAGAAAAGGCAGCTGCAGAGTTCAAGCTGATGAGGAATTATTCAGGAGAGACGGAGGCAGGAAGCAGCAGGAAAGGAGTAACAAACACTCGCTGTGAACTCCTGAAAGGAATGCATATCACCCGCCACCTTTCAAGGCGTTTTAAACCACGTTTTAGCTCCAAAAATTCACTGAATTAAACCCATTTTTGTGTTCGCTAACGTCAGGTTATCTGCGGTGGCCATCTTGACCGGGACTATCTTTAAAAGTTAATCAGTAGATGTTCGTTTTATCAAAATTTGTCCAGAGGTTTAGGAGAAATTTTGCTAACAGACAGACAGACAGAGACGATCGCATGTTAGGAAATTAAATATAAAACTTCTCAGTAACACAACAAAGTTCAGACGGCCGGCAGCGCGACAAAGAAATTAAAACCAGACAAGAAAAATAACCTTTAAACAAAAACTGTAAATGAATCCACATATGAAAAACCACAGAGCGTAACGATCGGTCTGGATCTTTATCGATTCTACGATCGATTGGAGCTGACCTTCAAACGACGGCAAAAACAGGCTGTTAAGAGCTGATAGTTGTTTTATTTTTCAAAAAATTAGTGTTTCCAAGGTTTTAAAACGAGTATTTGTTAAAACAAGAAGTGTGGCAGAGGTGGAAGAGGAAAAAAGTGTTTTGTTTAAATGAAAACTTGTGATTGACAAAACAAAATAATAATCATACCTACTCCACAGCTTTACCATCAACATCAGCGTTTAGTTTGGTCCTGAAGCTACGAGAAAATCTGAGTTCCCTCACTGAATAAAGTCCTTATTTCCAGAAAGTTCTCGCCACAAACTGTCAGAAACAACTGGACCAGAACGACTCTGTAACGACTCAATGGTACCGTTCACCACAGACACGCCTGAAACATTGAATTAATTCAAAACAGAAGAATCAAAAACTATTTTACCGCTGAAATTAATCTCTCTTTCTCCCACCTAAATTCACATCCAGGAACAGCTCAGTGTACGTTTTATTTACATTATGTTGTTTTTGCTTTTTTCAGTTGTTTTCTGTCTTCTTGCTGCACAAACATCAGCCTCTTGTGACATAAAACACCAAAACTGAACAAAAAAAAGGAACTTGACACTTTTACGCAGCTCCTGGATTTAATCCTGTAGGGCTCTTATGGTTAAAATAAAAATTAATCACAGATTCTGAAAACAAAACTCTGGAAATAAACGTGGAAACTTTCCAGAAGCCACTGGGCATCGCATTAGAGGCGATCCAACAGAGAAATCCAATCCCGAGCGAATTATTTCAACCTAATTTCATTTGAAGCGTTCCTGGTCTCATCGCTCTCCCTGCTGGAGACGTTTTCCGATGAAAAGATTCATTTTCAGGCAACACAAATGAAAACATGATGATTCATGTTGTCACGGTGAGGCCAGATTTATTACTGAGGTAATAATGTTGCTCCTCTGTTTGTGGCTCGTTTGTCTCGATGATGAAATAATGAAACTCACGTTTGTTTTTGAACTGGAGCCATTTTCTTCGTTGGCTGAGGTTGACAGGCTGTGGCGGCCATCTTGAATCAGTTGTAGATGTTTGTGATTACTTTCAGAAAGTTTCAATAAATCCCACCCATTGGGAAACACACACAAGCGGCGGGTGATTTTTAATGACATTCAGCAAATGATCTCTGCAATAAAAATGGCTGCTGCGCTAAAACGAATTTAGTTTTAGAAATTTAGTTTGTAAAGTTGTTTCATCTTTGACCTCATTGTTTATTTGTTTCTGTTTTACATCATTTCTCTGTTTTTCCAGCTCTTTGCACCAAACGAGCGTCGTGCCTGTTTAAAAGTCTGAAACAATTCCAGGAAATCTGTATCTTTTGTGTGAAAACGACTCTTTTATTGATTTTCTGAGTCTGACGGGGAGTTTCTGACCTCGGCTGTGGGCTGTAGGGGCAACAACACGGTCAGCTCCTCCAGCTAATTATTTACATATTTCACATAACTCCAGGAACACGGTTTGCCTTTTAAAAAGCTTCACCGGGGGCGAAGTCTGTGTTTGTGTGGTTTGACGACATGGAAAAATGACCGTTTTCTTCCCGTCGGCCTTCCTGTGTTTTGACAGGCTGTGGACAGAGCCAAGCGTTTACCGTGTTTTCACCGCAGGAAGAGCTCGTCTCTCCAAGTCCTGAACCGCCGCCGTCGCTCAGCCTCTGCTGACAGGTGAAGAGACGACGTGACTGCACCAATGTTACAGAAAAACTAGTCATCTTCGACTTGATGCTTTGTTTAATCCACTCTGCCGTGTACTTCTCTGTCAAACGTGATTCAAAGGGACGTTTTTACTGCACTGTGCCTAATTATCTCATATTAAAGGTGGGCGATCATGTAAATGCCTGTGTTTGTTTGTCTGTCTGTTAGGAAAATGAAATTCTCAGAAAGTAATCAGCGGATGTCTGGCTGCGTTCCCACTGCAGGTCTTAATGCTTGATTTTCTTCTGCGACATTAAGATTTAAATGCGACCTCCATCAGACTGCGGGGTGATCAGCCTACGACCTGAAGAAGAAGAAGAGGGCGTGACACCGCACGCAGCACGCCGTGTTCACACAGCTGTTGTTGTGCGATCAGAGCCAACTAAACGCCAACAGTAATTTTGCAGCTCCCCGCCTACTCTGGCATAGAATTGAACTTCTGGAACGGGAGTAACACACTGAAGGTGGGAACAAACCACAGTATCGTTCCCGTTATGATAGTACCTATACGACCCGACACCAACGTTGGAGTCATATGTTGGACTTCAACTGGACTTCTGTTCTGCAGCTGAAGACGTCTGGAGTCGTGAGCTTCAAACTGATTGACGTCGGTATCAATGACGTCAATATTTGGATTCGTCTGTAAAACTCGACTTCAGTGACGTTAAAGTCGGATGAAATGCAATAGGACCTAAGTGTCCTTACCGCACACAGAAGTATAAACATTAGGCTAAAATCTGGTGTGGTAGTAGCTGAAAGTCATTCCCAACACACGCTCAGAGTCCCAACAGGTCTCACCGTATCGCTCGTGCGTAACATTATTTTCAAGATTGACCAAAACGGCAACAACTCCATCGATTCTCGGCCTAAAATGACCCATTTTCTGTGGATTTTACCAGTCATGCCTGTGAAGTGATTCTGTGAACACTGAAAGCCTAATTTGAGGATATTAGTCCAAAAACACATAAAGGAACGGTGATACGACAGAGAAATGTTCTGGCTGATTTGTTTCCCTCGCCGAGTGTCAAAACGTTCCTCAGCATCCAGATATCCTCAGCCTTCATTCAGAGTCGGCTCACGGAGGAGCTGCTGCCGTCAGATCCAGCTGCAATGTCAGAGATAAGAAACAATGTCATGTGTCACGAAGCTGATGGGAGCTAAAGGCCTGGCAGTCCTCGAAGGAATGCCTGTCGCCCGCTGCCTTTGCCAGACCTTTAAACTAAGATCGTCTCGTGTTCAGAAACGATGAAGCTGTTGAACCCTGAAGATACATCCGTGATTTTGGCAAATGTCACGCTCTGAATGACTCTCAGCTACTACCACACCAGATTTTACCTCAATATCTGTGAGTTATAACCATGTTTATGTTGGCTGAGCTGTAGACGAACATCCAGTGATTACTTTCTGCAAGTTTCATAAAAATGTGTCCAGTGGGTTTTGAGCTATTTTGCTAACAGACAGACAGAGGCAAAAACATCGTCGCCTGCCTTTTGGTTTTGGCGGTGGGCGATAAAAAGGCCTGCCTGCGAGCTGTACAGGATGTTGTCACAGCTCCCTGACTCCGTGACGGGGTTGTTGTGCGCTCGCTCGGCCCGGTGACTCAAAAAGGAAATTGATCTTTAGATTTCAGCTCCTGACTAAATCATCGCTCACTCTGCGCCACATGCCACCCTCTGATGGCCTCTCATTTTTCTTATGTCCCGGAGAACATGGTGATTTGTTCTGCATTGTGTAAGGAAATATTTAAAAAAAAAAACCGTCAGCTGCCAACAAAGTTGACTTCACCTGCTTTCAAACCAAACTACATCTCTGGACCACATTCCTCTCCAACACGAAATGATAAACGTTCTTTAGAAAACCTCTGACAAAACCGTATCAGTCATTTTTACGCCCGGCTGAAGCGCTTTCTCCACACCGTAAATTAACGACTTTAAAGCTCCACGCGGGAACAAAAGTCTCGGGCCTCGACTCGAAGCCGGCGTCGCTGCAATCAAACTGATAAAATTTGTCTCTTTTATGTTAACCTCCACTTCACAACAACAACAAAAAAAAAAAACTTAACAAGCTGAAGTCTCTTTCAACTTCTGCGGAGAAATGAAACTGACCTTTGGACGAGTGAATCAAAGGAAATTAAAACCAAAGCAGCGGGGAAACGGTGAAGTAAAGAGGACAAAGGTGAGCCTCTTTTTTTGTTCTTTAAACCTTCAAACATCAGCAGCGATGAAGTTAAAGCTGATGTAAGAAGCATTTTTAAAGATTGCAATTTGACTAATAAAGCCATGATGAAATCTTTAGTAACCGTTCTGAAGAAATGAAAAGAATCATAAACAACAGGGCTGTTATATAATGCCAAAAATAATCACGATATTTGTTGTTTTACTGTTTGTTTTTTTATTTTCTGTGCGTTTTTTTGCAATCCAACTACTTCAGACTTGGTGTTATTTTAGCTGTTTCTATATCAAAACCTTCAGCTTATACAGCAGATGGGTGCTGAGACTATTGCTGAAGCATTAAAACAGGTTTCTTCCCGCCAGCGTCTCAGCTCTCATGTCGTTCTACAGATTTTGCTTCCCTCACCGCGACCGGACGTGTTTATCAAACTAACTGAGACAGAACACACCATTTAACATCGAACAAAAATGAGCGAACGAAGGGAACGTGACCCGACGCCGCCCGGCCGAGGCACACTTCCTCCCGTTCGCCGCAGCCCTGAAGAGCCACCTGGGTCTCTGCGGTCGTTTTAAACTCTCTAAGTTTTCCTGGAACAGCTGGATTTTCTAACAGCCTCCAGCTGCTTCTCAGCAGAAGAAACAAAAGGCTCCATCAAAGCTCATAACCACGCCCACAACAACTTCTGACCAATCACACGACACAGTTCAACCCGGGCCTTGTGTCGCCGGACGTCCTTCCTGAAGCAACCTGCAGCCCCCGAATCTACAGAAATATTCTTGTTCTTATGTTTATTCGCTGCTTCTCAGTTTCAGGCCCACTGTTTTTTTTTAAAACCAGACTTTTTAGATTCAGATTCCGGTCTCACACACGTTGCATCTTGCTCGTGACGTTCTGTTTTTTTGTTTCCACACTTTGTCTTTCTGAGATATCGTAATGCCGCTCGGTAAATCACCCGTGGGATCCCGATCGCTGTTTGAAAAGGAGTTAAACTCTGATTTGTCTCGGGTAAGCCGGGGGAAAAGCCGAGCGCTGAAACGCGTCCGTTCTTGTTGCCGTTTGTCTATTAAAGTTGCTATAAAACATATTGGTGAGTGTTGACAGTTTCACCTAAATTACAGGAGTGTTCCACCTCTGGAAAAGTAATGATTTATCGACGCGGGCTGCCAGAGAGGAGGGGAACTCCTGACCTCATCATTCCTCCTTTTCAACCTCGCTCTCAAGTTTATCTGAAACTGGAAGCGCCGGAGAGAGGGAGAGGAGGAGGAGGAGGAGGAGGAGGAGGAGATGAAACGTGGAGGGAAAGTTCAACCTCCTTATGATCCTTTGGCACGAGCAGCAAACACAGGCTTAAAGATAATCCTCCATCAAGAGGCCTGACATTCACACACAAGCTGGCTAATTATTTTTGTCCACACGGCTGTTTTCCAACACTCATCGATATTTCTGATGCCGTAAACATGAGCAGAGGTATAAAGTCAGGATATTAACCAACAATGAGTTCTATATTGTCATTTTTAGAGAATTGTTGCATGTTTCTGACCACCCAGAACAGTTATTTTTCCTCTTCGGTTTCATCCTGAACGCTTTGTGGGCACAGAATCAAGGTGAGGGGAATAATCTGTTAAAAAGATTGCGCTCAGCAAGACCAAGCATGAGTTATTTTCTTTAAAGGAGGGAAACTCTGCTTTTTTTCCCCTTCTTTCTCTTCATCAGTCAAATGAAATATTTTATTTTCCACAGCTGCTAACCATGAAAGCGTGACAAAAAAAAAAATGTAGAATTGGGATGACACATGGAGATAAAAACTCCTCCCAGAGGAAGACAGGACTGTGAAAGTCGACCATACGCATCATTTCCTGCTGTCAGAGGGAGGCGGCGGCGGAGGCAGCGGTTGATATCCACCTGTTGTTTCACATAAAGCCTTTGCCACGGCCTGACTTTCCTCTGCTGACGGGTTTGGTTGAAAAGTGGAGAGCCGTGACCTCTCAGCGGGAGGAAGGAGCCGGACGAACGGAGGGGAACGGCGGGACGGAGCAACTGAGCACGGCGACACAAATCACTGACGCGCCACGGGGAACCTGACAGGTGACCGCAGAACGTTTGTCAGGATTCAGGATCTGATACCGGAGACGAGGAAGGCAGCAGGAGCCAGGGAGGAAAAAAAAAAAACTAAATAACAGAGCAAACAAACAAAAACGACTGAAATTCTTCCTGTTTGAGAAAATACTGAGTGAAAGCTGAGAGAGGATAAAACTGAGCCGGTAAAATTAAAACAAGCTGAACAGAAGCTAAAATTAGCTAAACAGAATCTAAAACGTGCAGAGAACAGGCTAAAATGAACTGAACAGAAGCCGAAACGTGCAGAGAACAGGCTAAAATGAGCTAAACATTAGCTAAAAGCAGCAGAGAACAAGCTAAAATGAGCTGAACAGAAGCTGAAAGGAGCAGAATAGAATATAAAGAGCTGAACATAAACTAAAATGTGCAAACAAGAGGCTACAAATAGCTAAACAGAAGCTAAAAGGAACAAAGAACCAGCTGAAATTAGCCAAACAAGCCAAAAGCAGCAGCTAAAACTAAAAACAACAAAACAAATGCTATAATTAGCAAAACAAACAAAAGCAGAAATTAGCAAAAAAACAGATGTCTGAAGACTGTAGCTAAATGCTAAAAGTGGCTGAACGGTAGCTAAAAGCTAAAACTAGCATAGACAGGAAGTTTGCTGGAGCAGATTTTACAGAGAACTGCATTTTGAAGGAATTTAAGAGATCTCAGAGTGTTTTTGTGGAGAATCTTTTTTTAACTATTTTGAAAAGGGTAAAAGTTTAAAAAAATAAATAAATAAAAAAAAGTCACAGCACCCATCTCCTGAATGAGCTGAATGTTTGATATATGAATGGGTAAAAGGTGCTCTTTTCTCCGCTGCAGACGGCTGTGTGTGTGTAGCTGAAAATGTTCGAGTCACAGCTGTCGGCCTTTCATTTTGCTTTAATTACGTCTGAAATGATGAAGTAATGCCGCTTCAGCAACCTCCCCCCTCTCGCCCTTTTTCTCCAATCAGCAGCGGGTGAAGTTTAGCTTTTCTCTGATCTGGATTAAATAAATGCCGGAGCAGCAGGCTGCTGCTCAGCCGAGGCGCCTTAAATGTTCGCTCTGCACCGGCAGATAGAGATTTCTTTTCTTTGCTAAAAACCATTAAAAAGGGCAGGAAATTGAACAGGAGTAATCAGACAGATTTGGTAAATTTGAAGCGGAAAACAAGGGCTTCTTATGTGACATGGGCCTTAACCTAAAGAGCTAAAACTCTTTAAAACTCTTCGGCTTTGTTTTGCCTTCATCAGCTCCTGATAAAATATTCAGCTGCTAATTGTTCCACCTCACCATCTTTTTTCTTACTGTCTTGATGAGTTTGTTTTTATCCAGTTGAACAGAAATAAATCTGGCTGAAAGGCTAACAAGAATCTCAAAGCTGTTTTCTAACTCTCGGCACTGATCCTTCCTGTTACCAGCGGTAGTAAAATGCTGTAAATACAACTGGTTAAATTAACAAGCTGAAGGGAAGAATAAGAGCTTGATTGACTCATTCTCCTTTTTGTTGCTTCTATTTTCTGAAACAAAGATTTTCAGATTTTTTTCTACAGAAAATCATAAGAAATTCAATATCTTTGTGTTTGAATTGACCTTTAGAGAATACAACGGTAGCGTTTAGTGATTTCAGGATTGTGGCGCCATTTATCTCTCTCCTTTTCCAGCTCTTCCAGGAGGATTCCAAGGCGTTCCCAGACCAGCCGAGAGACAGTTTCTCCAGCGTGTCCTGGGTCTTTTTTGGGGTCTTCTACCAGTTGGACATGCGTGGAACACCTCCCTAGGTAGGCGTCCAAGGAGCATCCTAACCAGATGCCTGAACCACCTCAGCCGGCTCCTCTCGACGTGGAGGAGCAGCGGCTCTACTCAGAGTCCCTCCTGGATAACCAAACTTCCCGAAACGGACCCCTCCACCCAAAATGTTACAAATAACAAACAGGCACCTTTGATCAAAGCTAATAGATCCTGGTTTTATCTTGGGTTTAGCATCGGGTTTGGATCTCTGTGTTTGGATCTACAAGAAGCAGATCTATAGTTTTATTTAAAAAACATAAATCAAACGCAGGTCACCGACTGTTGCTTCAACAGGGCCCTGTTTACATAAATCCCTCCTTCTTTTCCCCTTCTGTGGAGAGAAAGCAGCGATGGTGGTGGTGAAAAGACTCCCATTAATCAGCCGTGTTGTAGCTGTAAACAACAAAGTAAATTCTGTTTTGTCGATTAGTGCAGGTTCAGAGCTGTAGTGTTTGGATCAGCCGCCTGGAGTTAAATTATCCTGCTGTGTCTGTCTCTGCGAGGGGAAGGTGTGCCAAGAAACGTCAGGTTGACTTTTACGAGCAGGCGAGCTTGGAGAACAAGCCGAGTCACTAAAGCCAACATGGGAACAAATCAGGCTGGACGAAGACATGTTTTTGGACGCTGTTCTGTCTCTCTGGAAGCGCCAAGATTCCCAGAGGACAAAGACCTCATTCATAGCTTCTGCTTCATGACTGTCAGGTTTGTTTTGTCTGGGGTTTTGTTTTTTTTTGGTAGGAGCTCATTCCTGAACATCTTATTTTGTTTCCTCCTAAATGTGCAGGTACTACACAGAAAAAAAAGGGGTTTGGATTATTGGATTATCTTAATTATTGTTATTATCATAATGTCGATACGAGTCACAAGCTCTTTCTGACACTTTTCATTGGACAGACAAGTGTGAACAGTGAAGTCAAAAACATGAAAATGAAGACAAATGGAGACAGAAGGTTGTTGCTCGACAGAAACAAAGTAAGAAAGACAGGAAGAAAAGATAACTTTAAAACTAATGCAAAAAAAATGAATAAATCTTCAACAATTACGGTATTATTCAGAAAGTGTAAGGTCCACAGGACTGTAGCCAACCTGCCTGGACATAGCTGGACCACTGTCCTCCATGTTTTAGATGTTTCTTTGCTTTGACACCTGATTTGAATGAGTGAGTGATTGACAGGCTTCTGCAGAACCTTAAGAACTGCTGAAGAGGAGAGAAACATCTGAAACATGCAGGTTGGAGGACCTCCAGGACCAGGACTGGACACCCCTGCTGTGAGAGGAAAATGGATGACAAACTGAAATGACGGATAATACGATTGTAACCAAAGAGCCAGGTGAGACAGATGAGACAAAACTGGAGCTTTTTGTCAACAGGTCCCATCAGCTCTGTGTCCACAGACCCAAACATGAACCAAGGACCAGAACCCTGAACCTACAGGGGAACATGGCGGAGGCTCGGTTCTGTTCTGGTCCTGAATCTGTTCAGGGTCCAATGAAATCTCAAGACTATCAAGACTTTCTGGAGCCAGATGTTCTGCTCAGAGTCAGAAAGCTCGGTCTCAGTCTCAGCTCATGGGTCCAACAGGATAATGACCCAAAACACTCAGCTAAAAACACCAAGAACGGGTCAGAACCAAACATTGGACCGTTCTGAAGAGGCCTTCTGAGCCCTGATCTAAATCCTGTTGAACATCTGTGGAAGGAGCTGAAACATCTGGAGAAGGAACCCTTCAGACCTGAGACAGATGGAGCAGATTGATCAGAAGAGTGGACCAGAATACCTGTGGACACCTGTGGACAGGTGCAGACGTCTCAGAGGGACAGAAATCCCTTTGCTGACTATAAAGGGAGCAACAAAATGGGAGAACAAGCCTTTTTAATCAAGGCCAGTTTAATTAGCTTCTCTTTTAAATTGATTCTGTTGAAGCAAAACTGAAAAGCAGAAACTGATTTTCAAAAGATTTTACAGTAATTCTTTTTCTTATTTTACTTTTGTCAGTTTCAAGTTGATTCAGTGACGTCTGTGGGTTGTTGTTTTTTTTCCTTATTAAAACACCTTTAGGGTGAAACAGTTATCATAAAACATGATTTTTCAAAAAGTAAAAGTCGTAAAAGATTTAAATCAGTTTTATTTTCTCCTAAAATCTGTTTAGAGGGCCCTAAGAATACAACTGAAAAATAATTCTGGCGTAGTCAAGACATTAAAATCACCTCCATATGTAAGAAAACCTTCATGTACTCGAGGCTTTGTTTGTTTTTACCTGTTAAATTTCTCGTTACTCGTAGTGAAACAGTAATTCTGGTGTTTCTTTTGACTTTTCCTCCCTGAAAGCTGTATCCTTGACGAGGCCGAGGCTCCGTCTGTACCTCGGAGCAGATGTAGAGTATATTTCCATTCAGTGACTTTCACTGTCAGGGCTCCTCCGCCGCCTCCTGCTCCTTTTTTTTCTGACACTCTGTTGATCTACGGCTCTAATGGAGCTCCACTGTTTCAGCCTGACGCACTTTTTGAAGGTCACTGTCGAGTTATTCAGACGCTGCGACAGTTTTAGCTGAGAGTCCTTGTCAGACAACGATCGGCCTGCAGAGCAACGCTCGAATCAGAAAAGATGAAAATGGCAGAGCTGACATCTGACGTAGCAACAGCTTTAAGTCAAGGGCTCAGATTGTAAACAAATATTATGTTCAGACTTTTCTTTATGCTCATTCTCATTTCCATTCTTCACATTTCCCTAACTTGCTCCTTTTCTAATTTACTCATTTGGCCACTTTCTTCCTCTGCTTCTTTGTAAGATTTGATTTCCTTTTCTTACACCTTGCCTCCTCATTATCCATAATCTTCACACATTTTATCTCCTACATTTGCTTTTCTTCCCTTTATGTTGTTCTTTTTTTTACTTTTTTTTCTCATTCTTGACAAATTGTTCACTCAACAAAGAGACTTTCTTGCTTTTAAAAGCATCTGAGCGTCTTTCACCAATGTCACCACAAAAATTAGTCAGCTACCTTCTGCTTTTCTTTCTTTCTTCTTAAATAACATCATCAACCTGAGAAACAGCTTTTTGTTTGTTTTTTTTACAAAAAGACAATCTGAGGTAACAGTTGGAAGCGAGGCTCGTTCTGGTCCGATAAGGACAGAAGGGATGTGTGGGGTGATGGGTTTGGCAGGTTGTTCTCTCTCTCAGGTTCGGCCAGAGTGAAGTGACGAAGAGGAAAAGCTCCTCCTGGCTCGTACGCTTCACTTTGATGAATAAAACTCGGGCCGAGCCGCCTGCCGAGCCTCGGGCCTGGATGGCGTCCCTCCAGAGGAGAGGCGCCCTCCTCGCCTCTGGAGGTTTGGAGCAAAGAAAGAAGCCGTTGCGTGTCTTAGGTCACATTTCAGGTTTCACAGCTCGCTCTCCGCCTTTCTTCCATTTTTAGAAGAAGCATTTCTTGAAGGAGTACACATCTCCAGTCGATTATTGTGAGTGCCAATCAGTCAGCAATCAGAATATGTGTTGGGGACGACTGTCAGCTACTACCACACCAGATTTTAGCTCGATATCTGTAAAAACTTGATGAGCTGTCACCATTTTTGTGTTCGCTACGGTTAATCAGCTTGATTCGAGTTGACTCCATAAGTTAATCAGTCGTAGAGGCACATCCAATGATTTAAATCTGTGAGCTTCATTAGAAGATATTTCGCTAACAAAAACACGAACAAATCCAGAGGCACGGGCATTTACAAAATTGCCCGCATTTCATAGAAGTGGGCGGTTACAGTAATCCTAAATCCGTATGGTATTAATAAACCACGAGGCACCTTTTTCTAACAGAGATTGTTGTTTGTGCAGAAAAGAAAAAACTAAAACACATGGTCTTAATTGTGGAAATCATGTTTTTATCTAATTAACACAGGAAACGTGTCTGACACATGGTACGTGTTTTGTATATGATACCTGTGTGATTTTGGAACATTTTTGTTCAATTTCTGCTGATTCCTAACGGTGCTTTTCCAGCATCTTTCACTCACCCCCTTCCTGTTTTTGCTACTTTATTTTGAAAGGATTATTAAATGGAAACTCCGGTCACGGGTGAGCTCAGCTTTATCGTCAGAATACGAACACACCTTCTCATTGTTGATCCACTGAAAGTGGAAAAATGTAAAGATTAGCAGGATGCGGCACATTTCTTTGTACCTGAAGCCTTTGTTTCATTAAAGGGTTTTCCAGCTGCAGGACCTGGAATGATCAAACAAATACTGTGTGCTGATAATGCCCTTCCCCAGTCACGTGGTTTGTAAAAAACGGTAAATTTGTGTTTTTTTCTGGCTAAAGTTTAAAGTCTTAAATTTTCTTTTATAAAAGTGTGATTCTGCAGGCAGAACCAGACTAAAAATGAGATTAAAACTCAAAATTTTAGATTTCCTTCTTTAAATCAAGAAATTTGTATTGTTTTAAGTGTCAGTTTAGATGGCGACTGTATTAAGATGTTTGTGAAGATAAAAAAATGTTTATTTTGAAGTCGAGCTTCCTTTGCTCGTCTTATTTGAGCATGAGTTTTAACCATCGAACTACGTCAGATGTTAAAGATGAAGAAAAGTTCATCTTTGTAGCTCTGCAGTATGAAAATGCAGGACTGTGACTCTGAATTATTCATGTTTCTCTCCAAAGTCAGAAGTTTGTAAAGCTGACAAAGTAAAGAGACCTTTTTTTTCTATTTTTTTTTGGTCAAATTAAAGCCGACTCAAACCGCCTGTAATTTAGCTGCACGAGCCGGGAGTGTGTTTATAACGCTTATGTGAGAATCAATTCATCCCCTTTAAGGCGTGTGTTGAATTGGTTTTCAGGTGTTTCACCATAGTGCAGACAGGTACTTTATGACTTTTTTTCAGAAGTTTAATTACACATTACTCGTTTCAAGCAGTCTGAGGAGAATCAAATCACCCGAGGGCAGGAAGATTTTAAGCAGAAAAGCCTCTGATGAGTTCGTATTGACCCCGAGGCTGCAGCTCCTCCTGTAAATGAGCTTTTGGAGGTCGGAGCAGCCGTACCCTCCCTGCCCCGCGGCGGCTGATGTGGATGGGACAGTAATTAGCGCCGAGGTGCCCGAGGGCTCCACACGGAAAGACCGAATCTGTCTTCAGTCCTGAAGCTACGTCAGCACTAACACCTTCAGAAGGAAGTGTTAAAAACAAATCTGCATAAAAACAAGCAGCTACAAAGTAGCTTTGGTTTTTAATTTGTGTCCATTAAAGCTTCTCAGACACAGTTTAACGCAGGCTGATCTTCAACTTGACTAACTGGGGGAATAAGATAAACTGATGGCAGCTAGCTTCAGGTTTTAACCTGCGTCTAGGTGTTTGTTTGTCTGAAGAGACTGTAGGGCCGGATTTTAAGGAAACTGTCAGAACGTAATCACTAAAAGAACAATAACAACTCATTAACTTCTGGAGTGAACCCCATTCCACAGCTAATCAACCTTAACAAACTCAAAACTGGCTCCACGTCAGTCATTTTATCCAGATACTGAGCTAAGTAGTGGCGTGGTAGCTGAGAGATTTTAAAGGAGCTTAATGAAGACAAATGTTTTAATTTGGGGACATAAAGAACTGATTTTTGCCTGTCTGGTTTAATTGCGTGAATATATTGAACTGAAACATGTTCTGAACTTGTTTACTGCTCGTGTTTTTGTATTAACTAAGAAATGTGGCCTTTTTCTGAACACAATGTTTGTTTTGATGAAGGACAAAGCGTTATTCTCCTGTCAGGTTTGGAGTGTTTGTCGAACAGCTGCGGATGCCTTTGTTCTGATTTTGTTAGATTCGGCCACGACGACGCTGAGAGAAGTCGCTGACAGCTGGTTGCAGACGAGACGCAGCTGTTTGCAGCTCAACCGTGCAGCCGAGCCGCGTCCTTGGAAGTTTTTAAATCATCTGAAGGCTGTCTGAAGTTTGCTGCTCTGAGTGAAATCTATAAAAAAAATAATCTCGGTTTGACAAGTGATCATTTCTTACAAATTGAATCATAAATAAGAAATTACAGGCCTAGCAATCCTTGAGGGAATCCTGCCTTTCGTGCCAGAGTTTTACACTAAAATCATTTTGATTTTGTTGCCGTTTGAGTCAAACTTTGTAAATGACATTATGTGATATTATCTTTAAAAACTTTGGACTCGTTATGGACTCAGATAAACATCTAGATCGGTGGTTCCCAAACTTTTCAGCTTCCGAACCATTAAATAACAGTGACAAAGGTGTGTGACCCCATCTGTTGGCTGATTAAACATCTAAAAATGCTAATGACTATTAAATAAGGACATAACGACAACACAAACAGTCTTAACATCCATTATGCAATTTTTTAAATCAATTTATAGACTTGTATTTCAAGTTTTTGTAACAATTATGGTGCAAACATATCTGGAGATCATCTACGGAGCCCTACTTGGTGTTGAGTGACCCACACTGGGGTCCAGACCACAACTTTGAGAATCATTGATCTAGATTATCTAAACCAGAGGCGTCAAACTCAGTGACACAAGGAGTCCAAGCCAAGAGCCAATGTATTGAGAAAGTTTTAGATGTAATATGTCAAATACCTATATAAAATTTAGAAGAAACATACTTTCATGATCAAAGAAAATAGATTGAATTTAAAAAGACATTATTAGCATTAATTTTTTATGAGTCTTTCTCTATTAAAGCAGCTAAAGAGCCATCAACAAAGATCCGAACTTACAGCAAGATGAACTCAAGCAGACTCGCCATTACTCTGATGCATTTAACTCAAGTCAGACGTCCGCCATCTTTTCTTGGCTGCAAGTTTATCAGCAGGAGTTTTTAGGTCCCATTTGATCTCCTCTGTTGCTGTTTCCACGTCAAAATCAAAGATTATTGAGAAATTAAAGTAACTGTCACCAGAAGACTTCACTAAATAGGCTCAGATTTTTAAGCAAAATGAGACTCGGTCTGTCACAGACTAGAGGGCCAGGTCTAATAAAAATTTAAATGTTATTTTGTTCCCAAACTGCAGAGAAAACTGACATCTCCTCACAGGAGTACATTTTCCAGCTGATGCAGCATCAATCCAACCTTCAGCTGCAGTCATAAAACAACTGTTTCCTCTTCAGGGACGAAGTCAACAATCATGTCCAACGATCATCTGGTCCACCTGCTAACCTGTCCGATGAAGGACCTGCAGAGACCTCAGCAACAGACACAAGTCCCCCTCTCTGCGTGCAACTTATTGAACACAAGCGTAATATTTTCATCCCGTGCTCGGCCTCGCAGGAACTGAATATTGCAAACTAAACAGGTTCATCTCGTTCAATATTTCATAATAACAACGAAGTCCTGAGCAGCTGAGGGAGGCGCTCGGCGATCAATACTCAGCTTGAATAACAGCGATACTTTATGACGCCTCTGATAATCCTCCTGGAATAAACTATCAATGCCTGATCAATACCTTATTAAGCTGAATCAGACAAACTGCTGGGATAAGTTAACAAACTTCAGGCATGGATGCAGGGCGCTAATTAAAGAAAAAACTCAAACATATTCAACAAAAATAAAGAGAGAACTTTTCTAAAAGTCATTAAAAAGTCATTTTTTACAAGAATAGCTAATAGTTTTACCTCAGAAGTCCAAAAATATTGAAAATATTCAATTTAGAATCAAATGAAGCAGGAGAGAAAATAACAGATTTATAAACACAAAGTTTGATCCACAGATTTTAGATTAAAACTTCATAACTCTGCAGTCAGCCGAGAAGCTCTTGATCCTATAATTCACCCACCAGCAGTTATTTGTTGGCTTTGATATTTTTTGGCATTTCTTAAGAGACGAGTGTAGATTATCGCTCCTTTTTTTTTTTTTTTTTAACAGAAACCCAACGGAGGCTGCTGTCAGATCTCTTTCCTCTGACCTTTAACTCCCACGTGGGAGTCCAAACGGCTGTTTTTTTGCCAGGTAGGTTTTGTTTTATCACCTAAAAAAGTTACAGGCTTAAAAAATAACCCATTTCAAATCCAAAAAGGCAGGTGAAAATTCCTAACCAAGTTTGAACCATGTTTACTTTAGATTTTGTTTTGTTGGCTTTGCTCTTTTTGCACTTATTAAAAGAAAAACGTAGACAATCATTGTTATTATTTGTGAGAGCAGAGACTCTCCCTGACCTTTGACCCCACTCCTGCCTCACTAATCATGCCGATTTACCACCGGTATGAACAAATACGTGACAAACAGCCACACTTTCCCAGCGAGGGCAGCTTTGGGGCCACAGTTATGTCATCCCTATCCGACAGGGAGAGCATTACTGCTCCGTAACGAGAGCCGAGCCGAACCTCCTCTTTCTGTGCCGGTGGCTGCACTCGATAAAAGCCCACAGCTGACACGGTTTCTGTGAGCCAAACTGTGTCCGCGACAGTCTTTACAGGGGGTCACGAGGTCCAGCTGTCTAATGTGAGGCGGATATTTTACAGCGCTGGTCTGGGTACAACGAAAGAGACCCGCAGGACCTGGGAGCAACGGCCACATCTACCTGACTTCCTGTGAAGAAACCTGTCAAAACCATCAAAAATATAAAACGGGTCAATATGCATGAGTTTTAGCCATATTTGCTTGCTAGGAACGATTAGAAGAGGCGACCATCGTGGATTGGGTTGACTCCAAACATTAATCAGTTGCAGGTTTACATCCAATGATTTTATTTTCTGCAAGTTTCATTAAAATTCGCCCAGTTCATGAGATATTCAGATAACAGACGGACGCACACGGATCGTCACTGCGATAATTAAAGAGCAAGATATTTATAGAGAAGGTTTTCTGTAGATGGCCAAAGTTCCTGATCATTCAGTGTTCCTCATAATTGGCTTAAAATGATTCCCTTCACAGCTACAGGTCAGATCTGGTATGCTTTAACGGTAAACTATTTTAAAAACAGTTGTACTACAGCTTCAATAACAGCCTGGAAGGATCTCTCTGCACCTTCTCACTTCCTTCTGTTCCACTGAACAAAACAAAATCAATCAGACATATTTATATAAACCTATTTTCCTGGTTTCTGCATGGCTGCGCAGAGAAAACAGGCGTGTTAGAGGCTGTCAGACATGTAGCCGTGTTTCGTCAGTCCGCTGCCCCAGAAATAATGATTTCCACAGAAGGCTGTTGTTGTTTCTTCTGTTCATAGGTGGTACTCAGAGTCGGCACGAGGACAACCGCCGCAGCGCTCGGCTCTTCATTAGTACAAGAATCAGCCGGTGAAAGCCCTCTCACATAGACTATTAGGACCGGATCAATGTCTTTCTGGCATTGATTGGAGCTTTTCCTCTGATACATCAGAGGAAGAGACAAAGAGAATGAGCTCAGAGTCTTAACTCCCTGTGGCCTACATAACCTTGGACTGTCACTTTCCTTTTTTTTTGTTCTGCTCCTGAAAACAGACACAGCTCTTTCCCACCAGAAGTGTTACAGAAGTTATTTCCTGGGCTCTCTGAGTTTCAGCTGATCTGTATCCCCACCCCCCCACCCCACGCATGCCAGAGAGATGAATGGTTCCCTCCACTAATGACAGATAACGAGGAATCCAGCCTCTTGTCTTTTTTGCCGAGCTGTGCCCCTCGCCGTGTTTTTACTGCCTTACAAATTACAGTGTCTTCGACTTCAGCGGCGTGCGTGTCCAGATGTTGCACGGTGAGGACACCTGGCCTTATATCACCGCTGCAGCTCTTTGAGCGCTAATTGCAGCGCTGCGAGAATAAGTGGATGTTTACCGAGCGTCTCTCCCGAGGCAAAGTAACCAAAGGTACAACTTAAAATCCTCTTAATGTGTGACCTGTGTGGTTTGGAGCTCTTATTGTTGTGTTTTTACAGCCTTTTATGTGTCAAGGCTGTTCGAAGTAACAGCTGGACTGAGAGGAGTCTTTTATCAGCCTTTTGTCGTTCTTCAGCTGTTTGACTTTACACTTATAGATGGTTTTAATAAGAGGCAGTATCTCACTGCGCTGAGATTTGTAATGAATACACAACCTGGAAGACTTCAGCCTCTGCATTGAACTTAAGGATGTCTCTTTTTGCACTATAAGCTTCCTGCAGGGCCCTTGGAGTTTCACACAGTCGTCAATGAGCGTGGATAAAAGATTGAAATTGCCCCCCATCTGTTTGCGCTAATAAACGCTACCTGCAAGTTGCAATCACAGATAAAATCTTCAGCTTTTATTTGTTGCTGCATTGTTCTAAAGATCATTATTGGAAACTGATATCATTTTGAAGTTATATCCCCCCCTATTCAGAATGCCTTATCGAGCCATTTGCAGCTACGATACACAACCTCATTAGGGCGAAACACCAGCCAGGCTTTGTTAGACACATCATTTGCAGAAGAAATCACAAAGTGAGGACCCATCCACAGTTCATTTAATAAGAACTGCTGTAGTCATCCTACAACGACATTATGGACAATGAGCTGTAGGCATCATATAGCTCTAATAAACACAACACAGCATTTATTTGTGAAAATCAGATCATCTGGGACTGCTTGGGAATGACAACACATAATGCAAATGTCTCTGGGTGTCGTCCAAGTCCCTCGCTTGTTCTCGGGCCAGCGAAACTACAAAACCAACTGCCCAACTTTATTTATAAAGCACTTTGGAACAAGCATAACGAACCAAAGTGATGCACAGAGGAAAAGGCGTGAAACACTAGGTAAGAACAGCCCTGTAATATAAATAAATAAAACATAATTTAAACTAAAGTCAACAACTCGCGTGGCGTCAGACAGAAGAGCTTTGAGTGATATGAAAACAGAGAAGGAATGAAGCCTGCCTAACATGCAATGGGGGGGGTTTCCACAACCTGGGAGCTGCAACAAAGAAAACAAGGCGCTCTCTGAGTTCACGCTTAGTTTTTGGCCCACTCAGGAGCAGCTGATCACCTGACCCGAGTAAACGGGTCATGAAAAGAAGCCTGATCAGTATTAGGAGCACAATCGGTGATCACATCAGGCTTGCAGAAGCTAAAAGGGGGCATTGAACGCGTTTTACAACCAACCTGGCCAAAATAAACACAACAATTACACAATCCTTGCACTGAAGCACAGAGGTGGAAGTGTGATAATGTGGGAATTAATGTTAAAGGGATAAACAAAAGACTCTAATCTCAAAAACTTCATAGCTGTTCATTTTATAAATCTTAACATTGTCATAAGTTTTACACTGCAAGGTTATTTTGCCATGAAATTACAGGAAGTGCTCTGCACGCTGCACTGTAAGTGCTACAGCCAGCTGCTAGTGCACAAAGTTGCATTTCCACAGAATTACACGTACATTAAATACCATTATAATGTGAAACGGACAATGTTAAGGTTAAAGAAACAGCTCTCTTATGATCTGCTCTGTGATTTTTGAGACTGAATTTGTTTGATCGGACTAGCCGTTAGCTCATCAATCCGGTCAGACTTAACAAAAAGCAGGACAGTGTCCACAGAGCCATGGTCCGGTTGGTAAAGATGACGCGTCAGGAGGGGTTTCATGATATTTACTACATGTTTGTTTTTTGTTCTTTGTCTGAACCCACAGGAAGAATCTGCAGGTTTGGGCCTTCTGCCAGCAGAGACCTGATCCACAGACGACAGGCCGAACAAAGAACAAGAACATTCCTCACAACAAGGAGCAGTCATCGAGCCGCTGTGGATAAAGAGGAGGAGGAGGAGGAGGGGGCTGACGGGTGGGAAATAAAAGAGGATGACAAGCGCCCGGTTCCGGCCCATTTTCTTTCAACAAACTATCAAATTATGCCTCGGAAGAAACTGGAGAAGTGGGAGGAGCGGCTCTGCTCTGACAGCGCTCTGCGAGTGGCGACACGTTAGCAGGGAGACGACTACAGGATGCATTATTTAACTTAAATACGACCAGCGTGAGACGTTATGTCTTTTTGTACAAACCACAAGAGACAAGAACCAACCTAAGATCTAGTCGTCGCAGAGCTTTGGAGGACGAGCAGCACTTAGAGGACGACTGGGAATCCTAGCAGAGTTACGTTTAATTGAATAAGTCTGTCGCCTGTCACCGTTAGCCCCAGAAACACTTCTGTCTCACGCAACCGGCTTGTTGTTGACACAAATCTGGACAAGAAATATTCAGGAAGTCTTTATGAGAGGACCCCAGAGCAAACAGAGCGACGAGGTAATTAGATATTTTGCGAAAATTTTTTAAAACTGGAACCCAGACAGCACAAACTGGGACGACAGCATCGATTCCAGTACACATAAATACGTCAACTACAGCAGTCTATCCCAATCCTGGCTCTCTGCAACTAAACTCCGGCTACTTATCACCCGCCGCCAACAAGCAAAAGGCAGGTTACGGCCTCTGTGTGTGTCCATTCATCTGTCTGTTTGCAAAATATCTAATTAACCAGTGGACAGATTTTAATAAAACTCAGAAAGGTGTCGTTGGATATAAATCTACAGATAATTAATCAAGATGGCTGCCACAGCAAATAAACCTTAGCAAACACAAAAGTGGCTGTAACTCAGATATCGAGTTTGTTGTGGTTATAGCGGAAAGTCATTTACAATAAGCGCTCTGAGCACTAACATGTCGAGCGTTACATTAAGATTCGTCATTTCTCAACATCGAATGGTTTTAGTTTAAAACTCGGGGGTGACGCGCGTTTTAAGGAATATGGCTGAATTATTACGCTGATCCATCAGTTCGTCACTGGAGAACATCTAAAACATGTTACACAATCTATCCCAGGAACCAGGACAGAGAACCAGTTGGTTTTTGGAGGAAATCTTGGAGTTACAGAAAACAGCGTGCAATATACTATAATATAATAAGTGATATACTCTGTATGGATGCAGTAATAGTACTTCCTGTCTTTTCTTTGGGAGAGTCCAGATGAAGGTGAGGAGGAGTTGACGCTGCACAGTTTAAAGTTCAGATTAATGACTTGTAGCCCGGGCGGGAGGCGGCGAGGGGGCGACGGGGAGCCGACGGACTGTGTTTACATTTCCAAAGCAGTCACCTGCTGAGCCTGGAGGGTCTGCGGAGGCCCACCGGCGAGTACGAGGCATGATGGGCGCTGTGCTATTTCCAGTCGACATGATAAAGGATCCCTGGTGTCACTCTGCTCAGCCGTGGGAGGCGCGGGGCGCCGAGCAGAGGTAATTGACTGCTGTTATTGTCCCTCCAGGCTTAGCGATGGCTTTTTAACCCGGCAAAGACGAGAATAGAGCCTCACTTTTCGATTTTTTTTTTTACTCATACTTAGACCATCAAACTTTCAACTGAGAGCAGCTTTGCTATGAATAATGCACCGTGTAATCTGCATCAGAGCCTGTGTAAAGATGACTGAGTGGACAACTAACTGGCGATGCTTTGGAAAACAAAACTCTTAAATGGTTTCTTTATGACGTTAAGGAGAGTCGTAAAAATTTACAAGAACTTGTTTGACATGGATTTCTTCTGCAGCGCAGGTCAGACTGGACTGTCAATCTGTCATTTGTGGGGATTATTAGAGTTTGTTTGGGACTGAGATTCTTATTTCCAGGTCTGTCTGGCTCCTTTTAACGATATATTCACAGAAACAGTCCAACACTTTGCTGGCGCTTCTTGTAAACTTGTTCCTGCGTGGAGTCACAGGGAGTCGGTGCAGTCGGATGGAAGAGAAGGTTAAAACTCAGAGGATTATAACTAAAAAAAAGACAAAATGGAAACATAAATTACAAAACAAAATGTTTAAAAAGAATCAAAAAACATTTCAGAAAAGACAAAAAAAGGAAACCCACAAAAAGATTTCCGTTTTTTACTGAAATGAAGTTTAAATTCTCTAAAAAGAGATTTTGATTGTGTGAAAAGTTATTATATTTGGCACCACAAAGATATTATAAATAGCTTAAGTTTGGTTTTATAGCCCGTCGCCATGAAAGGCGGCCAATCATGTAACTGTATGTGTCTGTTAGCAAAACATTTTATGAACCAATGAACACATTTTAATGGAAACAAATGATTGGATGAACGTCTACAACTCATTAACTTTTGATCTTAAACACAAAAATGGTTATAACGGTCAAATTTGGTGTGGTAGTAGCTGAAGGTAATCCCAAACCCATAATCCAGCAGTAACAGATGACGCAAGATTTTGGTTGAAATGTTTGGCACGCCACGTGGCAGGTGACTGATATCCCTTCAAGGAATGCTGATTTTATACATTTATCTTTTTTTGGGTGTTTTAGTTTGTCTCTTTTCCCAGGATGTTCTGGTTAACTGAGATCTCCAATCATATTTATGCAAACAAATTAAAAATGCAATGCTAAAACACCGGTTTGCAGATATTTTTAGAGGACAGAATATTTTAGGAACAGATTCTTGAAAGTAACCTGCAAAGTTAACTTGAGTTAAGTTAAGCACCCCCCATGCAGCCACCAATCAATAAAACCCCTGATTTTAACCGTGCAGCATTCTTCCTGACCCCCCTCCAGCCAGAATAACGTCAGTTTGTTTCTCTGTCGCTGTACGGCGGACACCCCCACTGAGCAGCAGCATTGGGGGGGTAAAAACCTCAATAAATCTGTGACAGCCCACCGGAGACAGAGCTGTCAAATGCCCAGCAGGTGTCACCGAGCAGGACAGCTGAGTCAGCCGCTGGTGTCACCCGAAGGACAGAAACGGGATTCTTCCTGTTACATAAACATTACCATAACAGCTTCGATTATTCCACCTCCGTATATCTAATCCTTCAGGCTCTGAGACAAACTACCTGCAAACGCAGAGAACTGCCCTTAAGTCAAGAGGATAAACAACCAGATGTTTACACAACGAGCTCTCTAAACAACACCCAGACAACTTGTTCCTCTTTATAACGCTCGCTGACTGGAATCTAAAAAATGTCCCTTTTTGTTGCCACGACCAAACAAGACACCAATCTCTGTTTCCGCTGAGCCAGAGACAAAAGGAGCCACACCACTGAGGCAATAAGTGTTGAATGTCCTCATTCAGTCACCCATCATCCTCTCCGAGACGAAACAATAAACCGAGCTGCGGGGGTCGAACGCAGTGTCAGCGCCTGTTCAGACCGGGAGTCAAATCTGGATTATCGATCAGGCTCAGAGGCCTCACGTGATGTTGAATTCTGCCGACTTTAAGGTCCACTGTCAGCAGTGGTGGGATGTAACGAAGTACAAGTACTTCATTACTGTACTTAAGTACGTTTTTCATGTATCTGTACTTTACTTAAGTATTTTTAAACGTGGGTACTTTCGACTTTTACTTCGCTACATTTTACAGTAAGTATCTGTACTTTCTACTACACTACATTTTTATAATGTGTTGAAGTAAAAAGTAAA
>NC_051430.1:29173108-29186831 GCF_001649575.2 Kryptolebias marmoratus | reverse complement strand
TTAATGATATTGTAGACATTAGGTAATATATTCAGCAAGTATTAGATTTTATTAAGTATAGTATTTTATTAGAAATCAGGTCTCTCTTGCAAATGAGTCCACGTGGCTCAACGAGACTAACCTGTATAAATAAAGGTTGAATGAAAAAAAAAAAAGTACTTTTACTTTTAATACTTAAGTATTTTTAAAAGCAAGTACTTTCTTACTTTTACTTAAGTAAAAATGTTAAGGTGGTACTTCTACTTTTACTGGAGTACATTTGTGTCTGTTTATTTGTACTTTTACTTAAGTACAGTGTTTGAGTACTTTCTCCACCACTGACTGTCAGACAAAAACAAAGAGAAGCTTTCAGCCTCGCTCTGGTTTGGGATAAAACGAGTCGAGGCGTGTTCCCTCCTGCAACTTAGGGCCAAAGGTCATTCAGAGAGCCGAGAGAAGCCGGTCAGATTGATGCATCCTGCATCCGTTTATAAACACAACTAAAGGTCGGCAGGTTACCGGCCGGTGGAATATTAAGGGGAAAGAAGACGTCCGTAAAGTCAAGGAGAAGGTGATCTGAAAATGAGTTTTTGTGGCAGTAACGTCGCCTTCGGGGGGAGCTGACGACAGAGGGAGCAACAACAGGTCATATAAAAATAACAAACAACTAAAGGAGGAGTAGAAGAGAAACTAACCCACACCTGAGCAACATCAGTCACCAGATGGGTTGGTTTAGACTGAAAAAAAATGTGCTAAATGTCACGCAGGCAGCACCACAACCTGGGATGTTTCAGGTCACATTTATGGTTTAAAGATCCTCTCAGCACCATTTCTTTTACAAAATAAATTTGAGCAGGTGTTGCTTTCATGTGAAAGACAGGCTGTGTTGCTCACTAAAAAAAACAAAACTTTTCTTGATTTATTATTCTGGGGAGAAAAAAAAAATCATATTTTAATCCTAAATTTACTTCTACAGGTCCTTTAAAAGCAGACGCACATAAGAGGTTTGAAAAGACGCAGTCAAATCTGTGGGAATTTTTAGTTTTTAACCTGGCAAAACATAAAGAAATGTGCAGATAATTCACTTGTGTTTAACACATATACACTTTTTTTTGTTTTAAATACACTATAAATATGCAGAACAAAAATCTGGCATCTTTTCCAAATGAACAGTTGAAATTTTCAACTTTATCGTTAAAACTTTTGGCTAAAAAAGAAAAAAAAAATTCAGAAATTATGGAATTTCCAAAGAAGAAAAATGAGAAAATACCAAATTTGTGGGTAAAGAAGTAAAAATCCGATTCAGTTCAAAATAAATTTGAAAGGAAAGTTGGGAAATTCCGTTTTTGTGACCTGCTGCACAATACTTTCCATCCAGGTGAGGTTTAAACAAGAATTTAGCACCGTGCCAAGACAGATTCTGTCAAATTTACCATCCAGTAATGAAAAACCCACACAACATTTTAACTTCCACAACAATTATAAGCTGCGAAAAGAAGCCGACAGATGCCTGCTTTCTAGTCGACTGTGCAGTCTTTATATTATTAAGGCAGGCGGGGAGCCAAGCTTTATACACCGGCTGAGGAATCTGGAGGAAAAAAAATAAAATCCGAACATCCTGTGTGGTCGACAGGAGTGAGAACGGCCTTTTGTTTTCTGCTGAGGGAAGCAGCAGCAGAAAGGTATAAGTAGGGGAAATGAAGTCATTGAGAGGCTGGGCCTTCCAACGTTTTACCCCAAGGCAAACATCCATCTCCACCTGTCATCGTCGGCTTATCTTAGGGCCCACAATCCCGCTGGGCCCCTTTTTAGAAAGAAGTTAACAGTGCAGGACGATAAGCTCAGACTCAGAGATAATGATACCGCACTCATAAAATCCCCTTCGACAGACGAGGGCATAATTATACCGCTTAACTTTAAATCCAGAGGAATTTCACTCAAATACGCTACGTGTTGTGAAATATGTCGTAAATATAAAAAAAATGAATGAATGAAATCAGAACTGCTTCCGATTATGTAATAATGTTAGGAGCTGAGGGTGGAAGTCTAGTTTATTGTAACGCAATCAGAAAGAACTGCAAACAAATTTTAATTTTATTTCAATTAATATTTATTCACAGAAAGGTGCTTTCTACAGAAGATCACAAAAAACTACAAACAAAATCCCAAAGGAGTTCAAATAAAATGTCAACACTAGGTGTATAGATCAGCGTGCTTTCAGTTGTTTGACGCAAAATTAAAGGGATAGTTTGCATATTTTTAAAGGCCAACGAGCTAACGGCTCATCTGAGCAGGACCAAAGTGGATTGGTGCCATTTTAACTCCAGGCTCACAAATTTCACATCAGTTCGTGGAAATGCTATTTTATAAACCTTGACATTGTCATAAGTTTCACATTGTTTATATTTCCGGCATAAATATTATGATGTTCCTGCTGGAAGTGCTACAGCTAGCTGCTGATGCTATAAGCGCTTGCAAATAACCACTAAACTCAACGCAGAGGCTGAAAACTGGTCTTCCCATTAGCCGCTCTGAAGTATTTGAGTCTGAAGTCGCTTTAAGACGACAGTAATCCACTTTGTTCTTGGTCCTGCTGGTCCATAACTCGTCAGTCCTGTCAGAATTAAACTTTATTCCTCCAAACTGAGGACGTTCAAAGAGCTACCTACAACAAGTAAGATATTAATTGATCGTAACCTTTCCACAGAACCCCACTTTAAAAGATCTGAACTTTCCTTTCAAGAACAGTGTTGCATCTTCTGTCATTTACTGTAAATAAATGTTCATTTTTATACTCATTAGGTCCAGTTTTTGTGTTGGCGTGATATTCTTGTTGGCTTTTATCCCCTCTTCTATTCATCAGGTGAGCCATGAGGTTGATTAGATTTGTCATTTCTTCAGATATGAAATAAATCCCTTTTCTCGTGGTGTTCCTAAACAGAATGGCTGGGTATTCATTATGTAAGGACCAATTTTAAACCCAGGAGAATCAGAGCTTAATAAGACACGAAATGCTCCCATTCATCCCAGCTGTGTGGATTCCTTCAGTCTTTTCTGACGGAGAACAAATTAAATCTTTTTTTTTAAGCAGCTGTTCCTGAAGATGTTCTTGTTCTTTGGACTGTATTCAGAACAGATACAGTATTTTAAAATTAGCCCCTGGATAGCAGTTCTGGGATGTGCAGCATGTGCAAACATGGCCAGAGAAGCCCAGGGGAACAAAAGCCTGCTTCAGTTTGGCTTTCCTCTGTCAAAAAAAAAAAAAAAAACACTTGTAGCTCCAAGAGCCTGCAGGCACAGACAGACCGAGGAGTGGAGCAGGAAGGACGAATCCAGGCTGGGGGGGCTACATGCTGGTATTTACAGATAAGAGGCAAACTGGCTTGAATGCTGAACTGGGAATTAGGAGCTCAGAATGAGGTGGGAGACAAAAGGCCAAGAACCTCCCAGACCTTCAGTAATGACAGTCCGGGGGTCCGGGGGTGGTGGAGGATGGGTGAGCCTGTTTGTTCGGCCATTAGCTGAGCAGCTGGGTGTTTGCCAAAGGTTGTTACCACTTCAGCCCGGTCTTTCACAGCTACGCATGTCTGCGGAGAACCGGTCAGGAAGAAAAGGCTTAGTTCCAGTCCAGGGAGCACGGCAAGCGCCGCTGAGGCGTGGGATAATATCCAGGCGGGGGTCTCAGATCAAACATCGGGGCCCTCTGAGGGGCCCTGAAAATCTGAATAAGATACTTGATGAGTGCTTTTAATTGTACGAGAGAATGTGGGTTGAGCTCTCACACCATTGTTTTCCTGTTTTTATTGTTCCGTGTGTTTATTTCACTAACTACTTCAGCGTACTCTGTGCCCGTTTGGCCATTTATATCAAAACATTCAGCAAACAGGTGATATGACTTAGAGTTCTTCCAACTTTTATCAAAACATTTAACTTTATTTACAAATATTACCCCTTGGAAAAACAATGACATCTTTTCCATTCATTCAAGAACATTGTTCCTTTTATTTTAGCCTTTTTATGCTACTTTTAGTTGTCTTTTCATGCTTTTACTTTTTTGCCATTGTGCTTCTACTTTTAGCTAGTTTTGTGCTACTTTTAGCTTCTAGTTTCTTCAGTTGTGTGCTGAAAAGATTAAACACTGAAAGAAGCATTATATTTGTTTTAGGTAAGACAAATATTCATCATGTTCAGAATGTCCTTCCTTTGTGTTTTGATGCATCATTATTGTTATTGAAGGGCTTTTCAATGGCTTGGTTGTAATTTTAGACAATTTTTCTCATTGAGAAAAAAACAAAACCCCCTTCAGAGTAGTTTAGTTAGTGTTTTAATCAAAAGGAAATGTAACCCTCAGCACCTGGCTACATCATTACAGGGTCATTATTAAATAACTACTGTTTGTCCAGTCAGGTTTTCTCTGGAGGAAAAACAAAAGAGGAACTGCTGCTCTAGCTCAAAAGTGCAGAAAGCTTCGAGACACAAGAAGCCGTCAGTTTTAAAAGCATCTTGAAAAAGGGGCAGTGAGTGGAGGCACTTCACAGCTGAAGGCTACTTAATAATTCAAAAGTGGGAAAACCATGAATGAAAGGTCCCCAAAGGATCTATTTCTGTGCAGGGTGACGGTGCTTCTGAAAAACCCCTTTTCTCCCGACATCAGGACGTCTCGTTATGATGAGAGTTTCACGGGGGAGGGAGAGGCTAATATGAAGGAATCAGCATCCAGTGAAAAATAATTAAGACTGAGTTCAATTTAAATTAAAGGCCTAGAACACCTGGAAGGAATGCATATCCTCCACCATCGTGTCAGAGATTCAGGCTAAGATCATCTTGTGTTGAGAAATGATGAAGCTGTAGCCATTTTGGTCAAACTTTATGTCATATATCATGTGACATCATGAAACGTCATGCTCAACATGTGTTAGAAATAACTCTCAGCTACTACCACACCAAATCTTAGCAAAATATCAGTGAAACTGAATTTTAGCCATTTTTGTGCTTCCTGAGGACAGACGTGTTGATAATTGTGTTAATCAGTTGCAGGTGAACAGTCAATGATATTTCCTGAAAGTTTCATTAAATCTATAAGAGACATTTTGCAAAGAAATAAAGTTAACTCCAAATAGGTAATGTGTAAATCTTCTACAAAAGATCTTGTGTAATCTGTTAAAACTTGGATTTTGTGTTGAGGGTCAGTGTCAGCTACTGCCACAACAGATTTTAGCTCAATATCTACAAAACAGACTCAGTTTTAGCCATTTTTTGTGATTTTTAAAAAGTCAGTTGGCTGGTGGCAATCAATCAGTTGTAGATAGGGGTGTAATGAGATTTTGTGGCAAAAGATATTCTGAGACTAAAATGTCCCAAGTTTTTTTTGTCTAACTGAAAACTGCTTTGAGGACCCCAAGAAAACCCTGTCTTATCGCTTTGTATGGTAAAAAATAACACTGATAAATCATTTAAATAATTAGTGCTACAGCAATTTAAACATGTCAGGCACTAGGACCACGCGGCACGCCTCTAAAGCTGTGTTGTAGAGGCAGCTTCCCCCTGCAGCCCGAGCCTCTGCAGCTACGTGCTGAGAGGAAGAGCCACACTGATTTGCTGACTTTAATCTGAGCTGAGAGGAAAAAAAAAAAAGTAAATCTAACTGAGGTGGAGATGAAAGCCGTTCATCAAGAATATCACATCTATGATTTGCTGCAGTCCTTTGTAAAACTGATACAGCGCTCACTGGTAATGTGGTGATTATGAATTTTCCATGTACTGTGCAGCCCTAGACGCCACTCAGTTGAGCCTTTTTTCTCATTCCTGTGGACCCAGAAGCCTGTCTCATCCCGTCTCCTGAGATGAGTGTCTTGTTACATCTAGTTGTACGTCCAGTGAATACTTTCTTCGAGTTTCATTGAAATCCACCCAGTGGTTCATGACATTTTTTTTTTTTTTGGGGTGACAGGCACACAAACACAGACATTATCACCAAATAATCTTCGAAAGCACTTTGTCACAGCCGTAGAGTCGGAAACCCTGGAGTATCCTGGAGTTTGGTTTCCTGCCTCCTCTGCTGATGGCAGGTGACCCCACCTGTCCAGAGTTTCTTGGCAGGCTGGAGGAAGGAAACGCTGACTCCTGACTTTCTGTCTCCCGTGTCCTCAGGTGAAGCCTGGTCCCTGCTGTTAGTTCTTACTGAAACTCCCTCCGTCGTGACTTTGCAGCGTCCCGGCTCGCCATCCTTCACATTTCCCTCCGTTGTTCTCGTTCCCCCTTCATTTATTTCCAGTTTTAGTATTTTCGGGAGTTGTGCCTTTTGGTTCCGTCCTGCAGCCTTGAAATCCGCCTGAGGGGAAAGTCTCATCCTCTGGGAACGAAGGGCGGACGGGGACATGAGGTCTCGTCACTCGGGAGTTTTGAAGCCTCGCGGTGGGTAGCACAGAAGCATGAAAACCAGTCAGAGGTGGCTCGGTCATCACACAAGAATCCTGACAGCTTTGTGTGCTAATCTAGCGACAGTCCTTGGAAAAGGCCGTTTCTGCTAATATACATATTCAGAGGAACAGCGGTCGGATCCTATTAGTGCTTTTAATATCATACTTCAGCAGTAAACCCAACGGGGGAAACATCGATGGGTATGAATATCCAGTATATTACCCATCAGCACAGTGGAAGTCGGAGATAGGCTCTTTTGTGTATTCGCCTTGAATGCAATCTCTTTTTTTTTTTTAAATTTGAGCTTAAAATGAACCTTTTTTTTTTTTCTATCAGTCAGCCTCATTAAAACTCAAGTTGTGAAGCGTGTCAGGCAGCTTGCAGCCATCAGACAGAGTGCTGAGATTGTTTTTTTTTTTTTTATGGTGACTGAAAATGTTCTACAAAACTATTTTCCTAAGAGATCTCCCCGGCGCGCCGCACTCGCACTTTCAGGTGTTGTTGGGTTATATAAGAAGTTTTAACGGAGAAAAAGACGTTTGATGAGAACTTATTTGGATGTTTGAAATTCAAAAGGTCCATAACTCATAATGTTTAAAAGAAAAAAAAATCCTTGCCATGACTTTACTAATAAATTATTTTTAATCTAATGAATGCAGATATAATAATTGAACTTGAGGACTTGAAAAGTGGATGTTTAATATGAACAACATCCTTAGAATTGCGACCTTAACGTGAGGAGGGATTTTAGTGTCCTGTAATCCTGAGGGTCGTTGTCTGGGAGGGTCTCCCATGGAGAAGGGGTCAGGTTGAAGACCCTGATGAAGAAGGGCCACACAAAACAGGTTCCCTCAGCTGGAACAGAAAGTTGCAGGGGTTGTCTCTAAGGGTCATCCGGTTCCTGTGCAGCTAAAGTAAGAGCCGGGTCTGTATCCTTGACACAAAGTCTAGCTCGTTCTCCATCAGTCCTTCACGTTAACATTAACGCAGTTTAGATTTAACACCGAGTTAAGAGTTAACTCTCACTAATGAGAAGAAGCCAACCGTGTGTTAAACTACGCAGAACGAAACTCGTGATGTTGTCAGACTCTGGAGGTCGTGTGTGACTGAGCAGAACTTCCAGTCCAATTAAAAGTGATTATAGGTGTTCTGAATGGCCACACATGAAGGCTGAGGTTAAAGCTTAGCAGCCAACACCGTAAAAAGTAACTGATTAGTTTGACTTTAACATACAGCAGAGAGACAAACCGATGGTGGACAATAAAAGGCAGCAAAGCGTCTGAGCATCTTAAGCCCAGAGGACGCCATGAAGTCCTGTTTCTTATAAATAAACCCAAAGGTTATGAAAGTGCTGGGAAGTTTGTGATGCTTTTGTCAGAATGTGAAAGTGCTGATAGATTGGAAGGTATTTATAGGGTTCATTATCGCATGTTTTATGCGCCGTTATAAATTCAGAACAAATAAAATGATCTGTTTCTCATTTAAAAGCCAAACAATAAACACAACTTTAGTTTAAAGCACTGCAGAGAAATTAGAGTTTAGAGAGAAAATTGTTTTGCTAATGAGATTCAAAAGCTATAAAACAAGATTTAGGGCCCAGAGGTTGCTTTTTAAATCTGAACAGTAAAAAATAAACTCTGATTTTGCATGTAGTTAATATGACTTTTACACCAACAGAGTTTTTATAGTTTGGTTTAGACATTCTATTAAAAGATTGATGAACATTCAGACGATTGTTTTCAATTCTGGAGGTTTTTGCTGAACAGAGGCTGGAGTTGTAATTTCCTTACATTTGATATTTAATTAGTTTAAAATATGAACAGTGACTGAATGAGCTCATGATGATTTCTGGAAAAGAAATTAAAGAATCTATAAAATAAATACTCCTATTCAATGTCAGTTTTCACATTGTAATTTGTTTTTAACTCAGGTGCTTGTACAGCAAAGGAAATAATCCTAATTACATCATTTTGAGCAACATTTTTAAACCACAAAACACATTTTCAGAGGTGATAAACACAGCAAAGCCATTAGACTTGGAATGATGATAATTGTATGTTCTTCTGTTGGCATAATGAAAATCCAGAAATAATTGGCTTACAGGGAGCTACAATGGACAAACACTCGAGACAAGCCAGGACAGAGGAAACAGATTAAACCCCACCCACACACACACACACACAGACACACACACACACACGCTGTGTTAAATCCCAGTTCTGCCTGTTTATAAAACTTTGTGTCAATGCTCAGAAATCCGTCCTGAAGGTGTTATTTTTTTAAAGAAAGGTGCCCCACATTTCGTTTCCTGAAAAGAACTGACTTGAAATGCCAGGAATTCGAGCCTTCAGGGGGGGGTCAGGGGGTATATTTGGACGTGGTGCTGCACGTTCTCACCTGCGGGCATTAAATGCAAAATATCAAACCTGGCAACAAGCCTGCGATACACCTGAAACAATAAGAACCTGTAAGAAAAAGTGGAACACGTAGAGCTGGTCTACTTTCTCCTGTGCAGCTGGTAAACCTGCAGACCTGGTTAGGATTAGATAAAAGTAATAAATACTGGCTTTATCTTGATTTATACAAACCTATAATTTTCTACAAAGGCTGCTCTGGTTGTGATGAATGTGTTTCTGTATTTTTAGCTCCAGACAAATCTAAAATTTTATTTGAAGTTCAAGCGACAGACATAATCTGCATTAATTGTAAAAACAAATAAATTATTCTTGTCTCTGTTTGTAAACTTATATGAGTTTTGATAATACTGCTGTATACAGCATTTTATTAAATATTTTATGGAATAAAACATTTTTTAAATATTTAATGCTACCAAGAACTAACCCTACTGTCATAATAATTAGCTTAATGAAAGGCCCAGCATTCCTTGAATTAATGCTTATCACCCGCTTTAAACAAAGCTCGTCTTTCTGTGCTGAAAAAGGAGAAGGTTACGGCCATTTTGGTCAAGTCTTAAAAAGGTGACATTACTTGCAGTATTGTGAGATCCTGGGAAACTTGTTAGAGTTTGAATTATGTGTTTCGGATGACTCTCAGCTGCAACCACCAAACCAATTTAACTCCATATCAGTGAAACCGACTGAGTCATTTTTGTGTTTTCAAAGGTTGATTAGTTGCGGCAGCCATCTTGAATCAGAGTCCAGATGTACAGCTAAGGATTTACCCTGAAAGATTCATTAAAATCCATCCAGTAGTTGATGAGTTATGTTTAAAAGCAGCAAAGTGTTCAACATTATGCAGCTGTCCAGTTTGTAACGACAGCAAATCTCTAAGAAGACCTGAAAGTGACGCAGCAACTCGTCTGCTGACGCACAGACAATCCCCACTCTTCTGAACCTCCTGAAGCGTTGAAGTTGTGAAACTTTAGACAAAAATATGTTGGTCTTCGCAGCTTGTCAGGAGGAGCTCCTCCTGAAAGACAAGCTTTTCCGTCTCCGTCTCTTGGATCGACAGGGTTTTCCTTTCAAGAACGTGTCAGTAACAGACTTCAGCTCAAGCAGACATTTATCAGGGAGTTTTAAAAATTCCCCATGAAATGCTGCATGAAGAAAAATCAAAGCTTAAACAGAATATTAAATTCGGTTTTATCACGATGTGCTCTGTGTGGTGCCTTCATCACACATGCAGAGCAGACTGTAAACCAGATTCAGACTAATTTTAGAATCAGGACCAGCTGCAGTTTGCTGCTTTGGGTTTTTTTTTTTTTAGGAAGGGGAAACGCCTGATTAATCGCCCGGGAGTTATACGATTCTGATCAGACACATTTCGGCTGGTTGTGTGCAGTTTGAGAGGATTCCTAAACAAATTTCCCATATGGTTCCTGTCAAAAGATTTCAACTTCGCTGCAAAGCAGAGCAGGTTTTCTGCATCTTCCCAGCCATCTGTGAATCCTTGTCAGTCAAAAAAAAACTGTACAGAAGCAGCATGTTTCTGTCTGTTTGGACTCTCAGAAAAACATGAAACAAACACCATCTGGGTTTTCTTTATTGAAAAAGTGATGGAGATGACGCAGCTGAAAATGTCACGCTGTTTAGTTGACTAATAAAAAAAAAATCAAGTACTAATGAAATTTATCTGATGAGGTTGGGCTTCTTGGAGCACGATCTCTGCCTGCATTTAATCAATAAAACTAAAAGCTCTTCACAGACAGCTGGTCCAAAACAAAGAGTCCAGAACATAAAACGTGGAGCTGCAGACTTTAAAATCTGTTCAGCTCTAATCTGTAAGGAACAAAAGGAAAAGAGGACGACAAATTCAACTGAACACAGAGCGAGAGTAAAACTAAACCAATTAAAGTAATGCTCGGAGTATGTGTTAGTGTGTACTCTCAGCCACTACCACACCGAATTTTAGCTTCAAATCTGTAAAAACCACAAGCTAACAGCTAGTCCTAGAGGAAAGACCAAAGTGGATCGCCGTCTTGATATTAGCTCATCGGTTTGACCAGAATCAAACGGTTTCTCCAAACTGATATCTGCAACAAGTAAGATATTAACTGTTCATAACATCTCAATAGAACCCTGCTTCAAATAAGTCAAACTACTACTTCAACTGTGTTTTTATGACTTATGTAAGAAAAGAAGACGATCAAACGGCAACAAGACTTTACAGTGAACAAAGGAAAATGTAAGGAAGTGGAGCAGATGATGCAACCAAATAAACCAGACGTGAAGAGAAATCAACTGAATGAAGACAAGAACAGGCTTTACAAAATAAAACAGGAAGTGAAGTTGACTGAAAAAATATAAACAGAATCACTGAAGTTAGTTGGAGAACACAAGGAGACAGAAACAGATTATATCAGCAACTAAAAGACAGCAACCAAACTTAAACCCAAAGACCGCAACATTTCACAGCTGGGACATTCCCGTCTCACATCACCCCCTGTTGTCCTCTTTGGCTTCCTGTTCGTTTTAGAAGAGATTTTAAACTTTTATTGTCTGTTTTTAGAGCACTTTGTGGCCCGGCCCTAATTTATTTGTCTGAGATGCTGAGTTTTCGAGTGCCTGGGGAGTCTCTTAGGTCTCTTCCAATCAGGTTTTATTAGAGACACCAAGGACCGGGTCGAGACGTTGGAGTGATTGAGCTTTCTATGTGGCAGCGCCCAGACTCTAGAACAAGCTCCCTTTAGATCTAATGCATGATCACCTGTTTTTCATGGCAGTCTGTAAAACTAACATCCATCTTGAAGGTCTAGCTGCATCAAAAGGAAATTTGATTCAGTTTTTGTAGCCGAATGAATAATTTCTCATGAGCAGAATTGGAACAAAGAGGATTTTTTTTAAAGAACTCAGAGTTTTTGTCACTATCTGAACATCAAATTTAATCAAAAGAAGAGATTAGATTTTGGAGAAAGAAATAGTCAGTATATATAAAAGCCTGAAGGCTGCGATCTGAACTGTAAACTGTTAATGTCTCCTTTCCTCATTTGTTCCCATCTGTCCACCAGTTCTTCACTTTGAACTCCAGTAAGGCCTTTTCCCAGACGGTGTTCAAACATGCTCGGACGTCCCACCTGTTTTCCTGCCTTCTCCTTTTCAGCCACAAACTCCCCCTCCTCCTCCTCTTCCTCCTTTCCCTTCTCCTCCCTCCTAAACACAGCCTGAACGTTAACATCTTCGCTTCAGAAATTACCACCCCTTCAAAGTCAGGGGAAAGGTAGGCCGGATGCGTTCTTGTGTGCGATTTACACGACTGCAGGTATGTTCTCAGCTTTACTGTAATTATCCTGATGACACAGCAGGAAAGGAGCAGGAGTTCCTCATTATTCATCCTGGGAACCACAACTCTACCTCTGAGAACTGTGTTTGGGGCGTTTTAACAGAGATTACCAGTTGCTGCCTGACACAAGCGGTGTTTTTCTCCAGAGTGCAAGGCAGCAGATTTCGTTTCTTTTTTCCACTCGCATCTGAATGATAAAAGGAGACAGAAATCTTTTCAGGCACAAAACGCAACTGGTGCTGGTGGTGAATGGCTTAACTGCTCAGCTTTTGTCCTTCTGCCACCTTTGAGTGGAAAATATTTTCACACAGCATCAAACGGCCCCGGCTCTGAGTCTGAGCGCGTCCCATCACACCCCCAGCTGCTGTAAGTACCATCAGAAAATTCATTGACAAAGAAACAGATGAGAAATATATGAAGATATGCTGACTGTTCAGCTAAAACACAGTCAATCCTGTCATTTAAGCTCCTATTTACCAACCTGTCAAACCGCTGCAGAGCAGAAACACCTCAGATGTTACGGTTTCTAACATCTTCAATCCCAAACATCATGGATCAATGCAGACCCGATCAGTTCTCACATCCAGAGACCACAAAACCAGACCACACATTTATTTTTCCATATATCAAACCTCTTTATGTGTTAGAAGTAGATTTTATTAGCTTGATTTCTGACGTTTATTCAAACAATCGTGATCAGTCACACAACATCGATTTCTAAAGATCGGCAGCGGCCAAAGAGAAAAAAGCCCTGATTGTTCATCCATTGATTTTGTTTTTCTGCTTGTTGCTCTTCAGGGTCGAAGAGGAGCAGCAGTCACCAGAGAGGTCGCCAGTCCATCACAGGGACACAAAGAGACAAACATTCACTCCTCGGGACAATTTAGAGCATGGCTTCCACACTTTTCAGCTTCAGTAAACACTTGATAATAACAAACGAGGATATAATAACAGAACAACTATGCATTACAGTATTTTTGTCAATTTACGACTACTCCAAAGATATTCTACGAGCCGTTTGATTTTAAAATCCCAGCTCCAACTTTAGGAACCTCCTATTTCATGTGGCCAGTAAACCTCACATGCGTGGTTGTTGAACTGTGGGAGGAAACCAGAGAACCTTGAGAAAACCTACGCAAACGTGGGGAGAGCATGTAAACTTCACACAGAAAGGCCCCAGGTGGGAGGCAAACCTGTAAAGCAACAGCGCCCGAGCCTAAACCCCAAGGAGTCAACCTGGAAAAATAATTTAAACTCTGACAGCATAGATTTGTACGATCTTTACGAGCTTCGGGCAGTTTGTTGTTGCCCAAAAGCTAAAAGTTGAGGTCAGTACACAGCAAATCCAGGAGGCCCAGATTAACACTGTCAGATTTGATTTCAACACTTTTAAAGTGTCTATATGGGTCCACACCAGAAAGTGTTAATTTACCTCTTTTTGGAGAGTTGGTACCTTAACTCTTATAAAGTGTCAAATATCAAATCTGCTGGAGTTAATAATTTAACACTTACTAACACTAATTCAGTGTTAGATTTTAATATTAACTCTCACAGAGTACTTCTTTTAACTTCTTAAGAGTTATTT
>NC_051430.1:29037470-29171691 GCF_001649575.2 Kryptolebias marmoratus | reverse complement strand
TAATATACATCCCAGAGTTACATGAACAGAATGTGACTCTATAAGTGTAAAATTAACTCTGCTTTTGCACAAAGTCTGCTAACACCAAAACATTTAACACTTTTGAATTTGCTGTGTATCATCATCTTCTTTAGTGGCTTTGACAAACAAAGGCCTATAAAGTCACATTGAGGGTTTTTAAACAACAATGCTCTTCATAAAGACCCTAATGACTCTCATGCTGGGAGGGGAGTGAGATCCATCTGCATCCCAACGCAGTTTTGAATAATAAAGCTCCCAGGATGGGAAGGGAAACGTCTCCAACTACAGAATAGGAGTCCAGTTGTTCTGTTCTTTCATGTTTTTTTCCGTCTTCATGGTTGATATAAAATAAACCATAATTTACACAAAAATGCATCCATTGTGTTTGGCTTTTTTGTCTCTCTCTTCTGGGGCAAGGTATATTAATTATCTTCACTGTGTAAAAACATTTTAATTCTCCCATAAAGTTGTTAAATTAAGAATAAAAAAAACTTTATGGGAGAAATGTGGGGGGTAAATGTGGAATAGAAGGAAAGAAAACAGAATTAACACATCACAGAACAAAGCAAACATTATGAAGAAATTATGAAAAAGATTAAATAAATTTAGAGACAGTGGTTTGGAATTATATTAGACCATGAAATTCCAAGCTGTTCCCTCTTTAAAGACAAACAGATAGACCTTAACTTCATTCAGAATCTGTAGGAGGAACTGGGTCAGGAGCGACTGAGACCAGAATCTGAAGCCTTGTACTCGCAGCACACAAACGTCAGGCTGCTAACAGAAGTCTGTGGTGCATGACGCCAGTAAAAACACACCAAGTTGGTTTGAGTTTTTAAAAGTGCACCAAGTACATGTGAGTAAAGGCATCAGCTTCCTGCGCAGAGGAACAAGGCCACCTTTCATCCCTGCTGCTCTCACACCAAACATGATGACTTTTAACAGTAAAATAAATCTAAAATGAGACACGGGCTTCCAGCAGGGAGGCTGAAAGCGTTCACAGATGCCCAGCAGGGGCGCAGAGACAAAGCTCAGGAACTTCAGGCTAACCTTCATCGGGCGGAGCGGCAGGAGCCTGACGCAGCACCATTATCATCCACAAAGCCAGTATCCGGCTTGCATTATAGATGAGACATCTTCTCAGCTTCATCTCTGACAGAGGGAGCAATCCCCACTCATAGCACATTCCTTTTACCACCTATCTCTGCACCTTCAGACACCTAACAGCTACGAACCTGCTGATGTCCCTCATGAATAACCAACGAGCACGCACCCATCGGGCTTTAACCAAAACCTGCACGCAGACGTGGTGGAAATCTTAACCAGCGGTTAGAAAGCACAGGATGTGTGGATGCACCTACCGCGTGGAGCGCTCCCTCGTAGAAACAGGCTCCTGGAACGACAGGAAGGAAGACGCCGTTAGAGCCCACACTTTCAGTCATGAAATTAATCCGTTATAATTCCCTCAGATGCTCTCGTCAAACAGAAAACGAGGGAAGAATCGATTCCCTTCGGCCTGAGAGATGAGTTTTCCTAAGCTGTTTGTGTTGCTGAGAGCTGTCGATATCTGGAAGTTATCAGAACGTCTCAGCGGCACAAATAAAAAAAAAAATACCAGGAGGACTCTGAAGCCTTGTAGATTATTGGCTCAAAAACAAATCCGTCCTGATCTAAAGATGTGAAACTAAATCACAATCATGTCAGAAAATTTAGATTTTTGAATTATGAACAAACACCAAAGGACATTAATGTGTTTACACCTTTGGTTCCTAGTTTGTAGCTTCTTCTGTGTGTTTTTAGATGTAAATTCAGCAAATCTTCAGCTGTTTTATCCCCACATATATCAAAATGTTCAGCTCATTCGGGACATTACAGCTATAAATTTTGTTTAGTGTAACTTTTATACTTTTTTTTTATATTTTACTTTGCTTGCACTGAAAATGAACTTTTAAAATCCTTGAAAAAAGGATGTTTTTTGAAATCTTAATCTATTTTTAGCTACTTCTTTTAGCTTTATTTGCAGCTCTAATAGTTTTGCTACTCTTTTGCTCATTTTAGCTTGTAGCTAATTCTAGCCTTGCATGCTAGCTTGAGACAACAAAAGGGCAACGAATATTTCAGGTTCCAACAAAGAAACTGAAAATATGGATGTTTTAATTAAAGTTTTTAAATAGAAGGAGATATTTTTGACACAAACATCTTGAATCTAATGACTCATCACAAGCTACTTTACAGAAATCTTAAGGTTAGTTAACTTTTAGCCTGATGTTTGTGAGGCATTTTGTCCATTTTTCTCCTTAGATTTGGTTGTTTGAACCATCATGTTTGTTTTAAACACAGAAAGACATTTTCCTAAAGGAAACCAACAAGAACTCCTCTTATGAAAAATATTTGTGCCTCGTTACAATTTCTCTCAGCATCGTTTGAAAATCTGATTATGGAAACTTCACAACCCAAACAGTAATTCAGAAGACAAACTGTGTGTTGATGGAGTAAAATGATGACATTCAGACACTGAAATGATCTGGTTCAGCAGCAGACGTCGACTTTTATTTCCCCGTTTTTAAACCACCCCCTTCATTTACTAAAGGCTTCAAATTTCTTGAAGGAATGCGTATCGGCCACCACCTTTCAGGCCAAAGTTTAAAACGAAGATCCCACGCGCTTTATCTGTGCTCACAGTGTGTGCTGCGGATGACTCTCGGCTACTACCACACCAAGTTTCAGCTCAACATCCATAAAGCCGACAGAGTTGTAGCCCTTTTTGCGTTTGCTAAGGCTGATAAGCTTTAGCGACCATCTTGAGCTGATGAAGTTAATCATTTGTGGACGTACCTCCAACGGATGTGTTCTGAAGTTTTATTAAAATATGTTAATTAGTTTATGAGGTTCTTTGCTAACAGACAAACACACTCTTTAGAAAACAAGCCCTTTTTATAGATCAAACTAACCTTAAGCTTTTAATGCTTTTCTCCGTGCATCAGTGTTAAACTAAATTCTCTAATGTTGGTTCAGCTTCTTATTTTTCCTTATTTTCTCTAAACTCTTTGTCTACAAACAGAAGACTTTCAGCTGTCCACAACAGGTAAGATACCCTTTAAAAAAAGATCTGAACTACCCTTTTCAGGTGAGCAGAGAAATGCACTTCTGTGCTAATTACAGCTAATTAGCATTCTGCTAACAAAAGCTAATGATCCCACCAACAAATTTACTGTAGTTTCTTTACAAAAAATCAAATCATATCAACTTTGCTTTAATTTATCCACCTCAAACATTGCTTACAAGCATTTTTCTGAAGAAAGCAGAGATCTGGAAATGTAGATACTTTTACAAACCATTTGGCACAACTACCTTCATCTGTGACACCTGAACCCCTGATGGATCTTCTCCCAGTTCGCTTCTTCCGCCCTAATTAAAGGATTTATTTGTTTACGTTCGTCGCAGTGGGAACGTTGACCCTTAGAGCCTCTGTGGGAAACAAAAAGCATGCTTCTCTTGACTGAAACGGCAGGTTGACGATCGGGTCATCACGTAAAAGAAAACACAAACAAACAGATGTCGGTTCTGCCCCAGGTCCGAGCTTAACAGCGCAAGACCAGAGAAATGTGAGCCGCCTCGAGGGAAACTAGACCCAGAGGTAAACATTTATTATGATGCTGAAAAAAATAAAAACAAGAGGAAGGAACAAGAGTCAGTTTTGTTCTCATAAAAGTTGCCTGAAAGTAAATCTGTTTATGACCCTGCTGCCTCATGATTTAGCGTCTTTATGAGGCCGTGTGGCAGAAGGAGTGCTCCGCGAAATATAACCTGGCACTTTAATTAGTTCAGGAGGAAAAAAAAGCAGCAGGGGGTTTACGCCGCACCTCTGCCTGTGATGAAAACTGCTTTAAAATAAAATAACAGCTCATGTTTTCAACCGCTGCTGACATGCGTGGGTTAATTAATCCGTCGCATGTTGGAGACTTTCAGAGTGGGAGTCACTTCATCCAAGTATTTAATATGACCCAGTAAAAAGAGTCTGTATTTACTGTGAAAGGTACAAGAAGATACTTTTATTTTTAGTTTTTATTAAGCTTTACTCCTATTGGAGTGACAAAGAGGTGTCATCTTTCCAGCAGTTAATATCTTACCTGCTGTAAATAGCTCTCTGATATCCAAACTCTAAATTTTCAGCCTTTACTTCGCTGGCAGTTTAGCGTTACACGATATTCTGGCAGAAACGTGTGACTTTCTATGCACCGGAAGTGCTACAGCTAGCTGCTGCTGCCATTCGCTCCTGCAGTTGACCAGATAATTCTGTGTAAATATCCATGTAATGTAAAAGGTTTGCGAAACGGCGCCGCAACCCGTGTTTATCCACGGCAGTAACTCACTTTGGTCTTGGCTCACTTCGGACTAGCCATTAGCTCATCAGTCCAGTCGGAATTAAACTATTCTACGTCACTCGATCAATCAAACTTTATTTATAAAAGCACCTTTCATACAGACAGTGTAACGCATATAGAAAATGTAAAAACATGAACTCCAAAGTCTAAAACTTAGTGAAACCGAGCCAATAAAAAAGTGAATAAATATTTAATACAAATAAAAATAAAAAGTTACTGTTTTTTCCTTAAAAATATGTATAAAGGTACTCAAATTTAAGTAAAATAAGTCAAAATAAATAACACTTCAATGACTCAAAGTAGAAGCACGGTAAAAACCAACGAGGCGAGCGCCGTAATAAAAAAAAAACGGTTTTAGTTCTAACTTTAGGTTCAATCAGAGAGAGAGAGTTCAAAGAGCTATCTACAACAGGTAAGATATTAATTGTTCATAACCTTTCAACAGAACTCCACTTCAAAAGAGCTGAGTCTTGTTTTTGGATTTTCTGACAGCTTCAGTTCTTCCTTTAAACTCGTCGCTGAATAAAAGTTGGATCGTGTGGAAGATGGAAACCAACAGAAGCTCCAGACAAGAAAAACACGCTCAGATTATTTTTTAAATTTACTGAAATTCAGGATTTCAAACAGCTTTTTTTGTGATGGAGTCTCAGTTGTCTCCTCGGTCCGGTAATCACGGTCTAAATGAGTTTCATCATCTCGGCTTTGAAAGGAAGATGCATCAAATCCAATTTCAATAAAAATACTGAGCTCTCACAAGTTTTACCACAATTTAACTAAAGTGTTTCAGGATTTTAAATCATCTCTCCCAACATTAAATTACTGGCTCAATATTTTTGAAAGCTGAACAATTTCAGCACCACAGTCAGTCTGAAACGAGCCTCTCTGTTCTGTCTTCAAATGTTCAAAAAACAGATTTATGCTCATCTGGTAAATGTGAGTTAAAATGACAGATTTTACTCCTCATCATCTACCGCCGAAGGTGAAAGACTTGAATGGTTCTCTGTGTGTGTGTTCGTTTGTCTGTAAGAAAGTATCTCATGAATCACTGAACGAATTTCAATGAAGTCTTCAGGAAGTCGTCATTGGGTTGACGTCTACAACCGATTAACGCTTGGACCCACTACCAAACAAAATGGCCACCACAGCAAAGCAGTCTTAGAGAGACAAAAGTGGAGTTAACCTGAAAACAGAGCCTGTAAAAAGTATTCACCACCTTGGATGTTTTAGTCACTATTAAAATAAATTGGCTTTTTTGACAAAAAAGAAATTAAAAAAAACCTTCTTCCAAGAGTAATACCAATTCAATAAAACTATGTAATGGTAAATATTTAACTGCTTAAATATCCCCCCTGGATTTAGGTCCGACCTTTCACTCCAGAACCTTCATCCTGTTGTCTTTAAACCATTTCTGTGTAGTTTTCTCTGCACGCTTCAGGTTTTTGTCTTGCTGGAAAATCTTCTTCCAAGTCGTAGTTCTTGTGCAGACAGCTCCAGAATTTTCCTATATTTTGCAGCATTCATTTTACCCTCCATCTACAAGACTTCCAGAGCAGTTTGCAGAGAAGCATCCCCGCAGCGTGATGCTGCCACCACCATGCTTCACAGTGGGAAGGGTGAGTTTGTGGCGACGCAGTGGTATCCGCCGAACACGGCCAGAAAGCTCCGGTTCGTTCTCATCAGACCGCAGAACTTTCTCCAACACGCCGTCTGACATTTAATCTGCATTTTCTCGTCTTCGTCACTCCCCCATGAAGCTCGGACCGGTGAAGGACAACAGCTGTTGTATTTACAGTCTCTCCCATCTCACCTGCTGAAGCTTGGAACGCCTTCAGAGGGTCTACAGGAGGTCTTGATGGACTCTCTCTCGGTCACTCAGTCTGTCAGGACGTCCTGCTCTTGGCAGATTTACATGCGTCCCATATTCCGTCCATTTCTGGGATTTAACAGATCTCCTAGGGGTGTTTAGGGACTTGGGACTCCTTTTGTTAACCCCTGACTTGTACTTTTAATAATCGTTTTACCCGAGTTGAATCAGGACAGTCACTTTAAAGGGAGAATATTTAGGCAGACATTTATTTTACACATTTTGATTTAATTGGTATTATTTCATCATTGAGGGGTTTTATTTTAGTCAAAGGCTCATTTATATTAAACCATGACTGACACTGAACCAAACGAACCACTGGACAGATTTCAAAGAAACGATGATTGGCTGCACAACTGATTAACTGATGGCATCAACCCCATTCAAGATGGCTGCCACAGCTAATTGACCTTAGTCTACACAAACCTGAGCCTAAGTATAGTGTGGTGGTAGCTGAACTCTGACTAACAGATCAAGCAAGATGTCGCCTGAAGGTTTGACCAAAATGGGAACAAATCCATCAGTTCCCAAAATGAGATGACCTCCGTCTAAAGCTCTGGCATGAAGGCAGCAGGCGATATGCATTCCCACATGGAACATATCTAAAGTTTTGAGTGATTATATTTCAACTCATGGCTGTTTAACGGCTCCTGATCCAGGTGTGACGACAGCTTTGTACGTCAAACTGAAACTTAATAAGTTTTGGTGACTCTTAAAATCGATTTTTGGTGGGATTTAAACTTCAAAAGCCTCTTTCAGGGCGTCGAAATTAAATCAGACCCCCTCCGGGAATACTTACGAGAAGAAATCACAAAGGTGAGAGCATGGGACTGCAGAGAATAACTCTGCAGACTACAAAGAAATTGAGATCTGACAAAAAAAAAAAAGCACAAATCTCATCTTCTCTTCAAACTTCTGTCCACGGACACGTGTTCGCCACCTGCAGCACTAACCGGCGATGGCGTTTCAGCGTTTATAGCCTCGTTTCTCTGCCTGGCAGTGCCGACAAGCTCTCTTTTCAAAAGGAGAGGAGGCAAAGACGCTTTATGAAAGTTTGAATTTCATTGAGGCAGGAGCTGCCAAGCAGATTGGATTCATGCCGAGATGAAGACAGAAGCGGGCGGCTAATGATTTGGTGGTGGGGTAGTGGTGGTGGGGGTTCTGCAGCAGGGAAAAGTTTTCAGCCTCTCTCTCTGTTCCCACATGTGACCGGGCTTTAAAATGTTCTGGTGGACTGAATGGGTCGGTTCAGTCACAGCTGCTCAGATCTGCTTAAGATTCAGCCCAGAACAGTCTGAGGGATTGGAGCTCCTCAGAGGGGAGTACTGTAGCTGTTTGATTTGATGCGGCGTGATGAATATTTCAGAGGCGACGAGGGACCGGTTCCAGTCTTCCGATATTCAACTCCATTTTTCTTTTTAATGCACATCGGGTCAAACCAGACAACGCGTCACATGCTGCATTTTCTGCTCCCTTACAGCCTGGTGACGGATGTTCTGAACCAGATTATAATCTGAATCAGATGGGAGATTATTCAGCTCGTTACTGGCAAACTTAATTCCCTCTTTGAATTCTCAAAGTGACTTTGAAGTTTTGCCGATTCGCAGATTGGGAGATGTGAGGACTTTTCATTAAATGAGACGCATTTTTTTTTTTTATTTTAGATGCACGGCTTGTTTCAAACAGCATATCAGTGGGTAAATTACACTGCAAACCCCAGTAGAACAGCTTAATAAAATAATTAACTTACCACAACTTCAATATTGGGAAAAAGTCCCACATATAGGCTGTACTCAGGCTAAAGTGTTTTGTATTATTATAGTTGTTTTGAGTAAATTTTGGGAATTTTTACGCTTTGATGACTTAAAACTAATTTGTTATGTTGCCTTAATTGATTTAACTTGACTTGATTACAGTAAATATGAGGTTGTGCATCAATAAACCTAAGTAAATACATTTTATGTTTCTGTAAAATGAGCTTAGTTTCATTTAAACAACTCAAAATGGCTGATTATTGAATCCAGACAGAATAAAACCTAAAACTTTACTTTATCTCAGCTTGAATGCAGGGATTATGTAATTAGAGGGTAACCAAAGCACAAATTATAGCATTATTTAACTGAAATGACTCCGTGAAGTTAAGCTTTCCTAATTTTATTCATACATGTAAATTAAATATCTTGAGCAGTTTTTACTCGGATTAATGTATACTTTGAGTTAAGGAACTCAAATGATCCAAGGCAATCGGTTGAACAGATTTATCAGGTTTTACAGTGTAGGAAAGGTCTGATGTGTTGATATAAAGATGATAAATTAGAGTTTTGACTCAAGGTTGGCTGTATTTCTATAACAAACCCTATAAGACAGAGCAGTTCTGGCTCAGTCACGTCTTTAGGTGCTGATTCAGGATTAATTTCTCCTTTGGGAATCTCTAAAATCCTCTAGTTTTAAAGGATGCCAGTGAATGGCTGCTCGGGGACACTTGTTCCAACAGAAAAGTTATCATTCCAGTCACAACTTTCCTTTCATCTCTGCGCCATCAGACCGAGGCTCTGCCGTGCACACAGCCCCTGACCTACATAACTAACTGCTGAGGGTTTAAAAGAGACCAGAAATACCCACCCTGAATCCCTCTGGGGACCGTGAGGACCCCGGTCAGAGCGCCAACAAAGATCCACCATCCGGCCATGGTCGGAGCGGGCGTTAAATCCAGGTCCGGGAGTCCGAGAGGAGAAACGGCGGCGTGTGCGTCTTCAGTTCAGACAGGATACTCTCTGGTCATCATTCGTGTCCTCGAAGCAGACGTAAGATCCAGTTTTGTGGAGGTTTGTTGTGTTTGCAGGGAATCAGAGCCGGAGCAGAGCGAGAAGGCGGCGCGCCGGTGCCCGACTCCTGAGCGCTGCGCTCCGGGGCGGGAATGCGGCGCGTTCCGGTAACCTGGAGAGGGACTTCCACCTCTCCTTCCCTCCTTCCCTCGGATTGCTCACTGCTCTGAGGGGTCACGGATAAAAACTCCGAGTTCAAACAATCCTGGGTGCTGTCTCCTCCCCAGCAGCTGGGGCGCTTTCAGACACCGAGGATCATGACGGACAGCGGGGGAGGCGGCGGGACTTTCTGCGGTGTTTCAAACCCGCTCCTGGTCCTCCTCCTCTCCTGGAGGACGTCCCACCTCCGTTCCGACTGCCGTCCCCCCCCCCCTCCCCGTCAGATATAATCTGACATGATGGGGACTCCTCTCCTCTGGGATTAGGGAATTAGCGTAGCTCCGCAGTGGTGTTTGTGGAAGATCATCCGAGGGAAACATCACTTTAATCCCATTTACTGCAGAGAAATCTGAGTTTACGGGAATAATAAAACACCTCCATGTCCCCGCAGAGTCCCTGTGGTGGTTTGATCTCATTAAAACATCACAAATAATCCCACAGCTGTATTAAAATGAGCCTTCCGCCTCTCAGTCACCTTCATGTTTATGTGTTTTCAGAGACCTGAATGTCACTTTACGCTTCTCCCGTTCACTGCTGGGACGTTTTGTTGCCTTTATGTCACATAAAACCTTTTTACTACTCAATGAATGGTCTCCTTGTACCCCACTCCTACTGTATAGTGCAGCTTTATTATGGGGAAGGTTCAAAGTGAGGGGACGGGGTCCACTGATGGGTCCAAAACATGGACCAAACGGGTCAGTTTCACAGACTTTTAGGTGGATTTTTGTCACCTTTTTTTGCGTTTCTGCATCATATTTTATTCTTCAGATGCAGGAAACTTTGTTTTAAATTGGTGACAAAGAGACAAACACGCTTTTAAGGTCATTTTAAACAGCAGATTTAGGTTGTTTTTCTGATTTCTTTCCCCTCGATTACCATTTTGAGTTGTAAATTAATCCTGTTGACGTTGTTTTCTGCAGCCAAACTCCCTCAAATGACTTCTGGAAAACAGAGCTGTAGCTGTTTGGATCAAACCATTAAAATAATAATAACATGTGTGATATCCTCAGAGCACATGTTGGTAAAGACTCAGCTTCTGCTGCACCGAATCTCAGCTCAAAGTCTGTAAAACCGCCCGAGTTTTAACCACTGATGTCAGCGGCGGCAGCCATCTTAAATTAGGTCAGCTGTAAATGTACATCTGATCATTACTTACTGAAAGTTTCATTAAAATCTGCTCAGTGGTTCATGAGATATTTTGCTAACACACACAGGCATAAACATTAAGTATTTAACATATCTATCATGTTTTTATTCATGTTATCATTATTATAAACTGTATGTTGTCATTAAAGTGATGTCTGTGTTTAAGTCTCTGTAACTGATTAGTGAGTTCATAACACTTTCTCAGCATCTTTTTCATATTTACAGGATGTTTTAATTTACAACCAGCGGCAAAAAGTAGGGAAAAAAATGGGATGAACTTTGACCTCTAATGTGTGCGCAAAGAACCGGAATCAGTGACTAATTTAGGAAATTATTCACGCTTAAAAGGTCAAACTTAAACTGGAGGTTAATCACATTTCTCAGACATTGTAAGGTACAGATAAATAAAGATTTAAGACAACTAACAGGATGTTTATTTTAGCTGTTTTCAGATGATCTGAGAGCTGAATAATCTTCCTCCTGACTGACGGTCGAGCTGTCTGAACTCATGTCTGTAAATCAGATGGTTTCTCAGATATGGAGAATCGTTAACACCTTAAACCGTCGGGTCGATTTAATGCAACTTATTCTGAAGTTTAAGATCCTAATCTGTGATATTTATCAGCAGAAATGTCTCTTCTTCTGTCTGTGATAAAATAAAACAGTAAAAACACGAGTTTTAGTCGGTGGGAGAGTGTCATCTGCTCGAACCTTTCTGTTTTTAATAATAATGTTTTTGTCTGGAGTGTTAGTAAAATATCTCATGAATCACTGGACAGATTTTAATGAACTGATTACCAACAACTGAGTTTAACCAATTAAAGACGGCTGCCACAGATAATCGATCTTAGCCAGCACATAAATGTCTTTAACGCAGCCAGTTTTACAGAGACGGAGCTAAACTTTGGTTTGGTAGTAGCTGAGAGTTGTTCTCAACAAATACTCTGAGGGGCAACAGCTGAGAGGAGAGCTGCATGAGAGGTAACGTTTACAAGAAGATGGTTCTTTAGTTTAAAACTACAGCATGAATTTATTTGTAAAAAGGTCTCCATTTCTGTCTGTAGTTTAAAAAAAAACAGTTTTAGACTTTTTGCACAATTTTAACAAAAACTATAAAGTTTTATGACATTTGGTGACAAGTTGAAGTAACAAGGAGTGAATTTCTGTAGGTTTGTAAAAACTTTCAGCTTTTAAAAAGTAGATTATTTAAGGATTATTGTTCGTTTCTTCGCTGGTTTTATGATTTTACTGAATAAAAACAATATGTAGGACTTCAGATCAAGTTGTTTTTGATGCAAAATATATCAACATTTTGTCATTATCCTACTAATTTGTACGTTGTATATTTTTACTTCTATCAATGTGGTCACAAATATGTAAAGCACATTTTTTTTTAATTTATAACATGAAGCCTCGTTTGTTTTCACACATGTTTAGTGTGTAAAGATTATTTGTCTTACTTCTACATGCATGGATGATCCTCAAATTAGCCACAACCAAAAACAGACACAAGCAGTTGCACTTTTGCCCACCTGTCACCGTGACAGGTGATAACTGAATGCTACTGAAAAACTTTTAAAACAATTTAAACCAACATATTTCTAAAAAAAAACCCTAAATGGCCCAGACAAGAACATTTAAAAACCCTGCTTGTCAGCGAGGAAACTCATTAAAGCCACTTTCATCAGTTTTACTGTTTACACAGCCTTCGTTGCCTTCAAATCCTATTAGAATTAGCTGTTGCAACAGCCCGATTTCCCCACAGGGAATAATAAAATGTCCAACTCAATCTTACAGTATAAGTCAACCTGAGGGGCGTCAGAGGACGGATGCTGTAAACGGTCGTGGTAATTCAACACACGCAGGCTGGAAAGATAGCAGGGCTGCTTCGTCGCTCCGGGACACGAAGGTCCCATTTAACTTTTTGCTGCAGCTCAGATTAACGTTTCAAAAGATGTCTTTTTTTAAACATTTAAAACACCACGTCGTCTCTGTGCTGTTGTAATATATTAAAAGTGGTTTCAGAAAAAGATTAAACACGAAGGTTTAACTCCAGGCCTGTTTATCGATTCTTAAACACAAATTAGTTTCACGAGGAAATCAATTTAAGAGAAAAGACAGTTGGAGAAAGTTAAGTTAAATTAGGGTAGAAAAGCAAAGACAAATGGACGTTTACCAGCATTATTTAGCCTCTTTTATAGAATTAGGGCATCGGTTTTATGTGTGGGGGGGAAACAAAACCAGATGAATGTAGCTGCAACATAAATAAGTGGTGTAAACAGAACAATGAGTTGTAACATGGATCATAAATTATAAAGGATCTGCTTAACAAACCAACATTCACTTCAGCAGCATGAGGCAGTCCTAAATGAATTTTGGCCTATGTCTTTATGCCCGTCTGTCAAATAATTTGACATTAAATCAAACTTCTCCATCAGTTTAAGAAGCAACAAGTTACAGAAAGACAGCAGCTCTAATCTGCAGGAAGTGGATGTTGTGTAAACATTGCCTCCTGGTGTTCATATGGCTGTATTACACCACATCCCAGAGGAGGCAATGAAAACTGAATAAAATGTGTTTGGGCATTTATAGATTTGCATAATTTCATACAAGTAGCAATTAATGTTTTATATAACCCATCTTATTTCACATTGTTGTATTTGATTGTTTTTCTACATTTATATTACTACATTTGTGTTCAATCCTCAGAAAACCGAAGCACTGTGAACATATCAACACGTAAATTTGTGAAATTATTAAAAATGTAAGTATTGGTTGTTACAGAAAATGAGTGTCAGGTGTTTTAGGTAATAACAACAGTCTCTAACACACACAGAAACAAACAGAAATGTGTCAGAATCAGCTTAAGGATGGCAGGACTGTGACTTGTAAGCTTCACATGATGTAGTTTATGCATTACTAGTTTCATTAGAGGCAAAAACCAGCAAACAGCAATTCATGACCACTAACAGCCGTATGATCAGTTCGTAAATAGATATTTTCACTCACCAGAGGAGTCTATTTTTGCAGAGACTTGTCATTAAAATCCCGCAGATCCTCCATCAGCAGGTTTTCAGTTGACAGCATTTCCAATGGGCTCCTATTGTGGTGTCAAAAAGGAGGTTTTAACTTTCTTCAAAGTGGAAAAAAAGCCTCAGGACTTGTGGGTTTTAGCATTTTACCACTACCAAACCAAAGTTTTTTTTTTATAACCAGTCCAGGTGTCATATTCAGCAAAAATTAGGCACAGAAAAACAGTAAAAAACTAACGGTTGGATGCTAACCGGTAGCCATTGAATTTGGTATGCTAACCGTTAGCCGTTTTTTCTTAGTGACCGGCGTATTAAATCCGCCATTTTATTACCTGTTATTTGAGTGATAACGACTATTTTTATTATATGAGCGTCTTCATTTTTGAGTCTTTCCTCCAGGTTTATAATTTTTAAACTGACGCTCCTAAAACCAAACGAACGTCGTCCATCTTGTGAGCGTCGTAGAAACGAACTTCCCGCTTATATCGCTGTGCCCGGCTCTGATTGGCTAACTGGCTGACAGACCGGAATGATGGACCAATCAGCTTTTAGGATATGAAATTACGTTTTACGGCGGAAAAAAACGGGAAGATTGCCCATTTATCGTCGGTAAACAGTTTATTATGCTATGTATTACACACTTACTAACTATTTTTATGTCTATGCCACTTCCCATCAAATTTGCCGTTAAGAAAAAATAACCACTGTGAGCATGCGCGTTTGTGTTTAATTACTGTGACGTAACGCGGAAGTTGAAGCTTGAAACAAGTCGGGCGCCCCCTGTAGGTCAGCTGTAATATAGGTTTACGTCCATATAAGCTAATGGGACATTTACCTGATTAAACAATAAAAAAACTAACTTCGAACTATTTTTTTTCTGTCGCTGACCTATTTTTTACATTGCTGATTCATGTTTAAATAGAAATGTTTCAATTACATTGATTGAACTCACAGAAAAAAGTCAAAATCAACAAAACGGGAACCATAAAATATTATGATACACTGATATTATAACACACAGTAAAGAAGAACATATGTGGAAATTAAAAATATAATGTAACTGCATGTTTTGAGTTGTTTGACCAACACTCTGCAGCAATACAATGATTTTTAAAAACTAAAACAGATGTTAAGGCTCCTCACTGCTGAGTAATTATTCAAAATAAGAGCTTAATGTGCTCCAATAAATTAATAAAAATCAACTTGGAGAAGTGTGTTACGCCAAGCAGATGTATTTTTGCAGCTTATAAGAAGAGAATTAAAACAGTTAAGTGCAACATGACAAAAAAAAATGACCTAGATATAGAAACTGAGTGTGGGATCATTTAAATATGAATAAAAGAATGACGCACCGCGCTGCCACGCTCGTTCTAAATAAAACAGAGCTGCATAATTTTACATAAGAAACACACTGAAACCTCCAGACTCCCTGTAAGAGTTTCCAGAGACTTCTGAACTCGCTGCGGTTGAATATTAATCAGCATCGCTGCTCTGTTTTGTTCAACGCAGAGTTCTTGCTCTCTAAATAAAAGAACATGATCGGGAGTAACAACAGAAACTTTATTCGGTGCAGTGATTATATACAGTCTGAGAAACAACTTATTCCTCGTTTTCTGGTAAAATATCTTTGCTGTTGAACTCGACATCCTCGCTGGTTTGACTGGAGAGGGCCGCTCGCTCCACGAAATGTCCTGGAGAGAGAAGAAAAATCACTGATGTATCAACCAATTTTACCTAAATCATTTTACTCTGTTTCATTATTTTATCATTTGCTTCACCTGCTTTTTATTTGTGTCATAGTCTATAGATGAGAAATTAGTTTCTCTGCTCTCTGAAATTAGTTTCAACTCTTTGATATGTTGAAAAGTGACCTGTGTGCGAGTCAAAGACATATTATACTGATTTTTAAAGAACTGAAGCCAGCAGGAGCTGCCATGTTGGATTTTTTGACCCTGAGTCACTTCCATTATGGTGTCCCATGAATGTTTTTAAGCTTAAAATAACTGATTTCAATTAAACGTATAAGAAAACTGAATATTTGAAGATACAGCAGCTTTGTTTACATGGAGGGGGCGGGACTTAAAACCAGAACACAGAGAGAATTGGTCCGGTTCCTGCTTCAGTTTCCTGTCTGTAAATATATCTGTGGTAGAATTCCCTGACAGAACGGTGATGGTCCTCTCTTTCACCTCAGGATCGTTTTCTGAAAGTGCAGAACAGGAACATTCAGAACCGTCTACCTCTCACTGGGAGGGCTTTTTCTGTTGTTGTTGTTTTTTAGTGCGGGGCAGAATTATCTTCCATGCTGGTGGCGTCTCCACAGCGTTTACAAACGCGCAGCTTGTTAGCTGTCGAGAACAACGAGAAAAGTTTAAATTTTTAATAAAAGCGGCTCAGTCAAGCAGAGCGCCGCCGCCTGCTGCGTCCGAGCGCCGCCGCCTCACTTCACGCTGCAGCAGGAAGCCGAGCTTCCAGCTTCCAGGATTTTCTCCAGAGGGAAACGACTCCAAGTTTGGGTTCCGGACACAAAAACTTCCCTAACCTTAAAGATTAAAGTTCCAACTTTCACTTTTGATTAAATATTGGTGCATTTTTACCACCGCCAAGGAGGTTGTGCCTGTCTGCCTGTGAGCTGTAAAGCCTGAATATTTGTGATCCTGAAGTCCTTCCTGTTGGGCATCGAACAGCGAACTGAAACTCGATTTAAAACTTAAATAAAACCAATAAGAAAAGCAGAGGAGCTCTAATGACAACTTATCTAATAAACCTAAAATCAATTAGCTTTAAGATCATTTAGGTTTCAGTTAGGAGGCATTAGAGGATGATTACACTCTGAATCTTACTGTCGATGTTAAAGCAGTAAAAATGGAAACTGAAGCCAGCTGCTCAAACTGAGGTTTTTAGTAAACGTTGAATATTTCTGTCCTGTCGTTTTAGGACATGAAGTTTGTGCATCTCAGTCCGGTTTGAATCCAAGATCCAGCTGAAAATCATTAAAAGACTTTAATATGATGCACATTTTACCTGTAATTAACCCTGAAACATACGGTGTTAAAGAGGAAAAACCTCCACAAAAAGAGCTAATACTGAGCTAAATATTTCAGGATGTTAGAGAATAAAATAACTCAAGAACTTAAAAATAAATAAAGGGCTCAATAATTACACTGATCTGCAAAATACTCCTTTCGCTTCATTGTTTCCATTATTTCTCTAAACTATTTTATTAGTGTTTATTTTAAATTCTGGATGCAGTTTTTATTTTAAAATATTTTAAAGCATTTCTTAAAACTCATCTCTGTTCTTTGGCTTCTGACATGTTGACTCTTTTAGTTTAGTTTAATTGATTTTATTTGTTTCTTTATAGGAATTAATTTGTTTTTAAGTGTTATTTATTGAAATTTGGAGTGCTTTGTTTTTACATTTTACATTTATTCATTGTGTATTTTTCTCCTTTTGTGCAATTTCTTCCTTTTCACATTCAAAGCAGCAGTTTGAAAGTTTATTAAACTGACAATAAATGAGTTAAAATATGAACAACTTTAAGCTTTGAAAGTCATTTCTGTGCAACAGACCAACTGTTTGAAAAAAACTCTAATTAATTTTTTGCTCAAATAAGATAAAAAACACTGACATTTAATTGGAATAAAAACTAAGAAAGTTTGGAATAAATGAAGGAAGGACGCCTGGCTGTGTGTTAATAAAAGTCTTGCTCCTGTTTGTTTGTTTGGCAGCAGAGCTGAAAACTGAGAAAATTAAACCCTTACCTGCATTAAAACCTTCTTTTATCAGTTATTTCAGTGACTAAAATCACCCTACAGAGCGGTGTTTACCCCGACCAGCTGCAGCTGACGGAGGAGGACGGGATGGGGGTTCTGTGTGAACGTACCGAGGTCCGCTGGTCGATGTGAGCAGACGTCTGACAGGACGGCTTGCAGGTTGGCAAAGATAAGTTCGTTGGGCATGTCGAGCTACACGGAAAAGAAAACAGCATGAAATTAGGTTACAGCGACTTTAATTAAAGGAACAAGTTTTTAAACCAGTGAGTCTTTTCTTTTTTTTTCAGGTTTCCTGTATTTCTGAGTTGGAGAAACATTTTAAAAGGCACTCATTCAACGTTATTCTGAACTCAATCAAATGGTGCCGTCTGAAAGAGTTTTCCAGATATAATCTGTGATTCTGGAACGCGGGTCCACGCTCAATGTAAACAAAGCACTCAGCAGAACCCGGTGAAAACCACGTGGAAGTCTGAGTGTCTGACCCACGTCAGGCTGGCCGTAGTCCGTGAACGTGGAGGAATCAGACAAGCCTGGAACCTCAAGGGCGTTCGGGTGGAAACATACGAGCAAACCTGCCACTCGAGCGACGCAGGCAGCTGCCGGGAATAAACGCCGGGGATCAAACTGGAAGGCCGAGCTCAGCGTTCTAAATGTCTTCCAGAGGAGCAAGTTTACTTCAGTCGAACGCTAACATACTTTACTCAACATATCTGAGCGTGAACACGAACTCAAACAGCTCTTCCACGGTCGGCGCCGGGATTCACCTTCCTGTCAGATCAGCTGTTTCTGTAGTGGTAGTTGGCAGCAGGTTATAAATTTAACTGCAGTGTGATCAGTTTTCCAGTCTTTGTGACTTTAAATCAAGGCCCACCAAAAGCTGAAACGCTTCATTAAAACTGACTAAACATTTGTGAATTAAAACCTCAAAATACACCAACATTTTCTGCATAAAATGATGCTTCTTTAATATAATTGTTTCTCTTTTCCTTTTAGGATTTATTTTAATCGTGACAACGTGTAAACAAATGGTTTGCTGCCGTACCGTGGCTATCTGCGTCTTCACGACGCAGTCGTTCTCCACCATGTACCCGTGACCCGTTCTGAACAACTTCAGCATCTTGGGAATGTCAACGCCAACCATCCCTGAGCGCAAACAGAAAAACAACCGATGACGACATTCATACATTTACATTTCATGCATTCAGCTGTTCGAATTACTGCAAAAACATCAACGACTGTTCGATAAGAAATAACACAAATGACAAACATCTGCTGCGAAACATGGAGAAACTGACTCTTTTCATCAAAGACTGATCTTCACAGCTTTTATTTTTGGAAATAAACCTCCCAACCTTCCTCCTTACAAACTATCAGCCCCATTTCACCTCTTTTGCTCTTCGGGAACTTCTTCCTCAGCTTGTTTTTTAGAGGCAAAATCTTCGGCAGCATTTCAGGAACGGATATGTAGAAATCAGCTGAAATCTGATCATCCAAGATCTGAAAAAGAACAAAATCATTCTGATTAGTTTTAACAGGAACAAACTGTTGTTTACAGATGTGTGTTTATATAAATAAAACTAGACAAAGACATAAATATTTAAAACCAGCTTATTTTTCCTTTAACTCAGCCTGACTCTTCTCTTTTTGCTCAACAGTAAAACTTTCCACACACTGATCTGTTAGAAGTAAATATAAACTAATTAAAGGCCTGATATTCCTTTGCTAACAGGCAAACACACTCAGACACAGACAAAGATATTTTTACTGCATGCCTTTCACCTTTTGGCAGCAAGCTGTAATGAAATCTAAACCATAAAGTAAAAAATACTTTTTTATTTTCCTTATTTGAGCGACTTACGGGCTGAATGAGCTCCTCTCCTCCAACGAACGCCGCTCCGTTCTCCTGAGCAGCTTCCACTTGGTCTGGATCCTGCAGAGGAAGTCAGACGAGTTCTTTAACTCTGGTTTCATGGCCTCAGAGTTTACAAAGATCTCCCCAGAATCATACACCCAAGTCACGAACTACAAACTGTGCCGCTTGGCATAACCCTGAGTCAGATTTTACAGCCTCAGGCAAACAGAAAGACAAATAAAAGATGCTGCTTCTGCACATTTAAACACAAAATTAAAACAATTAATCATCCTGGGACACACAGTTCCCCATGAAATGAAGATGAAGCGAGGCTGATGAGCAGGGAAAAGAAAAGCCTTTACCTCAGTGAAAACTACAACTTGGTTCACCTCCGTCTTGAAGGGGTGGGGCAGGAGCACGGTGCTGACGAAGGGGTCGACCTTTTTCTGTGAGGAGAGGCAAAAACAGGTTTGTTGTGGTTATGAGCAGTCAACGAGTTGCGGGGGGAGAAAAGAAACGAAGGACGCCAATCAAAGCACGAGCGCGGCTAATGAAGCGTCGGAGTGCTGCTGATTTATTCTGAACATCAGTTCGGGGGGAGGCGGCGCTCCTCTCTCAGTCCTGTGATGTGGAAACAAGCCGGTGGGGCTTTTATTTCCTCGGCGTCGCTCCATTTTCAGCTGACTAACCAGAACTGCTGGAGCTGCAAAGATTGATGCGTTATAAAGATGTTTCAGATTAGTGGAAGTGAGGTGCGACAGAAAAACTGAGCAGGAAATATGAAACCAGCAGACGTTTGCTGGGTCGTTCTCTTCTGTTCCCGTGAATAAAAAACAGCGTCGCTCGCCGCCTTTCAAATCAGACTTTTAAACTAAGATCATTGTTTGCTGATAAACGACAGTTTGGTTAAACCTTGAATATAACGATGTTACAAACGTCTCAGAGTTCGTGTCGTTAATGACTCCCAGCTACAACCACAACAACTTTTAGCTCAACATCTCTTAAACTGGCTGACTTTCAGCCATTTTTGCGTTCTGAACGGTGAGTTGGCTGTGGAGGCCATCTTAAATTGGATTGACTGACAAGTTTTTCTTGTTACCTTTTTCTCCAGTTTCATGTCAAGCTTCAGCTCAACGTAAACGGGCTGACTGAGGGGGGTGAAGTCCAACACCTGGAACCTCTTCAGCAGGTCGATGGCCTCGGCTGCACTGTGGACAGTCGGGGGATAAAACTTCTTCACGTAGACGTCGTCCACGGGTGCCCCCAGACCAAACGGCTTGCGTCTGTCACGGATGACCCTCCTCTCTTTCTTCACCTCCGTCTTTGAATCCTCTTTTTTGTCTTTCTTTAGAGCTCTGAGAAAGAAAAAAAGATGTGAAACTAAAAGAAAGGGTTGTAGTTCTGCAGCTTTTAAGCAGAATGAAGTTAGTTTGTGTAAAACAGGAAGCAGCTGAATGAAAATCTAAAGATAAGAAGATTTAAAGGAGTTTTTATTGAAGTTAAATTACCTGACAGCTGCAAAGGTCCTGATGTGTGGATTCTTTGGTGCGGTTTGTGAGACAGCAGCGTAAACTGGACCGCCGGAGCTCAGCAGCTGCCTCCGACATCCTGCTAAAACTGGATAAAAACAAAACGAAACATAACCACAAAGTTACAGCTCATCACTTCCATCGAACCCGGAGAAATGCTGCTCCGGGTCAGAAGAGTTTGGACAAACTTCCTTATGAAAACAGGAAACTGATAAACTAATGTTTCCAACAGGAACTTTTATTGATGTGAAACATGAGAATAAAAGTTTTTTTTGTGTGTGTGTGTGTGTGTGTGTGTGTGTGTCAGGTTAGCAGGCGTCTTGCTTCAGAGTAAACAACAACTGAAAGCAGCCTCGCTAAACTCAAACCTAATTCTGAAAATAAAAAAATTCTAAGGCCTGAAAACCCCCAGGGACCTGATTGGGCAAAGGAAGGGATTTTACCACTAGAGAAATGTTCATATTTTTATTTTTGTGAAAAACTGGAAAGAGCTGCAGGTCAAAGGATTCAGGCCCAAACCACCACAGAATCTCCTCCATGCATCATCGTTGGGCTCAGTATCTAAGGCGTCTTTGACTGTATTTAATATGGAATAACCATAACCCTAACCCTCCTTTAATGGGTTGGTATTTTGGTCACAAGTTATGTTAAAATTAATTAAAATTTAAATTTGGAGATGAAGTGCAGAAGGGGAACATTTAGCTGCTTTTTTACCATCTTGAGAATCTAAAGGACACTTAAAAAATTGTTATATCATAAATTATCTGTAGCATAACCCAGACATTTTAGTATTTAACTGGACATAATCTGAGGATAATAATGCTAAAAAAATAAATAGCTTAAAACCGGAAGCTCATTTTATACGTTTTATTATTATTTATGCCCGAAAACATTGACGGAAACTAGTGTTACTGTTAACACCACCTTGTCTGTTTAACGCAGATTTAGCCTATTTTCGAAATAAGCTTTAAAAATTGGTGAAAGAATCGCACATTTCAATTTAAAACCATAAGATGAATAACTGACCTTTCCACACAGCCGACGCGCTGGTTGCCATCTCTGCAGGTCCTGTTGTTGGTCCGTGTGAAAACAAAGGCTCATTCAAAGGTTCCGCCACCGAAAAGAAGGCAAATCTTCATTCAAAAAATTGGCAATTCTTATTTAATTTATCTAACATGGATCATAAAAAAACTTTTATTAAAAAGCTCATACTTTGCAGGGATTATTGACTCACAATCTTACATTCGCCGTTCATTTTAAATCGAGTATTACTTTATTACATTTAAAAGTTTGATTTAGAAGGACGTTTAACCGTGTCAACTAACTGGTTTGTTACTGTTGTAGAGGAAATTAAACAAACAATAAACAAATCACATGCCGATTGATTAGGAATCATCTAGGTTTTGTACCAAAAATAAAATAAAATAAAAAATGCACGGTTTTGGTGCATTGTGATGTGAAAAAACAACAAATTCTGTCAAAACATAAAAGCAAAGTTTCGAAAAACAGCTCCTCGCGATTTGAGTTTCAACCTTCTGCTCTATAACAGCGTTATGTGTCAGTTTTCTGGTTAAAAACGACCTAAAATATCAGTTTTTATACTTTTTGGTGTCTCGTAAAATGTCGCGAGGCGCGCAGATGGAGACGTGCGCGCTCAAGGGGCCGCCGGGGACGAGCGGAAGTCGCGTTTGTTGTTCTTCCTTCTGTTTCCGAGACGTTCGGGGTCTAAACGGGTTCAACAGCCGCGTCTGCATGTCTCCGCCAGTCCCCTCAACAAAACTCCATCTACCGCCCACGAATGAAGGTAACGCCGCGTCCGGCTTTGTGTTCGCGCACAGCTCGTTTCGGGGGTTCGGTTCCGGCTCGATTCTTGTCCCCCACCTCCTCCACCTCCACCCCCGCCGTAAAAGCCCCGGTGAGCCCGGGGTGGCGCGCGCCCAGCCGCCGCCAGCAGAACAAATCCAGCGGCGTGCTCCGGAAGCGCCGCGCGGTTAACGTGGTTGCTCCTCGACGGGACGCCGCTTTAACAGTCGGTACCGCCGGTAAACACCGGACGGGCGGGTCGTTAAGGTGTGTTTATCTTGGTGTCAGGTGTGACAGCTGCGGGTCGAACCTTTCCCGAACGGGCCCGTCCTGCTGCGGGACGCGCGTCCTCACTTCAGACACTACAGCTAAGTTTGGAAACTCAGCTGCTGGAGCTTCAGCACGACCTCCATGCTGCGGTTATATAAGCTGATAATGTTGTTTAAAAACAACTTTTCAACTCTGGAGACAGTTTTAAAGTTTTAAAGGTGTTATTTGTGACAGCTCTCAGAGTCTTAAAGGCGCAAAGTAATAAAGACCAGACAACAAAAAACAACTTAAAGCCTGAAACTAAGATTTTGGGTTAAAGTGAAAAAAATGTGGCCAGATTCAAACGACCACATAAGTTTGTTTACTTATGGAAATAGTTAAAGTGACTGAAAATAGGTTAAACTTATATGAACTAGAGCTAGAAGTCCAGTAGATCAGTAGTGTGGCTTTGTTTACATTCAGTGCATACCACATTTCAGATCTACCTACAGAAATAGCTGAAGTGACCAAAAAATAGGTTAAACTTACCGGCTGTATTTGTTTGCCTATACTAACTAAAGCCAGCAATCCAGTAGATCAATGTGTGACTTTGTTTACATTAGATGCGTACCTGCATTTCAACCAGCAGGACAATAAATCATCATTTGACTTTGTTTACATTGAGTGCGTACCTGCATTTCAGACTTATGTACAGAAACAGCTGAAGTGACTGAAAATAGGTTTAATTTACCAGCCGTATTTGTTCACCTACACAGACTAGAGGCAGTAATTCAGTAGATCGGTAGTTTGACTTTGTTTACATTAAGCGTGTACCCGCATTTCAAAGGTTCATGTTAGTATATCTGTAAAAACTTCCTGAATAAAGTCCTTCAGGCTGCACAGTGTGATAAGGTTCAGGGTAATCTTTCCTTTTAATGTTTGTTTTCATGTTTCGCAGCGAGTATCTTTAAAGTGAAGTTTGTTGTTTGTTTGTTTGTTTGTTTTGCGCCCGCCTCCATGTAATTGTAGAGCGCTCCGGTGCCAGGAGGCCGCTCAGCTGACCTCTCGGAGCGTAAACAAGTTGTGTCGTTTATTTTTTATTCCCTCCAAACGTGTCCGGCGCTGCGAGGTGCTCTGAAACCCGACAACATGGCCGCCGGCGGGGGGCGGGTTTGTCACGTGCACGCTCAGAGCCGTGCGCGTTTTTATTCTGCCACCAGAACAGGTGAGATTCGTCGACGGCGCCTGAAACACGACTCCATTTTCTGCTTGAACGCTCAGGAAGGAGAAAAAAGTTCCGTCAGCAGTAATCTGAGCTCAGATTCATTAAATTAATTAAAAACAAAGAAAAAAAACACATTTATTCTTTAAATATTGAGTCAAAAGCTAAAACATGAATAAATAAATTTCTCCGGCTCTAATAGGTGAATAAATTTTTGCCAACAAACTCATAAAACACAAACAAAATAAAAAGAAATGATTTAATTTCTTTATGAAAATCAGGATTCCTAAGAAAACTAAATACAGCAATGAGACCAAAAAAATAAGAACTATTTTATACTTTAGTGAAAAATGTTGTTTTTTGGTAAAACATCAGGATTAAATGATAATAAACTGAATATTTTACAGATTTTAACTTCACCCGGAGGGTGAACTGTTTGTTTGTTTGTTTTTGTTTCGTGGTTCAGTAAACGTTTGCGGTCGATCGAAAAGTGAGTTTCGCCGTCGTTCAGATTTAGTTTAAAACGTTTTAAGAAAAATGCACGTCTTCTTCAAACTTGTCGCGGTAATTTCCTGAAACGATCATTAAACTGTGACGGAACCGGACCGTATTTAGTTTAAATGCTTGTTTTATTTTAAAAATGTTCCTTTTATGTTTGTATCTGTCTGAAAATCCTCCTTTTTATGGACATTTTTTTAACATAATTCTTTAGTTTGAGAGTAAAAGAAGCACTAATCCCCGCTCCTGTTTTGTTTCCCAGATTAACAGGCATGCCAAAGGAAAAATATGACCCTCCGGATCCCCGCAGATGTTACACCATCATGTCGGCCGAGGACGCGGCGAGCGGGAAGAAGTCTCACTGGGCGGAGCTCGAGATCTCTGGTTAGTTTTCTGTTTTTTTATTCCGAGACGCCGAGCTCGAAACTCGACACAAATGGCGAGATTTGACTCGTAGCTCTGAGCTGAAGGTTTTTACGTTTAGGTGCTTTAAAAACGAACCATTAGTTGCTTCGTAAAAGAGTGTTAAAGAAATCCACAAAGAATCTGTAATAAATCAGGAATTAAAATAAAGAAATCCTGCTGGTTTGATGAGCTGAACTCTTTAAATCCTGAACTTTATAAAATAAAAGGGGAACAAACAGAACAAGCTACTCGTCTGAAAACTCCTGCTGAACAACTCGGGTTTGTGGTTGTCCTCACCTGTTCGCTCGCTCGTCCGTTAAAAGGTGGGGCGCTCCGCCCCCCCGCCCGGGACGGGGGCGGAGCTCTGCCTCGGACGGGGAGGAGGAGCTCAGGTATCGGGGGAGCCTTGTTGGTGACTGATGACGGGATGAAGCGGGAGTTGGATCGACGGGATCCTGGAATCGGCTTCCTGCTGCTAGTGGCTCAGCTGAGGTGCTTCAGGCGTCTGATTTGGACCCCCGGGTCGGAACCAGAACAGTCCGGAGGGATCACAGATTCTCTCCTGGACCTGCTGCCAGAAACTAGACGGACGGACGTATTTATTTTATAAAACTAAACACTCAGACGTGGAAATAAACCCTCTCACATTCGTCTCGTTTGTTTGTTTGTTTGTTTGGTGGCAGGGCGGGTGAGGAGTCTGAGCAGCTCCTTGTGGACCCTGACTCACCTGACAACGCTGCACATCAATGACAACAACCTGACCCGCATCCCGCCAGACATCGCCAAGCTGCCCAACCTGGTCTACCTGAACCTGTCGTCCAATAAGCTCCGCAGCCTGCCCGCCGAACTGGGCAACATGGTTACTCTCAGGTAGAGGAGCGCCGCGGGGTTCCCGTGAAACGCCGAGCGCACTGCACTTCGAGAAAACACTGTGGCTCTGATCAGACGGGAGGCGATTTCAACAAAAAATAACATTTCTATTTGCTTTTAAAAATGCAGAGAAATCACCGAAATCATCCGAGGAACTCTTCGTTTAGCAGGAATCTGATGAACAAAGTGTCGAAATATGAACATTAAATCCCAGCTATGCAGAAATCTTGTACTTCTGCTCACATTAACCAACTACAGTCTTATTAAAGTCATTCTGTTTGTAAACTTCAGTTTGAGGGAAGAAAAGGCTGCAGTGATGTTGGTTCGAATTAGACTTCCTGTCCCAACATTAAACAGTGATCGCCCTGTTTCTAATTACCACACATTTGCTGACGTTTGTGCTCCTCTTTAACGTTTACACAAAGAAATGATTGTTGCTAATTACTTTGATATAACAGTGAAAGGTTTATTTAAATTCTTTCTGGGCGTTTAGATCAAAAACAATCCCATGAAAGGAAAAAAGAAGGTTAAAACGGCTCTAAGATTAAAAAAATATGTCCAGTTTTCCTGCAAGCAGAGTTCTTTTTGTCGATTGTTTGTCTTTCTTGTTTTATTTCTTGCAGGGAATTGCTTTTAAACAACAATCTTTTACGAGTTCTGCCTTATGAACTTGGGAGGCTCTTCCGGCTGCAAACTCTGGGGCTGAAAGGTGAGAATTCCCGCTTATTCCAGTAAATATTTCCGGATGCTTGTTGGAAAAATGAACATTTTGTGTCAGATGTTGGATTTTGAGTGAGTCGGGGAGATAAATCCTCGTCCTGTTTGTGCATTCTGCAGGAAATCCTTTGTCCCAGGACATCCTGAACATCTACCAGGAGTCCGACGGAACCAGAAAGCTTTTGAACTACATGCTCGACAATCTAGCAGGTGAGTGGATCGGCCACTTCCCGCGCGGCACTCCTTCGTGCTTCAGGAGCGTTCTGTTGCTGCAGGCGTCTCGTAACGGCTACATCGTTGTCTCTGACGCGGACAAACGAGCACTGATCCTTGTCTCGTCCTTCCCTGTCCCCAGTTCACCCAGAGCAGCTCCCCCAAAGACCGTGGATCACTCTGAAAGAACGAGACCAAATGATCCCCGCAGGTTCGTCTGTCACACCTTAAACCTCCTGGACGGAAAAGTATTCCCCCCTCCTGGTATTCTTTCTGTTTTGGGTTTTTAAATTTGACTGAAAGTAATAATGAAGTTTAATTAGGGGGAAAATGGCTTTAAAAGGTTTTAAACGGTGCGTATTAAACGTGTTCAGCAGCCAGAAGTCGTTAGTGTGGATCCGTCTCCTCCACCATCTTGGACCATCTAACCGCTGCAGCTCCTTCCTGTTCTTCTGTTCAACGGTTTTTAAATCAAACCTGAGATTCTCAGTTGGACTGAGGTCTGGGCTTTGACTGGACCACTCCAGGACCTTCGGCCGGTTCTCCTCGGACCGGTGGCGTGTTTCAGGTCCGTTGTCCTACTGGCAGGTGGACCTCCGTCCCCAGCCTCAAACTTCTGAAAGACTCGAACGGGTTTACATCAAGAATTTCTCTGTATTTTGCTCCGTCCATCTTTCCTTCAACTTTGATCAATTTCACACTCCCCTGCTGATTTAAACACACACCCCTCTGCTGCATGATACTGCCCCACCGTGCTTCACTGTAGGGATGATGAGACGGTCTCAGAGTTTGAGTTCATCTGACCACAGCAGCTTCTTCCACAGAGAAAAACTCCAAAGAATCCAGTTTTTTTAATTTCTTTTTCCTGCTGCTCCTCCATGAAGCTCAGCTCTGTGCAGCCGGTCGTGTTCCTGTGGACGGATCCTCTCATCTCTGCAGAAGATCTGCAGCTCCATCAGGGTTCTCTTTGTCCTCCTGGATGTTTCTCTGATTAATGCCCTCCGTACCTGGTCTGTACGTTTTGGTGGACCAGCCTTGGCTCCATCTTTCTATTTCCTAATATTAGATTTATCGGACCTCTACAGGATCTTTTTCTGTACTCCACAGCTTTGTCTCTGACTTCCTGATGTCTCCTGGTGGACTTCAGACATGTTGAACTGGTTCATCAGAACAGGTGTAAACTGAAGTCATCTGAGATTTGGATTGCTCACAATACGCATCCTCCAAAAGAAAGGGGCTGAATATTTTTGCACGTAACCAGTTTTCAGTTGTACGTTTTTCTCAATCATTTGAAAGAAGTATATTTTTTCCCCATTTAACGTCCATTAAACGTCCACATTGAAGGCAGCGTAATAGAAAGAATACCAGGGGGGTGAATGCTGAGTCACTTTACTAAAATTATACTTTAATCACAAAAACTGTTTGAGTTATAAGAACATACCTGGACCTCTGCGTGTCACTAAGGTTTAGATTCATAGTTCAGGCTTCCTGTTATTTATTTAACTCGTCTTCTTCCTTTTTTGCGTCCCTCCTGCAGCTGTTTTCACAGTCATGTGTTATAACGTGCTGTGTGATAAGTATGCCACGCGGCAGCTCTACGGCTACTGCCCATCCTGGGCGCTGAACTGGGAGTACCGCAAGAAGGGTATCATGGAGGAAATCACCAGCTGCGACGCCGACATCATCAACCTGCAGGTAAAGCTGCAGACGATGCGCCACAGACGATGCGCCACAGACGATGCGCCATAGACGATGCGCCATAGACGATGCGCCATAGACGATGCGCCGCAGACGATGCTGAGACAAACAGATGCAGACAGAATTAAGAGACCGGCTGGTGTTCTGTTTGTCTACAGGAGGTGGAGACCGAGCAGTACTACACGTTGTTTCTGGAAACACTAAAGGACCGCGGTTATGACGGCTATTTTTGTCCCAAATCTCGTGCCAAACTGGTCTCTGAACAGGAGAGGAAACACGTGGATGGCTGTGCGATCTTCTTCAAGACAGAAAAGTGAGCTTTAGAGCTTCAGCTGTCAGCATTTCACAAAAGTACGAGCCCCCGTGACGATTTACGCTGCTTTGTTCGACGTGTCTGCAGGTTTACTCTGGTTCAGAAACACACTGTGGAGTTCAATCAGGTGGCCATGGCCAACTCTGAGGGGTCAGAGGTCATGCTGAACAGAGTGATGACCAAAGACAACATTGGAGTGGCGGTTCTGCTGGAGGTCAATAAGGACTTGTTCTCCAGTGGTAAGAGCAGACAAGATCACTCCTCGAATTAACCATAAATGAAGAGAGCGTCCAGCTTCTTCTTTGTGACCTCGAGGATTCTCACGTTGTGTGTTTGTTGTAAGAAACAAACCGGTGGAAAAATGTTTCTTTTTTTGTTGTGAGACATGAAACCCCCTCAGGAGAGGCAGCTGATCCTTGTGGCTAACGCTCACATGCACTGGGACCCTGAGTACTCGGACGTGAAGCTGATCCAGACCATGATGTTCCTGTCGGAGCTGAAGAGCATCGCTGAGAGAGCCTTGAGCTCTGTGGCCACAGACTCGCCGACCTCCGACCCCTCGTCCATCCCTATCGTCCTGTGCGCCGACCTCAACTCGCTGCCTGATTCCGGTAGGACCCGCCTGGCGGTCAGGAGCTTCGTCTCGGCTTGTTGTTGTGAGTTTTTTTAAGAGTAAAGCCTTTCTGTGCTCGTTATCCAGGTGTGGTGGAGTACCTGAGCAACGGAGGAGTGGCTGAAAACCACAAGGACTTCAGGGAGCTGCGCTACAACGAATGCCTGACCAACTTCAGCTGCAATGGCAAGAACGGCACCTCAGACGGGAGCATCACACACAGCTTCCAGCTGAAGAGCGCCTACGACAGCAACCTGATGCCTTACACCAACTACACGTACGACTTCAAGGTCAGAGTCTGATGTTTGTTCATCTCATTTTCTATGTTTGGAGGAACGCTCTTTGATAACAGGGATGTTGAATAAATTAAAGGCCTCCCAGAGTTTTAGACTGAAATCGTGTTAGTTTGAGAAATGGCGGCTGCGTGGCGTTCTGCTCAAACCTTGACATGAATCTCTCACGCAGCCTGATGCTGGATCCGGACACGTGTCACTGAGGACCGTCAGGAACGAGCTTCTCTCAGGTGGAAGTTGTAGACGAACGTCTAACTTCATTAAAACCTCGTGGTTCTGGAGAATATTTTGCTAACAGACGCTGCAGCGGCTTTAAGCACGGATCTTAAACAATGAGTAGAACTCTGGTTATGTGTTGGAGATGACTCTCAGCTACTACCACTCCAAATATTAGCAGTAAATTTGACTTATTTTATCACTTTTTGTTTCCTTACAGACCATAACTAAATGAAGCCACAGCTGTGCAGCCTGAAAGTTACACAGTTATTAGTTTGTGATGTTTTTTCCTCCTCTGACTCGTGAAGGTTCTGCTCAGAATCTGGGTCTGAAACCCGTTCAGGCGCCTCTCCCGTGTGAACCAGCAGGGGGCGCTCAGGTTTTGCTCAGAGTGTAAAGCGACGGTGCTTCTGTGTCCGCAGGGTGTCATCGACTACATCTTCTTCACCAAGACGCACATGAGCGTCCTCGGCGTCATGGGGCCGCTCGAAAGCCAGTGGCTGACGGACAACAACATCACCGGCTGCCCCCACCCGCACATCCCCTCGGACCACTTCTCCCTGCTGGCCCAGCTGGAGCTGCACCCTCCCCCGCCCCACCCGCTGAACCCCCTCAACGGGCTGCACCTGCCGGTCCACAGGTAGTGCAGCCTGAGAGCCCCGCCTACCCCCTCTAACTCCGCCTCCCCGGCTTTTAAACACTACCCCAGCTTTCCACCGGACCCTGTACAGCTCATCGTTTAACCCTCACTCACCGAAGGGAGTGAAGTATTCGCCCCGTTTGTTCGTATTTTTGCACACTGAATGTTTCTCTTAGTTTTTTATTTCCCCCCCTTTTCTTTTTCAAAAAAGCTCAATACCAAAATGTTGGGGTGAAATTGTTAATCTCCAAAGTCAAACTTTAGTTTTTTTGCCTTAATTGTGACAACGACATCAAACTGATAACATCGACTGTTTTAGGAGAAACGTTCCATCAGTTCAGCTTCTTTTCTACGTCGCACATTTCTGAGAGAAATCATTTAAATAGTTCTGACACGAGATATAATTGCTGCACCACAACATTGTACGTTGTGCTGAAATCACTGTTTGTAAAACTTCCAGTAATCTAAAACCACGGGTCACACTACCAACAGCTGAAGCTATGAATGTTATAACCGGGATGTTTTTGGTCTGTGGCCAAAAACAAAAAAAAACACCAAAAAATCGCTGAAACACGGGGGAGAGGCTGAGAGTTTTTAAGGGTAAAAGTTCTTGTTTTTAAAAGTAGCAGAACATGAAACTATTAATACCAGATGAAATAAAGATAATGCTTTATTTGGGGGGTTTTGCAGTTGTAATTCGTGTCTGTTTCTGGATTGTTTTTACCTCTTTCTTTGGGTTGATCCGTCGTTTCACCGGAGCGCTGCCTCGCAGAGCTGCACGAACTCCGATGAGTCGCCTTTTATCGCCTCGTTTAGACAGGAATATTTGTTTCCTTCGACACGGGGCTGTACCTCGCTGTTCCTACCGCGCCGTGCTTTACCCGTGTGAGTTTCCTGCAGCTTTGCGATCCAGCAAAATAAAAAATAAAAAAAAAATTAGTGCGCAAAATTCCACATTTAACCAAATCAGTAAATTAACCCCTTTTTCTTCTCGACTTGCTCAGACATAAAGTATGTTTTACGATAATTACAGGTCCTGTTTTTATCATCCGACTGGCCAAAGAACAACAATCTGTTTGTAATTAGGTGTTTACTTACCAAAGACATAAATAGTTCTATTATAAAAGTCCCCTGTGGAGTCTAAATCAATATATTTGCTTCAGATGATCAGCCCTTTATGTAAATTATACCTCAGGGCTTCGCAGTACCTCACGCTAAACACTCTGCGTCACGTTGTTCGAATAAACGGGAAGCTGTTGTTTTGACAATTCTTCATAAGCACAAGTAATGTATTTTAGGGCGTGTGTTGTATAAATGTCACATCTCGGTGCTTTTTTTAATAAATGCACCGATGCACTTCTGCTTCTTTGCCAAAAGAAAGCCAACAAAAAGTCACCCGGGGTCTGAAGGTTTGTTGAATCAGAGGCTTTCACAACCTAAAGTTTTCTAGGATTTGCACAATCGTGAGCTGAGCAGATTAAAAAAACGCAGCGGTGTCTGTTCTGCTGAAAGGAGAAATCTGATCCCAGTTTTTGCTGGATGTGATTAAAAGTAGAGGCTGAAATAATAAATTAAATTATATTTCTTGTTCGTTTTGGAGCTGTGACGGATTTACAAAAAGTTTGTCCCGTTTCACCGAGGCACGAGTCAAACCTAGCAGAAGCCTGATTTAAACCCGGATTAATCTGCTTTGTTAGTGTAGTTTTGAACCTCTTCTCTGTACGTTATTTAAAGAGAAAATCCATCTTTCTGGACGGGCGGTTGTGAGGCGTATACTTCACTCCTGAACTAACCTCACAGCTTCAAACTGATGATGAGGGAGTGCACCACTCCCTATAAATAAATCAATCAGTAAACGAGGAGCAAATATTTATTTTCCCTCACAAATCAAAGATGTTCTCGGTGTTGCACATGTCGACAGATCCTCCTGTTGAGACTAAAACGTCACTTTGTTTTTCGATTGGTACTTTGTACGATTCAGGTTATTTTTGTTTGTTTTATTTTTTTTGAGGAAAAGCTGTTTGTTTTGATGGTTTTTATTCCTCCGCTGCACATTAAAGTGTCGTCTCTCGTTTTTTTTAATAACCCCGAGATGACGTCTAATCTAAGTGTTTCTGCTTCATCCCCTCCTCATCCTCTTCAGCTGTGACATCCGAACGTATCGCAGCTGCAGGCGGGAGTTTCCGCACACCACGTGGGGCCGAATGTCGTGTTCGTTTTGAGCTTTTAATGGTTCGTTTGAGATGTTATTTTCACGGGGTAGAATCATAAGACGGTGTGCAGCTTGAGTGATTTTTAAAAAACAAGAATTGTGGGCCACGAGTTGATTGTCTCCAGTCCACACAGGCACAGATATATCCATACACCCCTGGTAACAGTTGGTCAAATGTCTCTCAGGAGGCTGCGCCTGGACCTCAGGCTTTCTGTCTCCATCAACAAGGTTCTGGCAGATATTTGACTCTTCTTGGCAGAATCGATAGAGTTCGTGTCACAGACCGGCCATTTATTTACACGTTTCTGACAGAGCTGAGGTCAGGACGGCTGCTCCAGGAGCTTAATGTTAGCCTGATTTATCCAATCAGAAACCAGCTGATGTGTGTTTGGGATCACTGTCCTGTTGGACCCATCTGTGTCCAAGTTTCAACCATTGAGCTGCTGATTCGAGGTGATGTCGAAGAGTTATTCCATCCACTTTGTGCAGCATGATGCTACCACCACCATGCTTGACAGTTGGTATGGAGCTCTTAGGTTTGACTCCTCCAAACATAACCCAGTCTTTGTCTCGTCCGACCCAAGGACATTTCTCCAGGAGACGTTTGTCTCGTCCACTACATGTCAGTCAAGCTTCTGGGGGCGGAGCTTCTTCTTCTCAGTCCATGTTGGCGTAAAAACTGTCTTCAGTGGGGACAGGGACGCCTGGTGTTCCAGTAGTTTCCAGCTCATGGCAGGAACTGGAAACTTCCTGAACATCCGAACCAACTTTCTTTTGTTTGAGGCGAACGGAGGAGCGCTGGAAGAGTCAGAGCTGGAGGTGCTGAGGTTCTCCTTGGGAGGGACGAGGATAGACAGGATTAGGAATGAGGACCTCAGAGGTCCAGCACAGGTTGAAGGAATGGAAGATAAATTTAGAGAGGCCAGACTGAGATGGTTGGGACATGTGCAGAGGAGGGACAGAAGGATGTTGGAGACAAAGAGGACAGATATGGATGCAGTTAGAGAGGACATGGAGGGAGTTGGAGTGAGGACAGAGGACCTGAAGAAGAAGATATCCGTGTCTTGGTGTCAAAGAGAATCACTAAGAAGAAGTGAATGTAGGGGTAGATTTAAAAATCCACAAGAAAGTCCAGCATTTTTTAAAAAATATAAATCATTCCACTCTGGGAAAAACAAAACCCGGTTCCAGTGGATCTTTAAAAGCTCGAAGCGAACACAACTCTCAGGCCCACCATGAACTGACGGGAGGTTTCCACCCCAGCTGATCCTTTTTCCTCTTGTTTATCTAACCCTGGAACAACGTGCCTCGTTTGTACAGTTTCTCCAACAGCAGCACTGCCCATGAGACTCAGATGCTCAGAGACAAACCCAGCACTCTCACCCTGTCTTCGGTTTTCACGCCACTGATCCGACCGCCGTTTGGTTTCACCGTCACAGATCGGTTCTTTTATATCCTCGTGATGAGATGTTTTGAAGCCATCGCAGCTATCACTGCATTCAGCTTCTGAATGTGAAGCTCGTGTTTCCGCCGATGGTTTGGTTTTATTTTTCTTCCTTCGTTGGTTTAGACATTCTAACGTTGTCTCTGACTCCTTGGAGCTCTTTAGTCTTGGTTGGCCAATAAAAGTCCCTGGAAATAATGAGGCTTTTCCAGCAAAACGGACAAAGAGTTTGTTTTTTCTTGTTGTCTCTGTTACTGAACTTATTGTGCTGCAAAAAAATGTTTTCTTCACAGTGTAATAATCTGTACAAGAGGGGAAGAAATGCACAATTTGAACATTTAAACATGTTTTAATTACTACTATGCAGTTAAATGAAGCGGTAATTCATTTTTAAATGAAATAAAATCAGAACATCACATTGAATTGAAGAAATGTGGAACATTAAAGGAAGAATAAAGAAACTGAGGGCTGTTATTTCTGGATGATTTGAACAATAAAGGTATTTTCAGAATATATATATATATATATTAAAAAAAAGTAAAGTTTTTGACTTTCAGCATCAGTTTCATGTTGTGGATCTTTATAATCATCAGCAAACATGCTTCATTATTTTTGAAAAGCTGCTTTTAAATTTCTTGCATTTCTTGTTTCTGAGACGTTTCCAGGAACTTTCAGGAAGTTTTAGTTGGATGAAAAACTTACATTTGTGTGACGAAGAGTCCCTAAAACCGAACGACGAAGGAAACTTAAACATGTGACAGATTTCACAACTAAATGTATCAAATGCGTGTTGCTGTTTTTGTTTTGCTGAGTAAAGAAGTCGAGTGGACCCACCCAGTGAGTAACTTTGAGGTGGTGTCCATTTTTTATTTCCACAAGCTTTTAAGTGGAACTTCGTAAACTTAAAACCAAACCCTGGTTTTGATCAATTGGTAAATCAAAAACTCTTACATTTGCATTTAAAACAAATGAAGCATTTAGAAAAAGAAAAGGGTCCCATCGTTCTGAGTTGATTAAGGACAGTTCAGGAGGTTCGACCCAAAAAATACCCAAAAACCCTGAAAAAATAAAATAAACCCGTAAAGAACTGTCTTATTGAACCTGTAAAGTTTCTGTGACGTTTAAAACAGTTCAGGTTCAAACTCAGTGATGGAAGCTTCAAACAGGAGAATGAAAGTAGCGTCATCGTTGAAGGAATGCATATCGCCCGCTGCCTTTCATGACAAAGTTTCACTGTTCTTGGAGTGAAGATTTTTGCTCCTTATCTGTAAGATTTACTGAGTTACAGCTAAACCTTTAGCTGCATGTTGATCTCAGATAATCTAAAACTGGGAGGTCGGCTGATTTTTTTACTGTTTTGAGTTTTTGCGAGCAAACGACGAACGAGCCGCTGATATTTGAACATCACGTCTTGTTGTCGTGTTTTCAGCTTGTGAAGCTATACTTTAGGCCACACACATTATTCCACCCCCCCCCCCATCAGCCTGATTCGTACCCACTTCAGCAGCCAGCCCCAGGATTAGGATTTAATCTACTGGAGTAGAGTTTTTAAATGAAAATATGCAGATTTTTAATGATATAACGTGATTTTAGACACCTGCAACAACTCTGTGACTCCTTTAAGAGGAAAAAGTTTTCAACATTTTAAAAATTCAAGCTTCTGAGGCTCCAAAAGTTAATCAAACTAGCGGTTCATGAGATATGTAGCTGACAGGCAAACCAACAAACATAAGCTTTTGGACGATCTCCCGTCTTCCACAGGAGTAACTGGTTTCACGGAGAGAGTCAGGATTAAACTTTCATCATGAGGCTTTTAGACTACAACTAAACTGGAGTTTTAAAGAGAAATAATGAAGCTGATTTTCAGAAATGTCCTTCAAGTGATGAATCTGTTTAAACGAACCCATGAAAGTTGGATTTGTCAGAATTTCTGCCACGTTTGAATCAAAACTTCATCAGATCTCGTCTCCCCATCCCTTCCAGGCAATAAAAAGTCATTTTCCATCATTTGTTTGTTTCGTTTCAACTTTATTTTATTCTTTAAAGCAGAACAGTAGAATTCACAGCACCAACCAAACTCATGATCAACAGCAGGAGCTTATTCATCCGTTCACATTGGAGGTTTTTAGCATCACGATGATTTCAACAAGTTCCTACACAACATTTCAAATATTAAGACATAAAAGTTCTTTAAAGACACTAAAAATACTGATTTAAAAAAGGTCAACAGGAATGCCTCCAACTCGATCAGAAGTTTGTAGAAATGGCTGCTGGGTGACTCGTTGAGTCGGTCTCCTTCATCCTGAAATTAAAACAAAAATCAGAGACTGGAGTGAAAACGGCGCTTACTGCTGATGATACGCCTTAAATCTGATGTAAAACAACTATTTTGTGCATTCAGCTGCTGTTTCTATTGATGGAAGAAATTAAAGGTTTTTACTCGTCAAATGACTTCAGGAGTTCTGGGAGCCATTTTGCTTTTGGATTGACACAAATTGGGCCGCCATTCTTCCTGTAGATGCTGTGGAAGAAGAGAAAAATATACAAATTTAACATTTTAAAACCACAAACTGACAGTAAACCTAAAGTTATTCAGAGTCGCCCAGGGTTCATTTTGTCCTGGAGGTTTGTTCGTTTTAGCTCTCTAACTTTACTTTCTCATGTCACCTGTGCAGAGGTATAAAAGCTTTTTTTATACGTACATTATTTCGACCCTGCGGCACCGTCCAGACGGAGGCGTCACCGTGATGTTCGCTACAACGCCTGGACGAACAGGACGAAGGACCAGAGACGATCTGCAGAGACATCCGATCTTTGCGGCTGTGAAGAAAAAACATTTTCAGTCCATGATGATCACCCATCGTTCACTTCAGATATCAGAGTGCAGGTGTAAATGTGATCCTCACCGTGCAGCTCAGTGATGAAGCAGCAGAGAGTCAGAGCAGCCAGCAGGACCACAGGTTTCTTCATCTTCCTCTTCTTGTTTCGAGCGTTCGATGCCGGCGGAGATGACAGAGTGATGTGTGAGTGAATGAAGCGGAGTCTGGCTTTATGAAGCCGCAACTCAGGAAGTCTGCGTCGGAAACTTTCTTCCTTTGCTTCCTGTCCCAGCGCCGTGAAAAAAAAAAAATGCAAATGTTGCGGCTTCTTGATGTTTTATGGGGGTTTCTTGAAAACGAAATTAACTTTGGGTTTTCATCTCTGCGTCTATTTTTGTTTTTTTGGTTTAATTTGCAAACAAAATGTTGAAACATGTTAGTGAAAACCTGTTTCTGACCCCGCGGAGGTGGATGTAATGTAATAAGTCAGCTAAATGCGCTGACATGAACTGCAACATTTATTAAACTCTGTTAGTGCCAGCGGCACGTGTTGGGGATGACACTCAGCTACTACCGCAGGAAATAAGAGTAAAGTTTGTATCCACAGTTGTGTGAACAGGTTCAATGAAACAAGAAGGTGAATCAGACCTCCAGGTGTTTCGACAGCTTAAAAAAATGAGTTTTTTTTTTATAAATCTGGCAAAGATAAAAGCTGCTGTGGTGAGATCATCTTCTCTGCTAAGTAAAGTATTCAATATGTGGTCAGAAAATGGGTTTTCATTCAGAAAAAAAAAAGTAGCAGAGTTTAAAATAAATCTGCAGTCACAGCAGGCAAGTCCTAAATGGACAGTAGAAGTTTGCGCCATGACAGGAAAAGTATAATTACAGCAGATTGGGTTGAGCTGAGCTCGAATCAGGAACAAGAAATACTTGGTAAGATCCTGCAGAGTACCAGCAGCCGTGTAACCACTTCCTGTTCTGGTAAGTAATTAATTGAGCTAAAACTGACCCTCTCTCCCTTCCTTCCCACATATGAAAATCTGATGCGTATCCCCGTTTTATATTTAGATAAGATGATCGATATGAAAGCCTTCTGGGACTGAGCCGGGAACCCCCGAGCGAGAGCGGGAACGAGAACGGGCTTTTTCTGCTGGTTCCGGAAAATAAAAAATCCCAGAAAAGTTTAAGGTTGGATTTTACCAGAACGTGTTCCTCAGATACAACACTTCAGTGTCATGGAGGGCGGGCGATCATGTAACTGCAAAATGTCTCAAGAACCGCTGGTAACTTTGATTCAAGATGGCTGCTACAGAGAGGAGTGGTAGTAGCTGAGGGTCATCCTTGTCTCACGTTAGGAGCGCCAACAGATCGCATCAGATCCTTCTGTAAACGGGCGACAGGCATTCCTTCAAGTCATGCTGCTTTTTTTTATTAAAAGACTGACGACAGAAAAAGGGTGATACTTTTAAACCCGTTAAAGAGCTAAAACACTGAAATTATTTCATATCAACGTAACTGAATTTGTTTAATAAAATTTTTTTATATACAATATAAATGAGAGAAAACTGTCAGTGAAATCAAAATCCAGAGCATGAATTCCCTCAGACAACAACCTGTGTCCACAGGTAGGTTTTCACAAAGGGTTCACCTGTCACCTTGACCTTTGACCCTGTTACTTTGAAATCAATAGAGATCATCCCTGACTCATGAGGCATCCAACTGTGCAGTTTGACATTCCAACGTTACACAGTTGCAGAGTTAGAGCTCAGACAAGGTTTTCACAAAAGGGTCAACTGTGATCTTGACCTTGGACCCCATGACCTTGAAATCAATAGGGATCACCTGTCTGGCTGTGCAGTTTGACATTACTTTGTTAAAAGGGTTTATCAATTAGAGCTCGGACAAGAAATTATCAGACACATGAACGGACGTCACCAGAACATAATACAACGCAAAATAATATTTTAGAAAAATATTTTCTTATTTTTTCTTAAAATACACAAAAAAGAAGTAACTTTTTATAGATTCTTACGGGTAAAGCTGACAACAATGTCACAGTTAATACTACAACTGGCAAACACTTATACAATCAGGACATTCTGTGTGTTTGTTTGCTTCTTTTCTTCCATTAAAACCTAAATAAAAGTTTAATTTTGTGCTGATGAAGCAGAATCAAGTTTTACATTTCAGCATTCATAAAGACGAGGGCAAAAGGAAATACCACAGTTGGCAACAGGTTTTTTTTTTTCCTGAGTCATTCTCACCTGCGTGCCTTTGCATAAAAACGATACTTCACACCCACTTAGTTATAAACAGAAAACTTTCTGAAGAAAGCAGAAAATGTGTGAAAGCTGAATCAGTGTTTATACAGAAAATCCTGCAGATTTTCTGTTGAAGTGATTGTGGAGCAAAAACGCTGCTCAGTTCAGCAATTGGCTGCGCCATCTTGAATCATTCGGACATCCAGGGATTGTTTACAGTCTTGTTAAAATTCATCCAGTGGTTCATAAAAAACAAACACACAAAGAGGCAAATACAGAACAGAAAATGAAACTTAAGGAGTAAAATTACAGATGTTACCCAACTGAGTGAGTAATCATAAACCAGTCAGCCAATAAGACCCCTGAACTCTCTGGTTTGGGTTGTTTTCCTCCTGTAATCAAATCAAAACTGTTTCTATAAAGGAGCGAAAACCACAGTTATTGTTCTGCACTGAAGCACAAAAGTTTCCTTAAAATGAGTAAATACAGATCAAACCACAGCTTCACATGAAGCTGAAAGTTTTATAAGACTGCAGAAATTAAACGGTCCTTCTCTTAATTAAACTGATGTTTTTGTGTAACTCTCCTCCTATAGGCCAATGTTTTTAGTTCTTTTAATCTAGATTTAGTATATTCCACCCAACTTTACAAACAGTAACAAGAAAACCACTCAGAGAGCGCAAACCTGAGCGCCAGCATCATGATCCGGATCACCATCTGAACTTATTCAATGTTGTTGTTTTTTTTATGACAACCCCAACAATTCTTTAACATTTCCTCCAAATCTGCTCATTTTTAGTTTTTATGTGATCTTACCAACAACACTGAAAACAGAACCTCCTCTGCAGAGGTAACAAAGGGGTCACCTGTGACCTTTCACCCCGCCAACTTGAAATCAACAGTGATCACCCTTGACCCATGAGGTGTCCAGCTGTTAGAGCACAGGCCGCTCTGTTACCTTGACCTTTGAGTTCGACCTTTGACCGGATCAGCACTAAAATCTAACCTCCTGTTCCTCGCACCGTATTTGACGTTTCCTGAAAATTTCACGACAATCCATTTATAACTTTTTGAATAATCTTATACACAAACAGACACACACTACTGAAACCATAACCTGTTGGAGGTAATTAGCCAAAAGAAAATATGACAACCAGTATCTAAACTAATTTTAAAAAAAGGAATTAAAACCAATGAACTGGAATGTTTTGGTCCAATATCTTCTGTTTAAAGCCGTCTGTCTACAAACAAAACCTTACACAATGTAAGAATCTTTGTTTTACTTCTCCATTTCAGGATAAGATGAAACTTTCTTTTTCAGAGAGTTGTGTTGCCGCAGAATCAAAAGCAAAGCCAAAGGTTTTTGCAGAAAAAAGGCATATCTGCAGACACTTCTTCACAGGCAGGCCAGGCGCAACCAAATGAGCCGACTTTGCATTTTATTACCGGCACTTTTAGCGTACCGTACCGTCCTCAAGTGAAAGCCATCTGCTTGCCACCAAAGGAAACCACCACATTTAAATTTCCCGACTTTCGGCAGCAGAAAACGTCTGCCCACAGATACTGCTGAGCAAACACTGATCTAAAAAAAAAAGAAGAAAAGTCTGTTTATGTCAGCAGGTTTTAAAACCTGTTAAAAGCCTGAAACCTGCGCTTTGTTCGAGCTGACCTACATTAATAATCAATTTAATCTTTTTTAATTGGAGCACAATCACAAGAAAAGTAATAAAAGTTTAATTTTATTTAAAAATTACAGCGTTGGATCGTATGGTGTTCCACCAGGAGCCAACTGAGGACCTCATAGGTTGGCAGTGAGATTTTAAGTTTATGTTTAGTTCACGTTGCTAAATGTTATAAAAAGTAGACAATTCAGCTGATAATTCTAGTTTATTAGGTCATATTTATAAATATTGATGCTAATGTAATTCTGGACCATTAAGGAGATCTTTTGACTGGTAAAATTAAAAATAAATATTTATATTTCATTGAGTCGTGTCGCTTCAAGTCATAAACTCTGTGGGACGACATTTCTCTCAAAACGACAAACATTTCCTCACTTTCTGCAGTGCTTCCCTTTGACATCTGCTCGGAAAACATCCCGCGGCCCCAAATGTCCAGGTCCAAAAATCCCACTGATGATAAATAATAATTACAAAACTGGTAAAATCTGCCTGTCTTAATTTCTGAAGTGGACTCCAGTAGATTAAATCGTAAACAAAGAGGCGACTGCAAAGGTGGGTTCGAAGCAGGGTACGATAGTTTTACCTGAAAACAGGCCGCGATTTATAGAAACTGGCTGCAGAACGCACCGACACGGCTGTCTGGTCTCTTGGCCTCAGCCACTCAGGATTAAGTGAAACTGCAACAGAAAATTTACAGATTTTGTTGCAATTCTGAGTCACCAACTAGTTTCTAGGAGTCACAGTCCAGTGAGATACAACCTTAAGGCAGCGGTGTCCAATCCTAGTCCCCTGAGGACCAATGTCCTGCATGTTTTAGACGTTTCTCTGCTTCATCAAACCTGGTTTGAATCGATGTGTGATTAACAGGTTTCTGTAAAACTTGGAAGATGTGGTGAAGAGGAAATCCAACCACTGAATCGGGTGTGTTGGAGCAGGACATGCAGGACAGGGACCTTTGAAGACCAGGGACACACGATGACGTAAACAACGAAATGAAACTGCGTTATATGTCCAACACTGAAATACAGCTTCATGGTTGTTCCATTTCTTGCTGTTTCCTTTGTTCATTTCTTGAAAACAACAAGCCTCTGTATATTTACGCTGAAAGAGAAAATCTCTGCATGAAAAACAAACTGAGATGCTCCTTTTACTTTCCACACGGAAACTAACAAGTTTGCTGCTTCTCTTGAAACTTTTAGTCATTCCCTGAAACACCGCTCGTCTATCTCTTACTGCAAGTTACAGTCGCTTCAATGTGTTAACAAGTAGGTTTCTCGACTGATGAAATACAAGAAGGTGTTGATGCTTTAAATGCCATAAAAATTCAGGCTTGCCAAGGGAGAAACGGTGAAATCGTCACGAAAACGAGGTGTTAACCACAAGACTGCTCTGCATCAGCAAAGGATGATGGTGTTAGATTTAGTCTTAAAGGAAGCTCAAGCAGAACTAATTGTTAGGTCCTGGAATTTTATTATTACTAACCAAAGTTTAGGTGACAAATATTTGTGAATGCTGATTCAGCAATCAAATTGTTTTACAGTTTTTTTTGCCATCTAAGTAACTACTAATGCAAACTTTGTGCTATTTTAGTCTCAATCAAGTTTAGATTTTATCACTCATTCAGATATTGCCTTGAGGTTTGTTATTGTCACACAGAAAAAGATAAGATATTCTAACAATTATAAGCTCTGTGTCCATTTTAAAGTTTATTTCTGGAGCTGAGGACAAAACTGAAATATTTTTTGGCCTGTTTAAATTCACCAAACCCAACAGGTTTTTAAAAAGGGGGCCTTAATAATCCCATATTTTTGTTTTTTATTTTATTTTTTGGAATCATTTTGACAGGATACCAGAGATACATTCAGAAGTATAATTTTAAGCAGCATTGTATTTGTTTTGTTCATGTTTGGCAAACTTAACTTGGATATATAAGCCCAGTTGTTCAATGATTTACAGCCTTGTATAGCTCTAATTAAACCTCAGAATATAAATTTTAAACTTGCATAGAATTTACGAATCTGGCTGCATTAGTTTAATAAATATTCCACTGATTTTCAAGTGAAACTGTAAAAACAACCCCTGATGGGTTTTTTGTTCCATAAAGATTGGTGGATAATTGTTTAAACTAGAGCAAAAACTACTTAAAGATAACAAGATATGCTATTGTACATACTTATTTACAATATTCTAAGCAGTAAAGAAAACTCTGTGATTAAATGTCATATTAACAATAAATAAAACTCACCTTTTCTGCCTGAAAGATGGACAATCCTGGACGTTAGCAGCAGCTAATCCATGCTAACGATAATAAAACATGAAACTATTTCTGGTTATTTTTAAATTTACAGCTAGTTATCGCTGTCGGGAAACGTAAGCCTGAACCACAAATATATTAAGAAATGAAAACTCATATTTGTATTCTCAGCAGCACAGTTTGGGTCATCTAAAACTATCAAAGTTGTTGTATTTCAGACAGCTAAGATGGCGCCGGAACGTTAACCGTTACTAACGGCCGTTAGCCGGGGCAGCTAACCACAACACAGCTTTAAAAATCAAATTTGACAAGGAAGAAATGCTTAAAGTCATCATGAAAACGAGGTGTGAAACTCAAGACTGCTCTGTGTCAGCAAAGAGTGATGGTGTTAGATTTAGATTTAAAAAAAAAAAAACCTACAGCAAAACAAATTTTTACTTCCTGTAATTTAATCATTTCCTAACAAGGCTTGAAAGACAAATATTTGTGAATGCTGATTCAACAATCAAACTTTTTTACTGTTTCTTGTTTGGTTTTTGCAATCCAACTACTTCTATGAAATGCACCCTGCTTATTATTTAATTTTTTTGTCTTTATGAACAACAGTAGGCACTTAGAAACCAAAAACTGAAGTCAAAGCTCTAATATTCATTAAAAATGTCAGTTTTGAAAATGTGTTTTATGGCAGATTAATCATCTGGTAATTTCAATAAAAAGTACAATCAAATTACATTCTAGTTTAAATAAGAAACTTAAACAGATTTCTATCAGTTATAGCAGTTTCTCATTTGACAACAAAATATGCTGTTTTTATTATGGTCTCACCTGATTTTCATTAATTTATTGGTTATTTAAGCTGCAAAGTTTGGTTGTTAACTTCCTTTAGGCTGTTATTCCCAATAAAACCTTCACTATATTGTAAAAAGTATTCACACATCCATCTAAATCACTTTTCAGGTGTTCCAATCCCTTCCACAGGTGTATCTAAACATTTAGACTGCTTCTACAACCATGAGTGACAGAATGGGTCGCTCTCAGGAGCTCAGTGAATCCAGCGTGGCGCCATGATAGGAAGCCACCTGTACAGTTGTCAAATTTTCTCGTTACTAATTATTCCAGTCAGCTGTTAGAGGTTTTATAACAAAGTGGAAGAGATTGGGAATGACAGCATGAAGCGGTCGGGCATGTAAAACCACAGAGTGGGCTCAGAGGTCACCAACGTTCTGCAGAGTCAACATCTACAGACCTCCAGACTTCATGAGGCCTTTAGATCAGTTCAGGAACAGAGAGGAGAGAGCTTCAAGGTGTTGGTTTCCATGGCAACAGCTGATCCAAGCCTTCCATCGCCAAGAGCAAAGAGTGGGACACACTGAACTCTAGACCAGAGGAGACGTGTCCTCTGGAGGGACGAGTCTGGGTCTGGCTGCTGCCAGGAGAACGGTTCCTGTCTAGACATTTTGGACAACTTCATGCTCCCAGCTTTGTGGGAACAGTTTGGGACGGCCACTTCCTGTTCCAACATGGCTGAGCACCGGAGCACAAAGCAAGGTCCACAAAGATGAGGATGAGGAAGAACCTGACCGTCCTGCTCAGAGTCCTGACCTCGATCTGATGAATTAGAGCCGAGACTTAGAGCCAGGCCTCGTGTCCAACATCAGTGTCTGAAGAATGGTCCAAAATTCCCATAAACTGTCCTCAACCTGTGGAAAACCTTCCCAGAGGAGCTGAAGCTGTTATAGAAGCAGAGTGGGCCAACATCAGATTAAACCCTATGGATTAAGAATGGGAAGAACCTGGGTTCATGTAAAGGAAGGCGAGTGAATACTTTTGGCAATACAGCGTACTTTTAATTTTGATAATTCAACAGCACCACCTTCTGTCCAATGGTATGATTCAGTTTACTGAAGGGGCAACAGGTTTTATTAAAACTATTTCTAAGGAATTGTAAAATATAGATGATAAACATTTTCCCACAAAAAAATAATGGAAGTCATTTTGTTCACAATTAAAATATTTATCGTGTGAAATCCCAGAATGAAATCTGTCTTATGTGATGGATTTACCAGAAATATAACGTTTTATTTCAATAAAAACACAGCAGGTTAGATTAGCCTTTTTATTGTTTAAAAGCAATTTCTGCACAAATACACCCAAAAAAAGAAAAAAGAAAATTAAACTATGTGGAGATTTGAAGCTCATTTCAAACTTCTATAAATTTAGCTTCAGTTTTAATAAAATCCTTTTGTTAGAATCACTAAAACAGGAACAAAACGAGCTCAGAGAGGCAAGTCGTGTGCATAGCTTATAACAACCTCCTGACCAAAATAAAAAGAAACTAAAAGGTTTAAATATATGCTTTAAAAGAAGACAAACCCAAATTCGGACTAAACTTTCAGTGGTTCATCCCCTCACGTGACAAGAAGTGATTAATTCAATACAGCTGCAACAAAAAAACGTGTGAATATAGGTGATATAAGCTGTAAAACAAGCTGCAACGAGGGGAAAAACTGCACTCGATGATTTAAAATCTGGATTTTTCTGCTGCACGGAAATAAAAACGAGCGCTGGCGTTCAAGGTGCTGACGAATCCAGCTTCTCAACGCTGGCATCTTCAAAACGTTGTTTTATAAAAAAAACGGATGAGGAAGAGCAACAGGAAAATACAGGCGGGTTAAATGTAGTGTTCATAAGACCAGGAAAAGTTAAATTTGATGTTTTTTGCCCTCTTCAGGTGCGATAAAAACAAAAAACAAACCAGCCAGCTGGTTCCCAGAACTCACGTTTTCCCTCTTTTTGTTGCAGCCAGCAACAAAAATTCCTAATTTTTCCTGTGTCATTAGTGTTTATAACTGGAGGATCACTGGAAACACAAGAATCGTGCACAAAGTTGCTCCACCAGGGGGCAACAAACACTCACAGCTGCAGAAATCCCCCATCTTCCTGCAGCTGGACACAATAAAAAACCAAAAAAAAAAAAACCGAAGAATTGTTTCTCAGCTGATTGCGTGTACTGCTGGCTGATGGTGGAGCAGAGAGAGAACTGATTAATCAGCTGCAGCTCAGGATTCTGTTAAGCTTCTCGGGTTAGCCGGGACAAAATGAACCAAAAAAGTAAACGTTTCTCTCCTCACCATCACAAGCACTCTCCCCGCAGAGTTCACGGCGCTTCAGGATCATTCGAGAGGAACTTTTCAGGCACAGAGTAGTTCTGGTAAATCTCCCCGATCCACAGGGAACAAAACAAAGTTTCTGCTGACATTTAAACGTCGACGTGGCACGCTTCAAAATGTTTTTATTGTGCGACACACATGTAAACCTCACAGGAAGTTTAGTTTATCCCGTTTTAGATGAAAACAAAAAGAAAACGGTTTTAACGGTGGAGCTCGGTCCGTTCGTGATTATTTAAATCCAAACCAGCAGGATCATTAGTCACGATTCTGAAGAAAAACGGGGGGGGGTCCAGAAAACACGTTTTCTCTTCCTGAAAGAGTCTGAAACAAAAAGAAACGGCAAACTAAAACAGATGAAGCTTATGTTAAACGGGTCTGTTTGTGAACTGAAATACGAATTAACCCCATCATCATCCATCCATCCCCTCAACGTCACAACGGGAAGTTTAATTTGACTCCTTTGCTCCTTTTTATTTTTTGACCTTTTAGCCTGAAATTATCACGGCAGGTTAGGATCGTTGGATAAGAAGGAGCTGATCAGGGAATTTGCTCAAATTTGCAAGAAAAAAGGTCAAAATCTTCATGATAAAGTATACACGTTTACAAGAATAAGACTATTTTGTAAAGTTATGAATGTGTGACAAAAGAAGTCTTGAATTTACTGACTGTTATTCTCTAAAAAAGGCAAAACTTTATAAGATTAGAGTCATGAATGGGGCTTTAATTAATAATTTTACATTTTCAGGGAAAAACTCTTAAATGTGTGAAAAACAAAACTTAAAATAAATAAAAAAGAAACAATCTCGGCCAGGTGAAGACTCTCCAAACACCAAAGATACGAGGAAAATCAGACTTCTTTTCTTGCCAATTTAAGACTTTTCAACTTTAACTATCCACGTTTTTAAATGTAAAGAAGAAGAGATTAATTTGGGAATTTCAGAGAATTTGCTCCTTTTATTCCTTGGCCCTAATGCGTCGTATTAACCAGTTTCCTTCTGATTCAGGTCTTATTTTAAAGTCATTTCTCGTTGTTTAAATAGATAATTAGGATGACGTGTTGGTGTGAACGATGCAAAGACCGGCAGTGAGGATTTCAGGACGTAATGTGCTGAAAGTGCTGCAAAAACAAACCAAAAAAAAAGCTAAATTCACATTCAGGCTGAAAAAGCTTGAGGGAGATTTTAACACCGACCCCGACAAGAACGCGCCGTGATGCAGTCTGGATTTTAAAAATGAGAAAAGGTTTTAAATTCTATAAGATGTGTGTGTTTATATTACAGGAGATCACATTATTTCAGCAGGATTTCAGTCTGCAGGGACCAGTAAGATCAGACAGCAGGAAACCGTTACTCTGATGGTGGCAAAATGTTACAGAAAGTTCATGGGGTTTTTTTTTTTAATAAAGAGGTTTTTTCTCTCAGCGAATGCAAACAACCAGAGGAGTTTAGGAGTTTACCTGCTGTCTGCTCGTCAGAAACTGTAAAACGTTTTTTCCGATGAAACCGAGGCATCGGAAGGTGTCAGATTTTATGTTACAGGTAGTAAATCTGTAACTAAACGTGTCCTCCCTGCCCCGTGTGAGCCTAACGGATCCTGGGGACAAATGGATGATTTCGGCACCCAAAGCAACAACAAAAAATGTTTCCTGAAACCTAAAATCTTTCACCTCCTGCAACACATTCATGGATGTGGGAAAGGATTCTGTGCATCCCGAAGGCGAGCAGCGCGGCGAACTCCACATAAAGTGCAAACGGACGAGGCTTTTCCTGTCATGGCGTCAGACCGGCTGAAGCTCCAGTAAAACCGGCGGGGACGGAAGACGAGTCCACGTGTCGCCGCGTTGCTCAGTGGCTCTCGATGACGACCGGCTCGTAGCCGCCGGCAGACACCCTGAAAGAATCCAAACAATCGGGAACAAGAGTTTGAGTCTCACATCATTAAGAAATAACTGGTGAATCTTGGGTGCAAGTTGTTGAAAATAAGGCAAAAAAGGAAGCTTTTATAGAATATTATGTGTGTGCAGACTGAGTAAATAATGCTGCAGAGGATGTTTAAGAAATTAACTTTATCTGCTGAGAATTCGAGCAGGAAACGGCAGAGTTTAAAGATCCGGCGCTCCTGGACTGAAAATCTGCAGAGGAGGAGAGGAAGCGAGAGCGGCGCCGATCCAAAGAGGAGGAAGTGACGCCACGCCGTGCTGAGGGTCTCACCTGTTTCCCAGCCTGATGCCACTGAGCGCAGTGGTTCCATCTCTGCTGACGAACAGCCGCAGGTTGCTGTCTGAAATTCACAAACGGGGAAAACGGGAGGCGTTAACACGAAACCGAAGGAAACTAACTGCTTTAAAATCTCATTTTTCCTGCTCTACAGTTCAACTTTGGTTCAGATTTACGGTTAAAACACTCCCACTGTCCTCAGCTTTGTCTAATTAAATTCATTTAATCTCTTCCTGACAGCAGCTGCTCTTTAAAGAAACTAAACTGGCTTTTATCTAACAGAAAGACGCGGTTTTAAGAAATGTTGCAACATGTTCGTAACGATTTGATCTTTTTTTTTCCAGCTTTATTGCTTCAGATTAAAACTCTGATGTCACCCCAGCTGCTGAGATCTGAGACCAAACTGACGTTCGCTCCAGGAAGCACCTTCAGTGTTGTTGATGTCCGCAAAGTTTTGACTCTGGACGATTTTCTCCACGATGTCGTCGGCGTCCATGCGAGTGTCGTTTACCCAGGAAGGATGACTCTCCACGGAGTCCTGCTTCCTCCTGAAACACAGAAAAGTCCCTCGTTTTGTTTCCAGAGTTTAAAGCAGCACCGTGTAGAGAAGCTGGAAACACTTCCAGGGACGTTTCTAACACTGTTATCCTTCATGCTGCTGCTAAATAAAAACAATCCGAGGCTCAAACTTTATTTTAAATGTTCTGTTTTCGTTCGCGGACGCCGGGATCTGGATTCGAGCAGCTACCTGAGAGGCCTGTTGGGTGGCAACACGGGCCGCGGCGGCCGAGGGGGTCTTTCTGGACGTCCGGCGTCCTTGTCGCCCTCTGGGGAGGCGTCGGCGGTGAAGCACAGCCCCCCGGAGGCGCTGCTTCCTGTGGAGGTGTTCCTGCGGTGGGTGAGGTCCGACAGGCTGGAGGAGCAGGAGTGCTCGGTGCTGTAGCCTGCGGGGGGACAGCAGGGGGACGGCGGGGGGACAGCAGAGGAGACAGGAGACGCCATCAGAAGACAAAAACAAAACGCTGAGCGCTGAAGATGAATTGAGTTATTCAAGCTAAGACAAGCAGAAACTAGCTCAAAGCTAAATGTTGCAAAAGGCTAGCTGTTAGATAAAAGTAGTTAAAGGCTACCTAGAAGCTAAAATCAGCAGAAAGTAAGCTAAAAGAAGCAAAAAATCTGAAACGTATGAAAAAAAAACAAGAAAACAGCAGCTTGAATGATGAATCGGCATCAATATTAAAGAAAATCATCTCCAGCTATGAGGTTTATGACATCAGCAGCAGAATTCAGGTGTTTCTGGGTGGATCCTGCACCTGAGATCTTGCTCTGCTGGCTGGCATAGCTGGAGTTCCTGGAGTGACCCGACTGGAAGGCCTCCGCAGAACTGGCCTCCGGTTCCTCCAGCACACCTGCAGGCACCAGACGGAGCAAACATCGTTTCTATAAACCAAACATTTCAGGCGCTCCGTGTTTATGTTCACAGAGCAGCTGCTTCTTCGGGCAGATATCTCATCATCCACACAAAGTTCTGACCCGTTTCCACTCCAACCAGCTCCTCAAATAATCTGCTTTTCAGCTCATTTAGTTTGTAATAAAACCTCAAACAGTGCCGGACATTAATGTGGGACAAACTCTGGAGTTTTAACACCAACAAACCAACAATTCAATGTTTAATTTTTTAATTTATCCCATTTTTAGAACAGTTTTCTTTTTAAATACTAAAACTTAAATTGCTTTACGGGACGATGTTTAGTTTTTAAGCAAACACAAAAAAGTCTAACAGTTATTTTTACCGACACTGATCTAAAATTTTACGTTTTAGCAGCTGATAGGCGTCAACCTCGTCTGTCTGTTAGCAAAATATCTCATGAAACTTTAACATAACTTCACCGACAGAGCTAATTAACTGTAGCTTACACATAAAAAGGCCATGAACCAGTCAGATTTACAGGATGTGGAGCTAAAACTAGCTGTGGTAGTAGCTGAGAGTAATCCACGTCGCATAAAATCATGCAAAATGGCGACAGAACGCATTCCTTCAAAGATTTTTATTTTTAGATTCTCCTTCTGTCCTGCAGACTTTATCTGTCCTCTCGAAACAATAAAAAGCTCAGAAGTTAATCAGATATATATTATGAAATTGAGCTAAAAATATTAATTATATTTTAAAATAATAATGTGAGATACGACTGATGAATGAGAGTCACTTTTTCATTTATCCCTCGTTAAATTCTTCATTAGGAGCATCTTTCCCCCCCTGCAGAGACGAGAAGAACTTGGGCTTTCTAAAGAAACAGAACCTGCTCAAACATGAAACTCCGATGGTTTTAACTCGAACCGAAAGCTTCCCGAGGCGGGACTCGTACCCGAGCTGATGATGGAAGGCCGAGGCTTCGCAACCCGGCCCAGAGAAACCCCTCCAGCTGGTCCGGTTCCCTCGGCGGTTCCCTCGCCCTTACAGTCCAGCTGCAGGGTGTGTTCCTGTCCTGAGATGGAAATGGACTTCGCTGTACTCGGAGGGCTGCAGGAGGAGGAGGAGGAGGAGGAGACATGAAGCGAAACAGAGTTTATCGGGCTGGAACGGATTAAAGGAGCAGATCTGTTGGACTTGGCTCGCTGACAGGAAGTCCTCCTCGCCGGCCGAAGGGAATAAATGAATCACCGCTGCAACAAGCCGACGTGATGAAGAAAAGATGTTTAATATGAATCCACCAAAAGCTTCGCCTTGAAGTTCTGTCACGAGCTGCTGAGCAGAAACAGCTTCCAATGTCGGGCGAAACGAATCAGAAACGTTAAATTAAAAAATAAAATAACTGGATAAACAAAGAGCGGAGCTGTGCTGAAGACAAACCTAAAACTAAATGATGCCAAAGGCTAAAAACAGCTAAAGGTTAGCTTAAAAACTAAATCAGCAAAAGGGTATCTAGAAACTAAAGATAGTGAAAGGCTAACCGAAACCTAAAATAAGCAAAGGATTAGCTGAAAGTAGCAAAATGCTAGCTAAAATCTAAAAGAAGCCACAGGTTTCACAATAAAAGAGCAGAGCTGTGGTGAAAAAAACAAACTAAAACTAAATGATGCCAAAAGGCTAAAAGCAGAAGGTTAGCTAAAAACTAAATCAGTAAAAGGCTAGCTGACAGCTAAAGATAGTAAGAAGCTACTTAGAAGCTAAAACCAGCAAAAGGTCAGCCGAAAGAAGCAAAAGGTCAGCTAAAAACTAAATCAGCAAAAGGCTAACTGACAGCTAAAAAAAGCAAAGGGTTAGCTAGAAACTCCAACAAAAAATAGCAAAAAAGTAAAAGTAGTTAAAGGCTACATAGAAGCAAAAAGTAGCAGAAGGTTAGCTAAAAGCTAGAAGAGGCAAAAAGCTTGTTAAAAAACTAAGGTAGCAAAAGGCTATCTTGAAGCTAAAATAATGAAAGGCTAACTGAAAGCTAAAATAAGCAAAGGGTTAGCAAAAAGTAGCAAAATTCTAGCTAAAAACTAAAAGAAGCAAAAGGTTTCACAATCAAAGAGTGGAGATGTGGTGAAAAAAATAAAATATGTAAAAAATAACAATAAATCCAAGAGTTTACAAGTTGAAGCCAAAGAACAGAACTTTAAGGGTTGAGATGAAATTGAAAACAGCAACTTAGAGTTAGAACAATGAAAAATGAAGAAAATAAAAACCTCTGATCACATTTATAACAACACAATCAATGAGGAGTTTTGGGCCTTCACATTAACTTTTAAAGATGATTCAGAAAACAAATAAAAGCTTTCAGACATTCAAAGGTCGAACACATTCAGAAATCTGAGCTGCTTACGTTTTGAAACACGGATCTCCAGAAAGAAGAGACATCCCGATGATCACCTGAAAGAGACGAAGAGGAAAACCGTCGTCAGTGAAGCGTCTCCTCCGCCTGAAAACGTCTCCAACAGGAGTGAAGCTCCGATAATCAAATGTTTGTTTTACAGCCCAATAAGAGCGCTCCCTGCTGCTCGTCCGTACTTCTGCAGACTTCGTTTTACTTCAGGGCTGCTGTGACTTTTACACTTTTAATATTTAACTTTTGTTTTTTTAATAAATATTTCTCCACAGAAATAAACTGAGATCTTTTTAATTCCTTCAAAAATATTATTCTCTTTATAACCTGCTTCAGCAAACTGGCTGTTTCTGGCTTCTTATTCAGGCTTCAAGGTAACAGTTCACTCCTTTTAGCTTCTAGCTAACAGTTTGTTCCTTTTAGCTTCTAGCTAACAGTTTACACCTTTTAGCTTCTAGCTAACAGTTTGTTCCTTTTAGCTTATGGCTAACAGTTTAATTTGTTTTTGTTTTAAATTGTAAATAAAGTTCTGCCTCAAGAACAACAGGAGAACGTTCTGCTGGCCGCTCCGGACTTCAGACCGGAAACCATCAGTCAGGTGTCGCAGGTTCAAGTCCCACAGCTAAAGGGGTCACGGATGGAGCTTTAATTCACAGCTCATTCTGCTCCCTTCCCGTTTCATCTCTCGCCTTCAGGATGGAGTTGTCCTGCCGCGTGTTCTTGGTGTCGTATCCCTCCAGCAGGCAGCAGCGCACGGTGGAGCCAGAACCAGCGAACTCCGCCATGTTGAGGTCCGTGAAGCCCAGCTGAGGGTGGGAAAAAAAAGTTAATTCTGGCCTTTATTTTAGGCTGGTGCTGGGAACGAGAGGATCCCGTGACGCCCAGCGTTCTCCGACATGACAGGGTTCAAAAAACCCACAAGCAGCTCTTTAAAAATATCAAACCGGGATATTTCTGGAGCGGAGACTTTCCTCTAAGACGGGCTTTGGTCACATTTACGTTTTCATCAAGGCGGAGAACTGGAGATAAAACTCCTCTGATCAGAAGGCAGAACCTGCTGATCCAAACAAACATTTATTTAACCTCCTGAGATGCTACATGGATATTTTAAAGCTTTTAACTATCTCAGATGACAGTTCTTCGAAACTTTTAACTCCCTAAGTGTTGTAGTTTGAACAGGAACTAATTTCTATAATCTATTTATGACATATCAAACATAAGTTCTCATCGGTCCTTAAAATGTATAAACTTCAGCAAACACTGCTTTGTTGATTTTCCCTTTCTGGTTGAATTCTTATTCTCATAAATTTCCGTTTAAAACCTTCTTTCAGATGGCTACTTTTAGGCTTTTTGACGAAAAATATTCCATAAACGTCTGATTAGAAGAGCCCCCGTGTTTTCTCCAACCTGCACAACGATTCAAAATGTCATTTTATTCACGATAAACTGTGATTTTCTTCCTCACGCAGTTTGTTATTGATCCGCGGGGGCAGCCATCTTTGTTAAAGCACCCCTGATTGGACAGGATCTCTCATTTATCTGCCGAGGCTTCTGATTGGTCCAAGTTAGAGGCGTGACACTGCGATTATTTCTACAAACCAAAAACAGGACAATCTGATTCAAATCTATTATTTATTTCTGCCTTCTGCCTCGGGAGGTAGTTCCTCGTCTTCTCTAAATTAATTCTCCATCTGATTTTCCTTCCAAAAAGACAAAAATTCTCACAAACTGTCCTGAAAAACCAGCTAATTCTGGACTCATCAAACACCAAACCAGCCTCGTTCAAAACTCCTGAAACTTAAATGTTATTCTTACATCTTGGCGACAAGTTTTACGTCTTCTAAGGCTTTTTTGTGTCAAACTGAGGCACAGCAACGTGTCTTTTGTCAGAGATTGGGTTTATTTGAGATCCAGTGTTTTAAAACAAAAGTTGAGATCTTTAGAAACGTTTTGATCTGATATCTAATCTGTCAGAATGACCTCGGTTTGAACAAATAGACTTAAAGTTGGACCGGACTGAAGAAAACACAGGTTGTTTGACACCGAAGAAAACAACTCTAACCTCAACGTTTCATTTAATAAACTTTTACAAACCCTTCAGTTTTTAGTTACAAGCTTTAACATGTCGCAGTGAAGCCGTGTGTTTTCACACCTTTTTCATCTTTTCTTTGCTGAACCCTGAAGAAAACACGTGTCTGTAAATTAAAGCTGAAGTTACCGTAACATAACTGTTTTTAATAACGACCCTGAAGTGTTCAGTTTCCAGCGATAAACACAATGCTAATCGCGTTAGCTTTTCTATGGAGTTTTCAATGTTAAGTTAGCATCCATGCTAACTGCTGACTGATATGTCACTGTGAAGGCATGAAACTATAAAAAAAGTGTTTATTTATGTAAAACAGGTCATTTAGGTTTCAAGATGTCTAAATATGTCTGCAGGGAGAACAGGGTAACACCAAACTGACAGAAATGTAAAAGCTTAGACTAAACTGCGCTCATGTGAACGATAGTGATTTTATTTTTTCCACTTCGGTCTCTGCTCTGCTGTTCGGTTACAAAGCACCATCTACAACAGGTAAGACATGAATCATTCATAACCTTTCCACTGAATCCTGCTTTAATAAAGGAGATCTGAACTGTCCCTTCAGCTGACGAGAACCAAACAGAACCGAGGCGGCGTCTAAAAATGCAACCCGGTAATTTAGCGTCGAGCAGCTGTGAGGCTGGAGGGATCATATTTGCTTCTTTTAACTTGTTTACAAGAAAGCTTCTCTGCTCAGAGACTCGCCTTCGATCAGACTTTAGTCTAAGTATTCACACAGATTTGGGTGAACCTGAAGGCCGGCTGTCCTGATCCTGTTTAAATGTTACGACGGATCTTCAGGAGGCCAGATTCACGTCTCCAGACTTCCTGCGAGCTCGTATCTGCCGTGAATCACTCATGAGTTGTTGACACTTTGCTCTTTTTATCTAAATGTTTTTCACGTTCTGTAAACTCTCTTCTGTCACAGTCGTAATGATCCAAGAATGTGATGCTCGCTGCGTTTTTGACCTCTGAAGCGAAGGTCGGGGCGGGTCGGGGGGAGTTTAAATTCCCGAGGTGCCCCAGATAAGAGCCCGAACCTCAAAGCTCCTTTATCAGGTGGAAATGGGTCTTTATCGAAGTTGCTGCTGTGGTGTTATTTTTAAAACCCCACTCTGCGGCAGGTTCTCGTTCTCCGATCCCTCAGGTTTCCTCTTTTCTTCAGGGAAGCTCCTGTTTTCTTAGGTGTGCATTTAAAAGGAAGCCAGCTTCTAAGGAGGGAAGCGGAGTAAATTTAACTCAAAGGAAATCTGAACGGAGAGCGGGTAGAAACAGAGGAAGCGGTTTCCCGTCCACGGATCAGCTCAGGTTTATGTTCACGAGGGGTCCGACCTTGTAGCTGCATTCGTAAGACGTGACTCATCTTTACTGCGGTCAGGATGTTTTCTCTGCTTCCAGGCAGGTTTTTAAATTCACCTTCGCCTCCAGCTTCAGGCTTGCCTCTCCACGCGCCAGGAGGAATGCTAATATTTACGTTAAACGGCGTTTAGGCGGACAGAAACCGACACAGGCGCGTTTATAGATGTGAGAGGTGAAGAGGAGGACACCAGAGCCTACCTTCGTATATGCTTTTCCTCCTTTGAGTTCCTGTGGGAAAAACAGGAAGACAGAAATTATTATGTTTTTTTTTAACTTTCTTAAACTAGTCTCCTCTGATTACAGGCCTCCAATCAAAACAGATGAAATTACAGGCGTGGATCAGGCAGCAGCAACGTGAACATGAGATATTCAACCTCAAACCTGCGCCGAAGCTCAGGGGGTGTACAACCTGGACAGGTTAAAATATTCCTTAATTCCAGGTTTTTAAATAAGATAATTCAATGTTTTTTCCCACTTCGACCAAAACAAATACATAAAATTAATTCAAGAAGTGGAAAGTAGCCATTATGAGCCAATATATAATGTGATTTTTAAGGTTTATAGTCTTAAAATTGATCAAATTGTAACTGCTTTTATTTTTTTGCAGGTCTGCAAACAGAAATCCAGATTTATATGTTATAGCAGCAGGAAAAAGATCATCATTAGAGCAGCTATACAAAGGTTTAGGCTTATATTTAAAATGTAGAGGAAATAATCCAACAGTCTGGTAAATATTAGACATTTAAGGAACAGTTTATTAAAAACTGGACCTGATTGGATACGAGTTGTTGTTTGACCGTCTGGACACAAACGGGACAAAATAAATCAAATTTATGTTTTCATCAATGAATTTTAACTCAATGTTCTTTATTCTGGCAAAACAAGATTAAATGTGCTGATGCTTTACTTGTGGACAATGTTTTTCATTGGTTGGAGCTAAATAAAATAGAATAAAATGAAAAACCCGAAGAACCAAAGATTGTTTCGTCCAGCAGGTTTCCTCCTGTTCGCTCGAGGAGGAACGTCAGAGTCGAGGCTGTTTGTTCCCTTTTTTTCATCTTTTCTGGTATATCCTGCAAACAGGTTGTCTAATTTTATTCTTCATGTTTTATTTCGTTTATATGTCTGTCATTTAACCGCCAACCTTCCAGGAACTGCAGGTTTTTGTTTTAAAAATCACAAATTCTCTCTACGCTTTCGACCTGAAAGTGCTTTACACAACCTGCCCAGCCGGGTTGAGTATCAGCGCCATCAAACCTCCGTCCGGGCAGCACGTTTCAGGGTCATACCTTCCGGACCGACACCCTGCAGACGGATGGGTCCAGTACTCCGGTGTGGGGGTTGGCGCTCATTTTGGAGACGAAGGTGAACCTCTTCCTCCAGCGGACGCAGTTCTCCTGAACCTCCTGTCTGTAAGAAAGCAAAACGAGGACGTTTGATTCACACTTCAGTTTCTGTAAATCCTCCTTTCCTCAGCTCTAAAACTCGCTCATGAGGAGAACCTTCAGTTGCTTTAACATCGACCCTCTTTACTTTTACTGGTGTATTAATTTAGTGTTTGCCTGCAGACTTTTGCACGGCTGAATGTTTTTTTCTTCTGATGTCGAGATGCAGAAATCCGACCTCTTCCTTAGCTGCTGCTCTTTTATCCTCGCAGTGATTTGTGGACAGGAAACATCAGGCTTTGCTCCACTTTCAGCTTCCAGAAGCTCCGTTTGCTTGAGGAAGACGGCCTTTTTTAATTTTATTTTACTATTTTAAAGACGCACGTCGACAGGACTGTCTGCAGGACAAACGACCAGCTTTGTGTTGGCACTTCTTTGTGTCAGAGTCTGACACAGTCTTTATTTTTTTAATTAAACTGCTCATAAATGAGCACTTTTAGTCCTGGTAACTATAAAGTTAACATAAAACTAAACCGTTGAGCCCAAAATAGAATAAAATGTGACATTTGTTAGGATTCATTCGTTCAGTAAAACTGAACGTGAGCACTTTTAAAACCATTTTAACAACATTTGTGTGTTAAATGCTGCCGTTTGACTGATTCTGACCTTTTTAAAGATTACAGCACCTTCACTGCGAGATGCTTTCTGTCTTTAAAAAGGTTTACTTTCAGGGTTCAGGCGCAGGTGGAAGGTTTAATATTCGATATGTGGAACAGCAAGATTCCCCGAAGCTTGTTTTTTTGGGATTTTACTGGCTTAACGGCTCAAATCTGAATCTGAGGCCAAAGTCGGGGTGGGAATAATCAACTTGAGCAGCTTAAATGTTCTGCTGCACTTCTAGTAAATGTTTAACTCCATCTTTAAAAAAAAAAAAAGGGAGGCAGGATTGGAGACGAACAGCAGAGGGACTTAAAAAAACTGAAAACTGGAGAGTGTGCGAGCGTCTCCTCCTCCTCCTCTTCGTCGGTGGATTCCAGCCTGAGGTTTCTACGGAGCCTGAACAAAGCCATCTGGACTCAGGAATGTGGTTTTGGGAACATGCCGGAGGACCCGAAGCGTGGGGGTCCTGATAAGAACCGAGAACCCTGGGTTCTTCTGAGAACCTCGCCTGCGTCCAGGAACGGCAGGATTCACAGAACACGCTCACCTCCGGCCACTTTCATCCAGGATTTGAAGCTTTTTGTTTCTGATCTATTTGCACATAAAACCACTTTCTCCCCCTCAACCAAACCTTAGCTTCTAATTAATTTTGAGGGTCTAAAAACAGCCGAGGATTTACCTTTCTTATAAAGATTCACACAAAGTAGTTTTAGCCGTGTTTGTGAGCTGTAATTCAGATTACTACAATAAAAATCAACCTCTGAGTTTTCCAACAGATACGTCTTCAGAAATAATCCTTCGTCTTATAAACTTTATAATTTCATTCTAAATTCACCATTTTTTCCCCTCTGTCGGCCACCGTAGCTCAAGGAAATCCATTCGTTTAATGTTTGGTATCATTGTCAAGCTTGGAGATTCCCCCTTTTATTTTTAAATTACTGATCAGATCACTCCAAATTTATAAAAGAAATATAGTTTTCAACCCGGCTCTCGTAAACAAAACTAGCTTGTGTTAAATCGACAAATTTAAACAAACTTTGAATCATTTTGGAGCTTCTAGGATGGATTATTTGAATATTATAACTCAATATTTAAAAGAATAATCATTTTGCCGGCTGGGTCACATTTGTTTGTTGAATTTAGTGCCTTTGATTGCCCGTAACGAACTAATTCAAAGTATTTTTCCTTTCGAAATGCGCCTCTGGCATCTTTGGCATTTGGTGTCTTTGAAAGCGTGCAAGGTAATTTTAGCTGCATAAAACAAAAAGAATCTGTTGGTAAAAATAACCCCAGCGTCCAGCCGTGATTAGGTTTCCTTCCTCTGTAATGTGCTGCCTGGCTGTCAAACACAATAACTTGGAAGACGTCTGCCCCCTCGACGAACAGCGGCGTTACGAATCACACAAGGAAGCGAGTTTTACAATTTAAAGCCCTGCTTCCTCGAAACAACAGGCCGGTAAACGCCCCGGCTTCCAGCTTGGAGCGGTGGGAGAAGTGAAGCGGTAGAAATCTCAGCGCGTTCTGGATAATGAATAACTCTAAGAGGGGGAAGGGCGTCTAAAGAGCAGCTGCTGCTGGCGTGTCGTCCAAACTGCGTCCTGAACTCTTATTTATACCCCAAGAGTTAACTTTAACCCCTTCTTGGAATAAACCAAACACCTGAATTATGCTGAAATGCATTTAAACCAACCCATTAGCTTTCCAGTTTGATTTTTTTCCACCTAAACGACTCTGAAGTTAAACCAGGAGCCCATCGAGGCTTTGCTCCAAACTAAAAGGACTTTGTTTTGCATCCAAGCCACGACTCTTCATCCCTTTTTAACCTTCAGGATTGTGTTTTAAGGACGACTCTGCAGGAAGTTTTAAACGAAGACAGACTTGTTTTTAAAAAGTCTTTTAACGTGGTTTTGATTGGTTTGTGTCCGGCCTGAATTAAAAACTCCTCAGAGGATGAACAGTTTGTGAAAGTCGTGTGAAACAGGAAAAAAGACCCGAGACGAGTCATCCTTCAGTCGATCATCATTATTTTCTGTCCGTCAAACAGTTTTCTTTGGTATTTTTCGTTGAGTCGACTAAAACAAAACAGGAATAAATCACGTCTTTGTCACTTATTGCTTTTTTTTGTGTGTGTGTCGACAAAATTTGGTTTAGGAGCCTTTTTAAATGTCAGAGTTTAGTAGAAATACATTGAAAGACCTTCCAAGAACCTTCAAAAACCTTCAAGGACCACCTTAAAACATCACCAGAATCTCCGACTCCTTGGAAAGGAACTGTTCGGAGAAAAATGGAGCGAGACTTTTGCACGTTCTTAACAAAAATCTGTGTTCAAAGTGTCCAAATCATTCACCGAGTTCTGAACTCTTTAATCAGTCATTTCAGTAAATTATCATGTTTTTATTCCGGATCCGTGGAGTTTAAGTGACTCCAGAAACATCCGAACGTTTAGTCGATCAGTTTGTTTTCTGGTTGTTGGACAGAACCCATTCAAAGTTTCTAAACTTTATTTAAAAAGGATTCATTTTCTGCTGCTGGCTGATCGTTTACCGAAATCAATCTGTAGCTTCTCTCAAATCAGCAACACCGAAACCAAGCGAGCGTGCAGCGATTCGACCCCCATGAATGTTGAATTTCAGAGATTTGAGATCAACTTTGAACAAAGCAGAGAAACTTAAAATGAACTGAAATAAACTTGGATTGATTCTACTTAAAGTGGAAAGCTTGATCTGCAACAGAGCTTGTTTTTAAGAATTAAGACTAACGAACAAACTGATTTGTGTCGATAAATAAAGACTCTCAGGCGCCTTAGTTTTCAGCAGGTCTACACAGTCCATCAGGGTGAGGAAGTTTTCTCAGTTTGTTTCCGACTCTTCTGGACAGATTTCGTGTTTTTTGTCGCGGACGTCATTGGGTTATTTCTGGAACCCGTCAGCGAACTTTGACTCACAGCGACCGCCGTTAAATGTTCCTAGTTAAAAATGTTCAGACTTCCAAGAAGACACAAAAGGTCCTGTTTATAAAAAAAGGGGTTATCTGGTGGCTGAGAAATTTTTTCCGCTGGAATGTGGTTTGGCCAACGTGTCAGACGAGCGCCGCGGAACAAAGACCCACTTCTGCAGCGTCGCCATAACAGTTCTGCGGGAATCTGTCGACTTGCTGAAGAGACCCGCTTTTGTTTTCTGAAGCAAACAGATCAGTGGCTTGGTTTGTTTTTCCTCCGATTGTCCATTTCCCATCCCTTCGGGATGAATGAGCTCTTAAAGGCAGCTCGGTGGAGAGGTGCGTTCTCACCGCCGTCGCCGTATCCTTCACAGTTTTTCTGCTAAACGTCGACAAGAATCTCCATGCCTTCGAAAATTAAATAAATCTGCAGGTTTTAAAGATGGAAGAACTCGTCACGGGTCACGAGCCTGTTCGACATGACTGGAAAAAAATGTTTCAAAGCCAGAAAAAGGTAACGATGTTATGTAAACTAAATCCAAATTTGAATGAAGATTGTAGGATTTTTAGAAGCTACTGTACATCTACAACTGATGTACCCAATTCCAGACCTTAGCAAACACACAAACAGCTTTTACTCAGTCAGTTTTACTGCTAAATCTGGTGTGGCAGTAGCTGAGAGTCGTCCTGAAAGCGTATTCCAAGCACCGACAGATGACGTCATTTTAAAGGTTCGACTGAAACGGCTTCAACTCCGTCTCCTCTCATCGTAACGTGATTTTAGTTTGACACTCAGCCGGCGTTACATAATGCCAGGCCTTGTAAACACGTCAAATATTTGTCTTGTCAACTTCCTGCTGTCATTCGGTTGAGCCGTCACGATTATTTAACATCAGCTAACGGCTGAAATGTTTTAAAATTTGCAGTTTGTTTGATGAAAGTACTGGAAAATCTGCTCAACAAGCTGAATGGTCGCGGTGAAACGATGGTTTTCTGGTCAGAAGTTTGATTATTATCATTATAGCAACTGAACTGAGAAATATCCTGAACTTCTTTGCAACAAAAGGACAGAAACATGGATGTTGTGTTCAGGGACTCTCAGACGGTATGTCAGGTTGTATTAGTGGTGTCCGATCGGCCGTGTGATGTTCAGGGACACTCAGGAACACTCGTCTCCTGTCCTGACGTCACCGACCCAACAGGCTGAATCCGGTTGCTTCCTCAGCTCTCTGGTCCCTTATCAGAGCCCCCCGCCGACCGCGACCCGACCCGGCCGGGCCGCTGTTTGTGTTCCTCTCCTCCGACAGCCGAGGCCTTTCGGAGCAGCCCGGACGAACAGATAAGATCCCATGGTGCCTCGCCGCCGGCGTGCTGAGTCATCACGTCACGGATAACCTTCGAGCTGGCGTTCGTTTATCTTCCTCAGCCTAATCCAACCGGGAGTTCAGCTGCTGTTCAACTTTGTGACTTAGTTTCCCCAAAATATAGGTCAGGAAAGATTTTTTTTTTTTAAAGCTGCAAGAAAAACTTGAATGCAGCAGAGTTACTTTTATTAAAATCTGTTCAGCGTTTCCTGAAATATTTTACTAACAAACGGCTAATGCCGAAGATGTCGCTCAGTATGCGGAGCTCAATATGCAAGACTGACTAAGAGAGAATCATTTGTTTGCTAAGGTTGGTTAGCTGTGGCAGTCATCTTGAACCGTTGACTCCAAAGGTTCAGCGGCTGTAGACGACCATCCAGTGATAACTTTTTTTTTTAATGAGAGCTTCATTAAAATCTGTCCAACGGTTAATTAGATACATTTTGCTAAGACTGCAAACAAACATGAACACAACATTATCAACAAACTCACAAGTTAGAAAATTACAACACAAAGCTTTTTTTTTTTTAAATAAAAATCACTCGTTAGGCTCTCAGCTCTGCATCTGAATCACCAATAATATTGATCCAACCTTAACCAGTCACGCAGAGGAACCTACAAATTCAGTTTGCACTTTTATTTTAAGACCCAGAAGTTAGATTTGACCCGTCCTTGTGTTCGTTTCCACTTCTGGCTCGCTTCTTGTGCAGACTCAAGACTCCGAGTCGCTTCCAAACATCCAGAGAAACTCATGCGGAAAAGGAAATTTGAACCACATGGACGCGTTGGTGAGGAAATCATGACTCGTTCTCGTGTCGATCGGGCGGCGCTGCAGAGTTTAAAGCTTTAATCACCTTTTATTCACGAGACTTTATCAAATATGGCGCCACGCGGATCGCTCCACCGATCTGTCAACTTTCATATCTGTGATGGCTGAAGAGAAAAACTATTTATTATTTTATCTGGATCCAAATCAAGCGGTTGTAATAAATAAAATAAAAATCTAGACGTCTAGTTGAATAGATCCAGCTAACAGATGACAGGATCAACACAGGATTACAAAAACAGAGGAGAGGAGCTCCAAATCGATTCCACAGGAAAGCCTGCGAACGGAGGAAGCTCGTCCTGATTACCTGCTCAGATATCAGCCGACCAAAGTCCAAACCACTCCGCCTCCCACGACCCGCTCACCTTCCCTCACATCCCATCAAAACGCCAACGGCTGGAAAAGTCGCGTGAAAACAGGAAGCAGCTGCTCGCTTTCTGCCTCAAACTCTTCGCTCTTTTCTCAGATTCTCCTGCCTTTTTTCTTTTCCCGTTTGTCTCGCAGGACAAATGTCCAAACATCTGAAGACTTCTTCTGGAGCACTAAAGACGGGGAGGGACAGTGTCCTGATTACAGAAACATGAACTCAACCCAAACACCAAGAGTCATTTTTGTGCTCAAAACTCTTTTCTGAAGCTGTAATATAACATCAAACTGAGCTAAAACCAAACAACTCTCAATACTGACACTGAGTATAAAAATCAATGTAAACACGGGGATTTAAATTAACACTTCAACAAAGACGACAGCGGAGCTCACGGTGCGTTCAGGGACCAGAAGAAGCTCGTCCTGAAAAACTGTCGATCCAGCTGCTTTATAACCCGACGTACCTGCTGGTGTTCATGTAAGCTAAAAAACAAACATTTTCTCATTAAAGCGTTGAGGTAACGGCTTTCAAAACGACTAAAACTAACAAACTTCTGTTCTTGCACCAGCGTGAACAAATCCTGTTCAAAAAAAAAAAAATACACCAAAAACATTTAAAACCCCTAAAACGGCTTTTTGTTTGTTTGCTTTTTTCCGAGCACCTAAAGGGGAAACGTGCAGCTCAGGAAAACTGCTAGACTGATTTCTTCCTGTTAATAAAAGCCTTTTTAGCCAAATAATGTGATTTAATAAAAACAAGAAGGTGATTCGTAAACGCACCAACATGCGAAAGTCAAACCGTCAAAAGTTAAACACGGCAGCAGCAATTTCAACAAATAACTTTGTCTTTTTTAGAAAAAAAATAAACACTTTTCACTTTTATTTTCATGTCTTATGGCTAAATTAAGGCTGAGAATGTAAATAAAGAAATAACCATTAAGAACTCGTCTTATAAAACCTAAAAGTGTGGGAGCTTTAGTTTTAGTCCTGTTGTCGAGGTTTCTACTGTGAATTCACGTCAACAGAAATATGATCGTAGTAAATAATAGATCAATATATTTGTGACACGAGCTGCCAAACGAGTCAGAGGAGCTAAAAAAAAAACAAAAACTGGAAATACTGATTTGTGCCGCAATTAAGAAAAGGAGTTTGTTAAGACACCATCTTCCTGATCTAGCTTTAAATCAAAGTTTGACAGAAAACAAACTGAGGAGTGACAGAAATGTGGAGTTTATCTCAATTAATAACATCGTCGTCGTGATATTAACCAATAATTTCGCACATCGTGCAGCCGTGGAGTTGACGCGGTGAGAGGAAGTCCAAAGTTCCATTCATGCAGATAAAAATTTAACCACTTCACATTTACGGTTCACATTTCACACCTGCAGCTTCCTTTTGACCCTTGGACCTGACGTTTCCTGGCTTTCCTAAACTCAGCTTAACTGATTTTAGCGTTTATTGGAGCTGGTCCTCATGACGCCGGACGTCAGAGAAAATTTACAGATTTTTACCTCTTCAAATGTTCCAGAGCCTCTTTAAGCTCAGTCACATCCTCTCAGGTGTGTCAGCGTCTAACTATTCCAACATTTCTCTCCTTTCTGAGCTCCGAACAACAAAAACAAATCCCCTAAATCCCCTCCTTACGGCTCTTATTTCCTCTGCTGGCTCTCCTCTATCAGAAACGATAAAGCCGGAGGAGCCGATTGTGTTACAGGACCGTTAAAACAAAACCTCACGCAACACGAGTTAGAAGATCAGCTTAAAAAAACAAACAAAAACTTCAACTCGAAGCGGAGCTACAAGCGAGACGAAGCGGACAGAAGGGCGGGACACGGAGCAGCGAATTGCGATTATCTGGTTTCCAAAGCTGCGAAGACGCGTTTTCAGACAGCGAATGTGGTCTGGATGGACGCGGTGGACGGGACCCAGGACCGAGAAGTGTCCCCGATGGTTCCAGTTTAAACACAGCACAGAAAGGGTGCTTTTCAAAATAAAATCCAGGAACCAATCATAGATCAATTTAAAGGTCAAAATTAATGTTAAACAGCCAGAAAGGTGGCACTAAAACATTAAATGAAACACTGAAAGGCTGTGTGACACTTTGTCCATGATTTCTGTTCAAGGTTTTACAATTTCTGAGTAAAATGAGTCTTTATCTGCTCAGATGACAGGATGTTATAAAACAGATCAGCCGATTTAATTCTGGTCTTCGACCGTTCAGAATAAATACCTAAAAGCAACATATTTGTCCTTTTATTTGCAAATAAAGATATAAATTTAACTGTACGAATGATGATTCAGCACTCACGCAGTGATTTTCCTGTTTGTTTTTGTGCGGTCTAACTGCTTCTGCATTTTTGTGCTGATTTACTGGTTAATAAAACAAAACGTTCGGCTCTGTTTTTGTCTTAGGCCACTTTTGGATTTAAGCTAGATTTTAGCCGCCCCTCCTCTCCTCTCCTCCTAGCCGCCCCTCTGCTCCTTTCAGCCGCCCCTTGGCTCCTCTCCTCCTCTTAGCTGCCACTCTGCTCCTCTTAGCCACTCCTCTTAGCCGCCCCTCGGCTCCTTTTAGCCGCCCCTCAGCTGCTTTTAGCTACAGTTTGCCACTTTTGCCTACATTTTTGCAAATCTTTGCATCTGTTTAGTTAACTTTATTCACCATCTTGTTAGTTTAAAACAACGTTTTGCTAATTTTTGTCATTTTAGTTACCGTTTTGCTTGTTAGCTTTAGCTCAGTTTCGGCGTTCACTCAGCGTTTTCTGTAAAGATCTTGTCTCTCTCGTTCTTATTTGTAACATCTGTGATTTTAAACACCTCCCCAGCAGTGACATTACTTTAAAACTGTGGGCCTGACAGTCAGACATTCTTGATTAACTCCACTGTTTCTGCACGGATACTTGTTAAAGTTATTTATCAGCCATTTTCAAACAAAACAAGACAATTTAAAAACATCCCTCATGTCTCAGAGAGCTGCTCTTGATAAAGAAAAAGAATAAATAAGCTGAGTAACAAATAAAAAATGATGTTTGTGTTGAAATCTTGCCAGAAAAAGCAGAAGGATTGGCTCCAGATATTTGCTCTCTTGCAAGACTTTTCACTTTTGTGCAATTACACACGTTGATGTCTCAACTTCACCAGATTGCATCTCGGAGGTTTAATGTGGTATTTCTTCAGAAGACTGAGAATATTACGATGAATTTCTGCTCTCCCAGGAGATCAGGCATTACAGACACAGAGCTGATGTGGAAAGAAGAAGGGGGAAATCAGTTATCTGGAGTGTTTTTCTCTGCAGCGGTGATATCAGAAGTGGGTGACACCGACGGCCAAACAAAACTATTCCTGAGAACGAGGCGGTCACATTCGCAGCATGTGACCGTTTGTACTTTCAGCCAGACTCGCAGCCAACCGGGACTCTGGGGAGAGCTTTTCTGCAAGGCAGCACGATCGGGTGGATAAACTCGCTGTTAACACACACACGAGACGAGGCCTCGTACAAAGGCCACATTTGTCAGATCTGTGACATAACCCTAATCTGGGAGCCGCCCTGCGCCGTCGCCTCTCCTCTGAGAGCGCCTTGTTTCCAGAGATGATGATAACTGAGATGGGAGGAGGGATCAGAGGCGTTATGTAACTTTAAGAGAGGAGAGTGACCTCTGACCTCACAGAGGCCCCCCAGGGCATCGCTGACAGGGAGGCACCATTTGGTTTATTTCCCACCAGATTAAAGTTTTAGTTAGATAAACAAACGTTTTTAATAAGAGCAGCGATCCTCTGGAGAGCAAGAGGAGGGGAGGAGAAATTACATAACCTGGCAAATTTATTCTCAAAGCAGTAAAACACTTCAGAAGAATATTTTACAAAGTTCACGGCTGCCATTCTTGACCTCCCATGCACCAAAAGCTGTCGCAAGTTCTGACTTAAATGTTGTTTCAGCTGATCGTTCCTGCCAGACGTGTCTGTACCACCATCCATTTTCTTTGGCTCAATCAAAACCCAGACATGCCAAGGTGCTCCCAGGTCAAAGAGGATTCTTCTGAGACGTTCTAGGTCTGTCCTGGGGTCTCCTCCTTACAGTGGGACGCACCCGCTGAACCACCTCAGCTGACTCCCGTCGACGAGGAGAAGCAGCGGTTACGCCAAGCTCCTCGCCTCACCTCCGAGGCTGAGCCGGGCCGCCTTATGGAGGAAGCTGACTTCAGCCGCTTGGATCCAGGATCCGATCCAAACGTCATTCGGACGCTTCGCCACAACAGACTGGAGCAACGTCCTCGTTAAAGCGCTACAATCCCCACAGCAGCCGTCTGGATCAGCTGAGTCATAGCAGTGATTTTAAAACCAGTCATCTGTTATTTTAACGTTTTGTTGATTCCATGCTTGACAATGCAGAAGAAAAACAGACTCGCCCTTTTATCGCCAAACTCATAAATCAGGAGCTTTCTCTGGGAGTCGGTTTGTTAATAAGCCATCAACAAAATGAAGACGTGTGGCCTCTTCAGTGGGGTGTTTAGGTTTAGAGCTTTAAGCCAAAATCAAACTTTTTTTTGTGCCTGTCTGATGTTTATGGAGGTGAATATTAATCATGTTTTGCTTGCGTTTCGTGTTTTTACGAACAAAAGAGTATTCGAAAATATAATCGTTAGCTGCGAGAGAGAAACAAAAGGTCACTGAGAGAACCATCTGCTCAGATCGGATTGAGGTGATCCTGATCTGATGGGCGTGTTTACGTTTCCCCCGCCGACACGCTCCCTCTGCGGGGAGATGATGCCAAACAAAGGGAGGACGAGCTGCTTTTTACAGCATCAACTGGCCTGTCTAAACCCGAGGTGTGGAAAACCTGAACAGAAAAATGGGACAAACTGGCATCTGACACCAAGCGCAAACTTCTGCGCCTCCTCAAAACCTGACACGGCCCCGAATGTCAGGATGCTTTTATTTAATCAGAAACCAGAGTTTGAAAAAAAAAATTGTTCCTCTACGAATAAAACACACGCCACGACGCCTCGTGTTGTTTCACACAGAGGGGTTTATCTCTGTGCTTGTAAAGAAAGAGTTTGGCGCCGTTTTGGGACGATTTCTGGAAGACAAATAAATCACACAAAGCTTGAATAAAATCTGATCGTTAAGAGTCCAAACACACCAGAGCGTCTCGTAACAAAAGCCCCAGAAACTCCTCATGAAAGTTAAATTGTTATGAGTCCTCACATGCCCACTGAGCTCGTTGATCAATTAAGGAGAAAACAGGAAGTGACAACTTTCAAAGCAACACGATAAGCATCTCGAGGAATCGGAGGCGAGAGCGTTAGGAGCTGAAGCTGCGCGACGTCGACGAGGAGGCGGCTGAGCGTCAGATTCGCCCAGTTCATCCTCTCATCTTGTCTCATCTCGTCTCACCGCGGATTTTAAAGCTGGCAGGCGAGGCGCAGGGAGACACGGAGAGGTCTCTTCGCACGGCAACGCCCTGCGTTTAAATGTGACTCAGAGAAAAGCCGGCGCTCTGCGCCACGACCTGAGCTGCTGGGAAAAAAAAAACGAGGAGCCAAAACAATACAGCATTGAGTCACAAAAGAAGCTCCAAACTCCTGCGTGCCGACTGGAAAACAGTCAGCGCCTTAAGTTACGCTTTAAGGACGACTCTCAGCTACTACCACGCCACAATTTAGCTCAAAGTCTGCAAAACTGTCGGAGTTAAACAGTTTTTTTTGTTGTTGGCTGAGGTCGATTAGCTGTGGCGTCCATCTTAACTCCAAAAGTTACAAACAGTCATTCATTTCTGAGCGTTTCGTTAAAATAAATCCAGGTAATGAGATATTTTGCTAACAGACAAACTGGGTGTCTATGCCAACGCTTCTGTATCCGTTAGAGCTCCAGGTATGACTCTCAGCTACTACCACACCAAACTTTACCCCAATACCTGTAAAAACTGACTGACTTGTTTCTGCTGAAGTCAATTATCTTTGGCGGCCATCTTGAAACCTTGTGGATGTTCAGTTTCTGTGAGTTCCATTAAAGTTTATACACCAGTTTTATGATTTGTTTGTGTTTTTATGAGAAAAAATGTTAATGAATGTCGTTTAAGAGGTTTAATGAGGGCCACAGGAACATGATGTTTTAAAGTTTTTGACCTACAAGCAAATATAGGAACCACACAAGAACTGATATTAAAATTAAAACCGTGTAAGAGTTGGTTAAATCCACTTTAATGTGTTTTTCTGCCTCTTTATGGGTTTAAAAGTCGTACTTTAACCATGCAAATCACTTTAAAGAAGTATTTTTGTGCATGTTTTTGGTATTTACAGTGTTTAATTGTGGTTTTACCTGGAAGAAGTGGCGACAAAGTCTCCATCCAGCAGCCGCAGCTTGCAGAACAAAACCCCGTTGACGAAAGGCACGGCGGTCAGCTCCTCCAGGGTCAGGTGGGTCTGAAACTTGAATTTCTTCTTTTTCACAAAGAAGGCCATGGTTTCACCGTCCACAGCCGCTGAACACAGGACCGACAGAACCGCTGTTAAAGCCGGAACCGAAGGTCCGAGCCGCTGGCGGTGGTTTCAAGGCAAGTTTTCACGAGAAATCCGCTTCTTCTTCAGGCGTGATTCAGCGCCGAAATCTGAAAAAAAAAAAACAACAAATTCAACCAGGAGTCCCGGTCAAAAACAACAACAAACGGAGGAAATGTACCTAAAAACTCACCCTGAAACATCTCGCCGTCTGTAAACCCACCAGCAAGACGCTCAACAACAACAAAGTGACAGAAAAGACGCTTAAACCTCAGTTTTTACTCCGCGGCGCAGAGAGGAGGAACTAATCAAGCTAATCAAGCTAACAGAGCGTCACTTCCGGTGAGCGTCTTTCAGAAAAAAACGAAATAAAACGCTAACATGTAGGCTCTTTTTTTCTTCAAAATGAAAACTACATGAACATTTTAAACCTATATTTATTTTTATTCTCAAGCTGCTGCTAAATACTGTCTATTCAGTTTAATAAATTATTAATTTATCAATAAAATAATCAGTAAAAAGGGTTTAAGTAAAAAAAAAAAGGTTCTCAAAGGACTTTGGGACATTCTTTTCTAAATCAAATTAGGTATTTAGCATGTTTTAAAATTACTGAATCAATATTTTATGCTGTTGTGTTTATTTTATTGACTGGTTTAATTTATTTTACATAAAAATGTTTTTAAATATTTATATTTTCACTTATAAATATCCCTAAACCATGGTAAGTATTTATTATTCTTCATTAAGACAATAATCTTGAGTATGAATATCAAATACCTAAAAGGATTCATTGAACTGTGATTGTGCTTTAGAAAAATTAAAACACTTAACCTTTTAAAATTTAAGTTAATTAAATAACATTTATTTAATTTAAATATTATCTAAATTATCATCTGCAAATATTTTCAAAATTTAAAATCTTTTTATTTAACATTGCTCCAATGAAAATATCTGAAATCAGAAAATACTTTTGACTGAGACAGATTTGTTAAAAGAGTTGCAGCTTTTATTTTTGTTAAAAGCCAAATGCCCAAACTTCCGGTCTGTTTGTCGCCCTTCTTCGTGAACTTGACGCTGCTTCTCGCTTAGCGTCAAAGGCGAAACGGCGCCCCCGTGTGGCCACTTCCGGCTCTGCTGCTGAGCTTAAGGCGGTTTAAAATGTCACAGAATGAAAATCAAAATTAAAAACTTTTCATAAAATCCAGAATAATAAATCAATATGGACAAGTGGAGGAAAAAATAAGACTTGCAGAAAGTTATGTTTTTATAAAACATTGGGTAATAATTCAGTGCCAAACCTTCATCCGAGTTTCTAATTAAATCTAAAAGGATCTTTAAAATCGCCTCATCTGTCAAACTGTTTGATCTTTGGTATAAAACAATTTTTATTATGTTCCCTCCATTTTGACAAGTGTCTGTGCCAAGGAAGTTATCCTGAGTTAACGCAAGAACTATTGGGAGGGAACGCAATAATTTCCTCAAAATGACCCTCACAGCGCTCCGTACAACACAAGTCTGGTTGTTTTGTTGAGTTTATGAAACTTTTCATGTCTTAAATATTGAAATCTTAAAGTTAAATATCTCATCAACAATAACAAAAGGACTAAAATTATTTTTATTTAAAAAAAAAGATAATAAAAGAATAAAAGAAACAACAACAAAAAAACTTCAGATATCCTGAAACTGTTGAACAAATCAATAGCTCAACTTTTGTGTAGTTTTGTATTTGTTGTTTTTACAAACGAACACACTTACAGTTAAACGTAAATAAAAAGTCATAAATAATCTAAACAGCAGAGGGCAGCATTGAGCTAAAAATCAGAGTGGGGCACAATCTGCAGAGGAAAAACTGAATGAGACAGAAAAACAAACATTTGCTTTTGTTTTTTCTTTTAAAAGAGCTGTTGCAGAAGGCAGAGGGGTGATAATGTGTGTTAGCAAAATATCTCATGAGCCGCTGAATGGATTTTAACGAGAACTTAATCATTTCTTGTATCTTCACAACATTTGGAGTCCTCGTCTGTGAAGTTCTGAATGAAGAACAGAGCTGAGGTGTGAGATGGTGTCATGGTGTGAGGACAACAGCCTTACCCTCAACAAGGACAAGACCAAGGAGGATGTGAGGAAGGAGAGGAGTCCTCCTCAGCGAACACCACCCAGCTGGTGAAGAAGGCTCAGCGGCAGCTGGATTCTCAGAGGAGGCTCAGGAAGTTTGGTGTCAGCTGAGAACCCGCTGGGAGAATGTTGACCAGCCGCGTCATCGTATGGGTCTGCAGCGCCACAGTCAGGAGAGAAGACCATCAGGTCCACTCCCCTCCCTGTAGAGTCCACAGAAGAGTTGCCTCCATTATCAAACACCCCACCCACCCCCAACATGGAGTGTTCACACATCTTCCCTCAGATCGGAGGTACAGGAGCGTAACTTCCACCTATTTGTTCCACTTTCACTCCAACCTCAGGTCCTCTAACAGAGGCCTGGGAGCTTCAGGGTTCTGTTCAGTATCTTAGATGTAGGGCTGTGTTCTTCTGGACAGAGATCTCTGAGATCTGTTGAAGACACTTATCCAGTTTGGGGGTCTGATGACCACTGGCACCACTGAGGCCTCGACTCTCCACAACTTCTCTGTTTCCTCTTTCAGCCCTTGGTGTTCCTCCGGCTTCTCATGCTCCTTCTTCCTGATGTTACAGTCACTTGGGATGTCTACATCTATCCCCGCTGCTTCCTTCTGGATCTTATCTATCACCACAATGTCCGGTTGTTCAGCCATCACCTGTTTGTCTGGATCTGGAAGTCCCACAGCATCTTAGACCTGCCATTCTCCATCACCTTTGACTGTGGGACTCCCAGTCCATACTGGGTACAGATGTTCCAGCTGTTTGGTTATGGTGTTCCATGTCCATCCTGCTGTTATGTGCTGGACTGTCTCAGGGGCATCTTTACCCAGTCTCCATCTTGGGTCCTGCCTGGTATGATAGCCCCCAGCCTCTGTTGCTCTTGAGCTGAGGACCTGCTCATATATCTATAAAGTAAGGTTTTCGTTACGTGACAACAACTGTTGAAACTTGACACTTTTCCCAGGACTGAGTTGGGTTAGGGTTCGGGTTTGGGTTTGGGTCAGTTGGTTGTGCTGTCCCCTCTCACCTGTTGCTCAGATCCTGCAGGTTAACACGCTCCCGGCTCCTGTAAACAGTTGAGCTCCTGACCTTTGACCCGCCCGCCATTTGACGCATTCAACAGGAAGAATCACCTCACAACGTGTTTGTGTTCTCCGAACTTTGGCTGCTGCGTTCATGAACTTCAAACCCACTCAGCTAAACACATCTAAAAAAAACACCATTATGCTCTATTTTAATAGGATTTTTCTGAGAACCTTAGCATAACCGTCAAACAATTAAACTCCCAAATTCTACCTGAAAGCTTTTTAAATGATCCACACCTGCAGGGTTTAGTTAAATTTAATTTGAATTTCAATTATTTTATCACTTTAAATTAATTAACATGCTGTTTTTCACAAAATAAAATGATTACTTTTACAAAAATGTCTGCTGAGCCACAGGATTTTTTTTGAATTTGTTTAATTAAAATCCACCCAGTGGTTCATGAGATATTTTGCTAACAGACGGATGGATTGACTCCAAAATCTTGTTAGTGCTTTAAACACGTGTTGGGGATCAGTCTCAGCTACTACCACACCAGGTATCTGTAGACAGTTTGTGCTTTTTAGAGTCATTTGGCTGAGGGGGTCATCTTGAGGCAGAGGTGTGCATATCTGCATGTTTTAGACCGGATTAGCTGTCCTCCTGTCCTCATGTCCTCCTGTCCTCCGCTCCGACGGGTTCTTGGCTCATCCTCGGAGTCTTCTCTGACTTTTGGCGCTCATCTTCGACACAGATTATTTCCAACCCATCATTCAAACATGATGGCTTCAGGGCAAAACAAAAAAAAACGACTTCAACGTTTTCACAAAACAAAAAAAACATGACGCAGTCTACGCTTCTGGGAGGATTGTTGAGTTTTCTGTGATGAAGACGGATAAAGAAGGGATTTGAAAAAATAACAAGAGGTAAAAAACCCTTCCTAACATCACTGACACAGAGTTATTTAAAATGTGACCTCATGTGATTCAAACTGATGCAGGAACGCGTAAACAGCCTGAGGTTTATGTGGGGTGAAGGTTAGCCACAAGACAAAGTGATGCCTCACTTATTTATACCCATTTACTATTTTTAACTTATTTCTCACCTTCATAATTACTTTGAAATAGTCTAAATTCAAATTTTACAGTAATAGTTCTGCAAACAATTAAGCTTACATAAACAATGTTTTTTTGTGATGCAAAACGTTAAAACTTTGTAGACACAGATTAAATGTTTAAATGTAATATATTGATGACCTGATTTCAACTTTAACTCATATTTTTTTAGTCTTTAGTAACTGTTCAGCTTCATTTAAAACATAATGGAGTTAAACCTTAAAGGAAAGTGTCTCAAAATACTCAGGAGCAAGTTTATGGAAACTCCTCGACAGTAAAGCATAAAATGGTCGCTTAGCACAAATATAAAAGTGATTATTTTTAATAATTCTGAGGCATTAAGAAAAAAGTAAAAACTAGTTGCTTATTATTTATCTGATGTCTTTACCTGGTTGTAAAAACTTGGTTTAATTAAGATTAAATAATTTTTTAAATGTTGGGTTTTTTAAATATTTGGTCGCATATTTATTTATTTATGTAATCTGATGAATATTTAATAATGTTTACTTTATGCATATTTACCTCCAAGCAGAAGCAGAACAAACAGTAAGACAACACACGATTGGTCAATCATTGACGATGAAAGAAGGAACGTGATTGGTTAGGATCTGTTCCCTGCGAGAGACCCGGGCGAGCCCGTAGCAGCCTTCAATGGAAGTCTTCCCTGATTGGTCAGTAGTAAAATGACGTGCCTATTCTCGGAATAGGGAGGGACCTCGTGACATTCTTTAGAAGCCGGTTTGTTCTTTTACCGGCATTTCAGCAGGGAGCCGGCCAGGGGTGACACCACGGTCAGCTATTTATTTATTTATTGTAGTTTCTTTTAAATTTACCAGAGCCGAACATGCTTGGTCTGTGCCTTTACGTGCCCGTGTCCAACTCGGACCCGGTTGAAGTGGAGTACTTCGAGTCTAACGGACTGCCGTCGGAGCTGAAGTCCCTCTTCAACAAGCTCAGTGTGTTCCTGCCGTCACAGGAGTTTTCAGCGTACCAAAAATGGCGACAGGTAAGAGTAAAAACTTTCTTTTTTTAAAATTAAATAGCAACACACGTGTTTTACTTGAACTTCGTTTAAATTAAAATGTGATTTGAATGTTAAATACCTTCGTTTTGGCGGCCGGAAGTGGAGGATTTAATGAGCTAAAGGCCGCGGAGCTGAAAGAGGAAAAAAAATGGTTTCCAGAAAACTTGTGACGTCACTTTTAAATGATCTGTTAAAACTTATTTTTAATTATAAAACTCAAGCTTGAATTATGTTTGTTTAAAATGAACCAGGGAGGTAATTCAGGTCACAGATGATCCACCCTAAAAGGGAAGGACTTAAAGTCACATTTTTGCTTCTTTTTTGTAGAAACAAATGCTCCAAAAAAAGCAAATTCTTGTAAATATTTTAGCCTCTTTCTTTGCTTGTCTGTAGCTTTTCTGGTATGCAAGCTGAGCTTTGTGCCGAATGCATTTAAAAAAAGTTCCTGACATGTTAATATTATCCTGGCTTTGGGACAATATTTAGCAGACACATTTAAATAAAGATTCAGATGCTTTTGATGCTCATTGTTAAAGAATTTGGCCATTAGCCACTGCTTGATAACTAATAATATTAGTTTTGCTATGAAGAAACAGAAGTTTTAAAGTTACAGTCAGAGTTTATATAACTTTTGCAAATGCATTCATTAAAAATATCAACAGTCCTTTACTGCAGCTTCAATTAAGTCTTCTGTGTTTTAAATGTATCCTAAAACTGCCATCTGTTTTCAGTGCTTTTGTGGCACAATTTAAAAAGAAAAAATAAAATAAAATCTTGTCTAATGCAATGTTAAAGTTAAAATCAGGACCTAAATCACTGAGTTAAGTTGGTTTGTCTTACTGGGCTTGCACAATTTATTATAAATTTAACAATCAGATGCACTCCCACTCCTTTATATACTGCAACTGACATTGCCTTTGCAATATTCAGCAGTAATATGTCTGTACATGCTTGCTTTTCGTGCACATTTGTGTGCAGATTTCAGGTTCAAAAGTTAAAATTCTTGATTTTTCGGTATGTAATTAACAATAAACGGACCTGTCGTACACAGATGACATCACCTGAGGCCTTAAAGCTGGTTGAGACGCCCCCCTGTAACCCAGATTTATGCGTTTGTGCTGGTAGTTTCTGCACCGGCTGCAGAGGAGGGCAGGAATGTTCCTGCAGGGGTATCTGTGGCGGTCATGTGGCTGTGGGTCGGGTGTCGTCCAGCGGCCTGGAGCAGCGGCCAGTTTTCACCGTCCCCATTTTAACTCTGCGGGTTTGAAGCCAGGTGGGATTAAAACTGTTGTCAGGTCGAGTTAAAGATAGAAGGGGGGCCCTGACGATTCGCTCTGGGGGTCATAAAAGACGAGCTGAGGGACTCCTTTAAATCTCGTGTTTCATGACTTATCATTGGCCTCACATAGAGGACATTTCGAACTGACTGTACTTGTTTCATAAGCAAATTGGCGGCACTATCACATGACCGCAAGACACCATGTACTCCTGAAACAATTTTTTTTGCTTGAAACTGTGAAAAATCAGTTGAATACTTTGAATATTTAAATTAAAAGTTAATTATTTTTATTGTAACATTAAAATGTGCAAAAAAAAAAGTTATAGGTTCCCGTTTGACCTGACCGTGTCGCCTTAATTCTGCTGCAGAAAAGCTTAAAAAGGGAAGGAAAAGATGCAGATGGGCAGCTGGACTTCGACGAGTTTGTTCATTATCTGCAAGACTACGAGAAAGACCTGAAGCTGGTGGTGAAGAGTCTGGACAAGAAGAATGCAGGTAGGAGGGCTCGGACGAGTTCAGGCTGCAGTTTGTTTAATTTCACTGTTAGTTCAGCTTTAACGCAAAACTTTAAATTTGTTCTCCTGAAGGTCGAGTCGATCCCAGAGAGTTCATCCAGTCTCTTCACGACCTTGGCGTTCACATTTCCCTGCAGCACGCAGAGAATGCCTTGAAGAGGTAACATTTTCCCACCCAGTTTGTCTTCTTCACTCGTTGAATAATTAGGCCCTAATATCTTTCTGTTTCTATTTAAAGTGTGGACAAGAATGGAATGATAACTATCAGCAGCAAAGACTGGAGCAAATACCAAGTGGTGGAGAAGACTGAGAACATTCCTGAGATCATCCTTTACTGGAAACACTCCACGGTTAGTTCCTCATTCTGCAGCTGAAATGTTCATTTAACAAACCGAGGAGAGCTGGGTAATTTAACTTTAGGTGTTGCATAATCCAAATGTCCCAGTTTGCTCTCATCCTGTCACTCAAACTGAAACTGAAGGGCTCGGTCTCCTTCACCTTCCTGTTGTCTGGAACAAACCAGCCACTTTAAAAAGCCCCTGAAGGGCACCGCCGGCCCGAGCCGTGCGTCAGTAATTAAGCTCTATTAGGCTATGAAAAGAATCGAGGCCTGTTCCGGAGGGATTACGCTGGAAGGATTTTCTGACTTGTCGAGCTGTGATGTAAAATGAGGGCAGCAGTCAGGCAGAACCAGCACAGACTTGCTGCTCGGCTCCTGCTGGGGCGGGTTGTTGTTATTTTCAGCGCCGGTCAACCTTACAGACGCTGCTGAACCCGAGCCGGGGTTGACCCTCTCGGGAGGCCAAGAACATTGTGAATTACTCTTGAAACTGGAGCGCCCGGAGTGTTTCAGTGTGTAAAAAGTCAGATGTTAAGTGAGGATAGTCAGGGGGAAGTGATGAGACTTGATGAGGTTGATTAATTCTCCCGGCTGAAGACTCTGAACCCAAATAAAATGAGCTTGATTAAAAGTGAAACCTCTTTATCTTGTCTTGTGTCTATACCCAGCACTTTGGGTACAATTTAGAAGCAAGTTGAAGTCATGCTCGCTTCCTGCCCCTGAGTTTAATAATCTTAAAACGAGCTGAGCTGTCTGCCCTTTTTGTTCAGAGTCTGAGTCAACAATCCACCTCAAAGCTGTTGTAATGGTCCACAACAATCATTTAAAACTTAAGTGCAGCGTGTGAAAACAAACCAGCGGTCCATGACGGTCATTTAGGAGAATCTGACTCACAAAGGAGCTTTGTCACATGTTCACAACAGGAAGAGAGCGGGGGAGCTTCAGGGTTCCTAAAATAAATAAAGGAATCAGTAAAATGATTCGTTACGGTTCAGTAAAAGTTGCTTTGCATTTAAAAATATTGTCTTTTTTTGGTAGATATTTGATATCGGTGAGAACCTGATGGTTCCTGATGACTTCACCATTGAGGAGAAGCAGACTGGGATGTGGTGGAGGCACCTGGTTGCAGGTGGCGGAGCCGGAGCCATTTCGAGGACCTGCACGGCCCCGCTGGACCGACTTAAAGTCATGATGCAGGTAAGATGGCTGTCGGGCTCTCAGATGGAGGAAAAAGACTTGTAGATTTGAATTTCTAGGCTTTGGGTTAGCTTGGGAAATGGACCATGTGTGTCAGGAGTGGAAAATCTTATCAGGTTGTAGCTGATTTGACCCGATGGATCCTAAACCAGAGTTTTTGCTGCAAACGTTACAATTTGACCCGTTCTCCTTGAGGCCACCTTCATTCTTTCACAAGAGGTGGGATGATTACTCGGTCAGGAATATAAATTTCAAAAGACGTTACTCAAGAGTGAGTTACCTAACGAGTTAACGATTAACACGTGACGATCCTGGCGGGCAGAGTCCTCGCCGCCAACCAGCAACGGCCGCATAACGGTCGTCGCTCCCGTGGTGTTGTAGTCTCTGCCGTCATCGGGGAGATTAAGGTCTATCTGTGCCCACATTCAGGATCTGCCGGCAGCTCAGATTTACGTCAGTCGTTGGCCTGAAGGGAGACTTTGACCATATCGATGATAAATGTTTTCCCAACAGTCAAACAAACCTGACCGAGTTGGCCCGGGTTTGGTGTCAGAGCGGTCTTGACCCACATGGAAAAGTTCCCTATTCACCCCAAAATCCTTCAGCCATTAGGAGTTAATTTTATTTTTATTCCTCCTGTTCAGGTTTACGGAACCCGAACCAACAACATGTGCATCATGAGCGGACTCATGCAGATGATCAAAGAAGGCGGCACAAGGTCACTGTGGCGAGGAAATGGCGTGAACATCATCAAGATCGCCCCAGAGTCCGCCCTGAAGTTCATGGCGTATGAGCAGGTACAGGAAGTGACTCAAAGATGAACCCAAGGACACACAGCATTCCCGGCGCCGCTCACTAATGTGCTCCGTTTCAGATTAAACGTCTAATCGGCAGCGATAAGGAGACTGTGAGCATCCTGGAGCGATTTGTCGCCGGTTCTTTGGCTGGAGTGATCGCCCAGAGTGCCATCTACCCCATGGAGGTAATTATCTTTTTATTTAGATCCCCTCTAAATATCCGGAGAGCTTTTAGGTTGTGAGTAACACGTCTTAATCCCTCCCCAGGTTCTGAAAACTCGCCTTGCGCTGAGAAAGAGCGGTCAGTACGCTGGCATCTTAGACTGTGCCAAGCGCATCTTCAGGAGAGAAGGGCTGGGGGCGTTTTATAAAGGCTACGTCCCGAACATGTTGGGCATCATCCCGTATGCCGGCATCGACCTGGCGGTGTACGAGGTGAGCTGCAGCTTCTGAAACCCTGATTTTTTTTTTTTTAATTTTTGAAATGATGTCGACGCTCTGAGCTGACTCTTGATGTTCCTCCTGGCAGACGCTGAAGAACAGCTACCTGCAGCAGTACGGCACCAACAGCGCCAACCCCGGGGTGGTCGTCCTGCTGGCCTGCGGCACCGTCTCCAGCACCTGCGGCCAGCTCGCCAGCTACCCTCTGGCTCTGATCCGAACCCGCATGCAGGCACAAGGTGAGCCAGAACTAATGTTTAGGCACGGAGCCACAAACTCAACGAAAGAACTACTTTAAAACAAAAAGAAGCTTCTTGTCTCACATTTTTCCACTCAAAGTCTAAGTGTCGTCTTGTTTTGTCCTCCCAGCTGTAACAGAGGGAAACCAGCAGGTCTCGATGACCGGACTCTTCAGGCAGATCGTGCAGAGCGAAGGCCCCACGGGGCTCTACAGAGGCCTGGCCCCCAACTTCCTCAAGGTCATCCCCGCTGTCAGCATCAGCTACGTCGTCTACGAGCACCTGAAGACTCAGCTGGGGGTGACGTCGCGCTGAAACCGATGAAACCGCCGAACGCCAACGGACGTTCTCCCAACGCTCGTGTAGGGGAATCACCGGGAGCCTCGAGGATTTGGCCCCCGGAGGTTCGAGTAGCCGTCTCATTCTGTGAATGTCAGCTGACGTAAGGCCACGGAGGAGAACATGGACTCTGTGAGCTCAGGTTGTCGGGTTAACTGCTGCTGTTTCCGTTTTTAGGAGGAGCTGAGTGACCGAGTGAGCGAGGACCAAATGTTTTTGTTGTTGTGTTGACACTGTAACCTTTGGCTGGTTAGTTTCACTCGTGAAGAAAGTTACGTAGCATTAATAAGCTTTATTATTCGTGAATAGTCCTGCCTCTGGAAAGAAATGATTTCGTCCCAAACGAGAAGTTTTTGCACATCGGTTTGACTTCTCCTCCCTGTCCTGAGTGGTTTGCAACATAAACGGAGTGACTATTTATTTCCACCTGTCCTGTATTTATTTTTTCTTTAAGAAAAGAGGATGTGATTGTGTGTGTGAAAAAGACAGCCGTGCTTTTTAATGTTCGGGGTGTGGGATCGTCGCCTTAAACGTCCGTCAAACACTAAACGGAGTCACGTGTTGAAATGTTAACCTGAATAAGAAGTTTTTCTGTTTGCTCGAGCAGCTTCGGATCGTTGTGTTAGTGTTCAGACGGCCTTTTTGTTTTAAAGGTTAAAATGTCTTCAATGTTCACCTTCAGGTTAAGAGGAAAATTACTGAAGAGCACGTGTGTTTGGGGGGAAAAAACTGCACTTTAATCGCTGCTAGAAGCACCTCTGAATGAATTATCAATGCAGGATGATGTTTTTTGTCAATGATTTTTAGTATTGTTTTAATGGACCATTTTGATGCAAAATAAATGCAAACTCATTAATAATCTGAATGTTTGGTGTCTTTTTTTTGTTGATCTGAGAGGAACTCTGAGCGTTTGGGGAATGCCTAAAGCAGTTTTTACAGCAGTCAGACTTGGAAAAGTTTGTTTATTTTGGGTATTTTCCTCTCTGCACACATCAGGTGATGATTGCATGAGAACTAAGAAGTGCAACTAAATGTGGGCCTTCTGGAATATTTATTTTTATTGTGTGTAAACTCAGATGATTAAATGTTAGAACTTAAATGCAGCAAAAATACTCTTTTAATAAACATCTAATAATAAATAATGGAAATAAAGCTACTATTTTTAACTGAAATAATCTGTCAGTAATCTGTTGGATTACTTTCTAATAGAAGCTCAGCTCTAATCATGTAGAGCTCTTATTGTTTAGTTAAGTTTTATTTTTTAAAGCTTCTCTCTCTGCAGAAACTCAGGTTTCAGTTATTTGTAAGAAAACTAATATTACGTCTTAAAAAAACTGCTGTTTCACTAACATTCAAATGTTTTACAGCCTGTATTGCTTGTTTTTATTTTTAATAAAAAAAAAAAAATAAAAACTATTTTATAAAATATGTATCGGTGCTGTGCAGAAGACTTAAACGCCCCTTGAGATTTTCTTGTAATCTTTAAAACTGGTCTGAATCAAAAGTTCTTCAGGCTTTCTGACAATATTTAAGTTTTATTTTAAACTGGCTGCGGTTTAAGTTTTCTGTCCAGTCTTTGAGCCTGACCATAATAAAAAAACTGTGCAGTGTATATTTAAAGAAAAAACAGGAACAAAATGTGTCAAGATGCTGGTAAAAAAAACCAATCCATTTTAAAATTGGTTCTTTGTTAAGTCGTACATTTTGTCGGCACAACATGGTTCAATCTTTGAGTTTTGGAGACTTTTTGTTAAAAGTAGACAAACTAATTGGCTGATATATGCCAATTTTTTAAATAATTAGCCATCAATTATGCTTGATAATTGATTATTATTAAGGAAAATGTAGCAGCAGCTAACTGTAGTCCACAGAATGCTCTTCTATAAATATTTTTGTGTCCAAGTTCTTCTAAGTGCATTTAGGTTATATAAAGATATAAAAACAGAAACTAAAACCTAAATAAATCGGTGTTGTATGTTGGCCACAGAAAAGCCGATCAGTTGACCTCTAGGTTTTATCTGAATGAGGAGAAACTTTTACAGTTACTTTCTTCTGAGAGATCATTAATGTGTGCCCCAGTTTTCAGACGTGTACCATAAAAATGAGAATTTCTGGGTCGTAAAATTGATTTATGACGGATCTTTGTTCCAACCTGTTTCACAATAGAGTCCGGAGAGTCAGGAGAGGACAGTTTTTCTGATGAAACGGCCGAGGAAAGGAGTTTGAGCGTCCTGTTGTTGAGTCATAACATGTAGGAACTCAAACTGAGCAAATCTTTTCTCAGAAAACGTCTTCTTGGGCTGCAGGACAATCAGCTGTTTCCCAGAAGGATCTAGAACCTTTTGAAAACCGGTTCTGTTCAGAGAAAAATAAAGAACAGATTAAACTTTAGGAACTTTAAATTAGTCAACCATTGAGAGCTAAACACACAGTTATTATTATTGAGTATATATTTCACATCTTATATAGAAATGTTTTTGTGTGGTTTACACTTTGAGTTAATAAATAACTTACTCGGAAATGATTTTAAAAACTCAGTTCAGTTCATTTTATTTATAAAAAACCATCTGACAACAAAAGACATTTGAGGTGACTCAACGGAGAGTTATAAACCTTTTTAAATTCATTACAATCATATTTAAGTCTGATTACATACACAGGTAAATCCAATTCATTCAAAAAAATCAATGAATTAAAGTCAGGTTCAGTTTTCTATCCAACTACATACGTTCCAATGTATTTAAAATTTCGGTTTAATGCTGTCAGATCCAATTTAAAGGTCAAAACATTCAGTCTAAATTAATTCAGTTCATTTCAGTCAAATTCCTTCCAATTATAAACTACAAATATATATATTATTAGATGTATAAACAATTAAAACTTGATGCAGTCCAGTTTATTCCAGTTAAATTCAATTACAGTTTAGTATTAGGAGTAATATATATCCTATTTAACACAAATGTGAATTTAGAAAAGTCTGAATGTTTTGTAAAGTGACTTTAAGTTGGATTTTTATTTTTATAACCGAATTCTGAGGCGAATTTTAGTTCGCAGTTTGTCCTACGGAGGCTACCGTACCAAAACACGGAAGTAGCGAATGAAGGCTAACATGTAGCTAAAAGAGTTGGCTTCGAAATTATTTTTTCATCGGTTTTCTGACCCGGTTTAAATCTCCCCATGGGACTTTATTTGTTTATTTATTTATTTTCGTGACCTCTTCGTGTTAATAAGATGGTGCAGAACATGTTCCGGACGGGTTTCCTGGTCCGAACCTCTCACACTTTGTTAACCTGGGTCATAACTCTCATTCTGTTCCTGCACAACACCGGTGAGTTCATTTAAAAACGACACGTTTTAGAGGAAATAATTAGATTTACAAATGAACATCTTACCAGCGAGGAGCTGCTAAAAATATAAAATTTTATTTAATATTAAATATTTTCTTTAAACAGAACCTGATTGGGAATAATATGGATCAAGTTGTTGAGGCAGAGGCCTTGTTAGGATCACAGAAACCTGGAGTTTTATATTAAAATACATAGTTTTTCAGTCATTTAGAAGTAAAGGTGGGTTCTTAGTTAACTTTATGATTTTTATTGTGAGGAAAATAAAAGAAGTAAAGGACTGAAAAACATCAGAGCCTCAAAAATCAGAAGCTAGTTTGTAGGTTGGAGTGTTTTAATTATTTTTAAATTCAAGTTGTATTGCATAGATTGATACTTTATTGATCCCAGATGAATCCTTCCACTTTGAGCAAAGCACCAGCCCCACAGCATGATGCTCCCACCTCCATGCTTGACAGTGGTCAGATTAAAGGCCTGACCCTGACCCCTCTGCTCACGCCTCTTGTCTTTGAGGTCAGGCAGCTCTGTCTTTGTCTCGTCGTCGCAGGCAACTGCAGGTTTCAGTCGAGCCCTTTGTCCCCTCAGTCCACGTTGTCCTCGCGGTGGACAGGGACACAGGTGTTCTAGCAGGTTCCTGCATTGTTCCTGAACATCAGAAACAAACTGAGGGGTGCAGATCGTGTCTTCTTCCAGAACTTAAAGCGGTGACACATCCGAAAACTTTCTATTTAAGTGCTGTTGTTTGAGTTGATGATCTCAAAATGGCACCAAAAGATGTTCCCGACTTGTGCAGATCTTCAGTTCTCCTCCTCAGCTCCTCATAAAGCTCCTTGGATTCTCCTTATATTTGAGTGATGATCAGTCAAACAAATACTGTTTCTGCTGGCATAAAGAAACTACCAGCTGCAGTCAATCATGATCACAAATGAGAGGTTAACCTGGTTGTTTCAAAATAAAAGACTTTATAGAACCATGAGCACCACTTATTACCAGATTTAGATGATTGTACTGTGTTTAATATCATTCAATCAGTCTGATACTGTAAATATTTACAGGTCGTCTCAGTATAAGAGGCCATTTTTCTGCACAGAGATCAAGAATTTTGTAAAGAAATAAAATGATCTTGACAGGACGTTTCTTCTCTCAGTGCTGACCAAAGAGATGAAACTTGTGTGTGCAGATTTACGTCGCTGTGAGGAGCAAGGGGAGCTGCTGCCGCCGGCTCTGTTCTTTCTGCTCGTCCTGCTGTCGGTGCTGTTGTACTTCGCCGTCTCTTTAATGGATCCTGGATTCGTTCTCTCCGACACCGTGGAGGTGAGCTCAGACACTGAACTTTAAAAAACACCTGAATGAAACTCTGCAACCTTCAAGAGGGGGGAAGGAATAACGGAACATATTTTCTGCCGTTGAAAACTCGTCCCCAGTGGAGTAAAGTTGTTGTTTTTTACACATTCAGTACCGCAGGCCTTCAGGTGAAAGGTCAGAGCTGGTGTGAGTATCTGCAGCTGTGTATGACCCTCGTCTGTCTGTGTTACGCAGGGTGGTCAGGGTTCGGATGAAGAAATGGAGGCAATGATCTCTGAGTCGTCGACCCCTCGGCTGCGGCGCTGTGGCTTCTGTCAGCTGCAGGTAAGCAGCTGTCAGCTTCACAAACATCTGGATCCAGTTGCATCCAGAGCTGAGCAAAAGTCTAATCCTCTAAAGTAGCCTTGATCAGTTGTCCTCCAGTCTTTCTTTGGAGTTTTTCACTCATTTTCAGAGGAATTTGATGTTTGATGTTTATTAAATCACTTCACTCTGACCTGTAACGACTGAAGGGATGAACCGGCGTTGTGTCGACTCATAACAGACAATTTATCACAAAAAAAACAAAATTTTTATTTAATATTCTCTTTCAGCTCTTTGATACGAGCAGCCTGTCACAAAAACACAATTTGTTTGTTCCAATTGTTTTTGTTAAACTGACAAAAATAAATACCAGAGAAAACACAATCTGACCAACAGAAAGTATGATTTTAGCTCCAACATTTGATTCCCAAAGTAAACCGGACATACAGTCAATCACTGGATGGGAGAGGGAGGTTTGGTGTTGAGAAGAAATCTAGAAAACAACTTTAAAGCAAATTTATCCTTAACTGTTACAGACAGAAAATCAGTGGTCATAAATGGATGAAAAGCAATATATTGGTTCAGAAGGCTGTTAAATGTTTTTCACCCCCTCTTTTTTGGAGTTTTTTTTTTCAGTATGAATGTTGAGAGCTGAATGACTCGGGAAATTAGCTGAAACTGTCTAAATCTGGTTGATATGTGAGGTTTTTTTTGAGTTATTTATTCAAAACGACCCTCCATCTTTCTGTCTGTGTCCTGAGCAGCAGCCAATGAGAGCGAAGCACTGCCAGTCGTGCAAACACTGCGTCCGCCGCTTCGACCACCACTGTCCCTGGATCGGGAACTGCGTCGGGGAGAGGAACCACCGCTGGTTCGTGGTCTACCTGCTGGTGCAGCTGCTGGTCCTGCTGTGGACTCTCCGTATCGCCCTGTACGTCTGCTGAGCGCTGCCGCCTCTAACCTTTCAGATAAGAGTCCCTGTCTGCGGCCTCAGTCCGCTCAGAGCGCTGCTGTCAGCTGACGTTCAGCTGACGTTCAGCTGAATTAGGTAACCCGGGACATTTGGAGGGCGCGTTGCGTAATCAGGAGCTGCAACATGTTGCTCAAGTACGCTGTGACAGCTTCAGAGATCAGATGTGAAGCAGTTCAGCTGACGGATGATGACATAAACACCAAATCCTCCTGGAAATCAGAGCTTTAGGAGCGCAGAATTATTTCATAAAGACGTTAATTTGCTGTTTGTTGAATGTTATCGCTAAAAAGAACAGACTTTTTAGATTTTGAGGTAAAATCAGAGTAGCTGAGAGTCGTTAACGACGCACGCTCTGACAGTTTGAGCAGAAGGCAGCGGGCGACGTGCATTCCTTCACGGTGAGGACGTGCTTAGAGTCAGCGGGTCGAGAGTTTCTAAAGTTCGGGGTTAAATTCGTCTCAGACCTGCTGACTGATTGGAGACGGCTCGGGCAAGGTCGAGAAGTCTGCGCTGTTTGAGCTGAAAGTCATCTGCTGAGATTTTAAAATCAATACGACGTGTTCACACAGAGGAGATTTGATCAGGATTCACTCTGTTTTAAGACAATAAAAGCAGATCAGACTGATCATTTCTGCAGACAGAGCTCAGAGGAGATAAAAACATTTCCAACCTTCTGTAACCTTTTTTTTCTCAGATCAAAAGTTTAAAGGAAAGATCTCGTTGTGTTTCAGATCGTAAAGAATTTATTTTAGAATACCTCTTACACGCAAACACATATATATACATTATAAATTAAACCTTTTCTACCTGGTTTGCAAATATAATTTTTCTAATTTTCCAAAGTGAAGTGTTTAAGTGTGAACACGACAAATGGAGGTTAGGCTGCTTTAGGCTAAAAACCAAAAGAGTTTAGCTGTTTTTCCTGTTTATTTCCTGCAGCCATGAAAGGTGGGCAATAATGTAATCACACGCCTGCGTTTGGATGTCTGTCTGTTAGCAAAATAGCTCATGAAAACATTTGGTGTTCGTCTACAACTGATTACAGCTAATCGAACTCTGCAAACAAGAACGGCTACGACTCGGTCCGTCTCACAGACATTCAGCTGAAGTTGGGTGTGGTAGTAGCTGAGAGTCCGCCCCGACGCGTACATTGAGCGATAACAAATAGTCTATTCCAAAAACACAACAAGACGCTGTAGAACGGGTCTGAAGACAGTTTCTAAACTATTTATCTGACAAAACTGAGTGTCTCGCCTGAGACGGGCGTTCCTCAGGGATTTGTTCTTACGTCACTCGTGTTTTCCTGTTTATGGTTTCTTCTGTTTGTTTTACTCAGATTACTTCCACATACTTTATGCTGTTTTAACCCTTAATGCACCAGAACGTTCAGATCGGCTTTTATACTTTATTTACAACATTTCCCCCATTTAACTGCATCTCTTCAACTCCTAAATACACTGAAACACATCTGCTCTGTTTTTGTCTTCTTCAGCTCCTTTTAGCTGCTGTCTTGTTAATTTCAGCTCATAGCCACATGTTTTGCTCCAGGTCGGGGATTTCTCCGAGCGTTTCGTGGGAGCCGTGGTTCAGGCTGAACGGCTTCCTTCTGGCGGCGCTCGGTGCGGTCGGGGTTTTCTCCGCGGTTGTGCTGCTCCTGCTGGGCTGCCACCTCTACCTGGTCTCCGTCAACTGCACCACCTGGGAGTTCATGTCGCGCCACAGGATCTCGTACCTGAAGAACTGCGGGGCGGAGGAGAACCCCTTCGACCGCGGACTCCTCTGCAACCTGTGGGACTTCTTCTGCATTTGCAGGACGGTGATGTGGGAGCAGGTTTACCAGAGAAACTCTCAGAATCCTGTCTGAACCAGAATTTTCTCGTCTTTGATTAATAGTTTTTCAGGTTTTCTGAAGGGCTTTTTTAATCACCTGCCTCTGAGGGAGAACAGTAATGTTTTTGCCCGTGACTGTTGGTGTGTTTAACGAACCACAGGACGGATTAATCAGCTGATTGACCCAATTAGGACGGTCGCCACAGACATCTACTGTCTGACTGTCATGCACGACTCCAGCTCCGAGCGCCAGAAGATCAGGGGAGACGAAACATGAGATTGAGCAAATTATTATTGTTATGTTGGGTTTAAATAATCCTTCTGTTTTCATCTAATCCAAACTCCTGGTGTTGAACGTGGAAACCTTTTCCTGTGTTTACAGTTTACTTCGAACAGACGTCATCGCTGCCGAACAAAAAGCTGTCCATCCGGGCGTCCTGACGCGTGGACACCCAGGATGCTATTTACTTATAAATTTAAGTGATAAATACACAAACATGACTAATAATCCGAAGCTTCGCCCTTCGTTTTGATTCTGGACAGTTTGAAACTCAAATGAAGTCAGATTTGACAATCAGCTTTGTGATTGTAAATGTATTTTACTCAGGTTTTATCCCAGTTTTCTGTAAATTTTGACACATTGTAACACTAAGGGTCTGTAAATATGTGAATAATTGAACTTTGAAAAGGATAATAATGAGATTATTCACCAACTAAGAAACAAACACTTCTTCCTGTAACGTTCTGTTTGTATTTATTGACAACAAGAGCACATTAAACACGTTTGATATGCATGTTGCTACAGAGAACATCTGCACAGACGGACATTTCTGCTCGGGATGCTTCACATACATGTATAAATACAGATTAGACACAAATAACATGAAATATTCAGCTGGATAAAGTGCTACAACCATCTGTCCCGTTACGGGTTTCTAATTTAGTGTTACTCAAAGCAGGTGGAGATCAGCTAAAAGAGAGAACATTTCTGTTAAATACAGATGTTTTACTGCTAATATGGCTATGACGGATTATCTATGGCTTCTTTTTATAGCGCTAGCAGTTACAGGATTTCTAGTGCACAAGTTCACCACGTGACTTCTAGTGTCGTAGCACAGAACGGGACAATTCTGCTGTGTGACGGGGAATGACCTGACAAATACAAGAAATGTTGGAAATCTGCTTGAACTCAGACGTTTGAGTGATTCGTTTCATACTCCAAGGCAGTGAGCGAAGCCTGTCACAGTGATGCACAGAAACTGCAGCACATAACATCCCTCTGAAGGATTATTGATGTAAATAAAAACAGCAGAGCCTCACGGTTCGAAACAAAAAGTTGGGACGTCGTGTGAAATGCAAATAAAAACAGAATGCAATGATTTTCAAACCTCATTAACCCATATTTTATTCACGAGGGAACATAGTAAACGTGCCAAATGTTAATAATAAGCTGGAAAATATGAAGTTATTTTGAGTTTTCTGGCAGAAACAATTAAAAGAAATGTGGACGGGGATCAGAAACAGCTGGAAAAGCTTTTTATACCTGATTAGATTAATTATCAACAGGTCAGTGAGAGGAGTGGAGATAAAAAGAGTATTTAGAGGTAAAGATGGGCAGAGGTTCAGCAGGCTGAGAGGTCAAAGGTCAAGGCTGGTTCTGTTCTGCTCAGGAACACTTCCACAGATCATCATCTGGAAACACAGTTCACCGTGCCGTCCACAAAGGCTGCTTAAAGCTCTATCAGGCAAAGAAGAAGCCAGATGTGAACAGATGTGTCTCCTCTGGACCAAAGAGGAGAACTGTTCTGAGGTTTAGCCTGCCTCTCTGATGGTATGGGGGTGCATTAGTGATATGTTTACTGAATTACAATAAAATCTGTGTTTATGATATTTCCAAATCATTGCATTCAGTTTTTATTTGCGTCTCTAAACGTTTAAACTTTCAGAATTGTGGTTGTATAAAAAGCAAAGGCCACAAAGTAAGCAGGAGGCTTGAAAATGCTTTTTACTTTTCATTCGAGTCTACGTGATTCAGTTCTTTTTGTTTAAAGTTTCGCAACACTTACAGAACAACAAATATGATTAGACAGACAATTTGATTTTATAAATCCTAAGTTCAGAAGCTAGAAATATGTCTATACATTCTGTGGTTTTTAAGAAAAAAGCTCACAGGCAGGGATGATTTAAAGATGAGCCTCGTTTACAGACAGGAGAGCCGTTAAGACGTGTGTGTGTGTGTGGACTCAAACAGAGAAAATGTTTCTTTTACGCCCCTGTTGTTTTCCTTAACATCATCGTACAGTCAGGATTTATTAAGTACGACATATTTATAGCTTTCAGAGATGAATGACAATCATTTTATGCATTTTGGAGTCTACGTACGTAAGGCAGCTCAGTGATTTGCCGTGTCCAGGGATTCGCTTCCACTCCTGGTGCACCAGGAGGAAAATGAGCTAAATAATGTGTAGAAACCCTAAACTGACCCAGAACGACTTCTGATCGTAAAAATATACTACGATGCTGTTGTGATTCAAGGTTTACTCTCTTCTTGTTAAGTTAAGAAGAAAAAAAAACATTATATGGTCTTCAGTATGAAACCAAAGGTCCTGAAACGTGTCCTAAGAACAGGAGAAGGGGATGTGGAGATTAAAGTTTGACTCGCCGCGGAGGAGAAAGGCCAACAATCACGTCCTCAGCTCGGGTAAAAACAACAGTTTTGTTAATTAATCAACGACCGGTCATTAATCGGATGATAACTGAGAGCAGCCGCTGTCACCACTGTCCTGTCTGTCAATGATTGAGCTGCAGAAATGTTTTTTTTTGTTTTTTCTGCAACTGGAAGCGCCGTGACTACGAGGGTGGAAAACTTTCTTTAAAAGGTCATCCAGGGAGGTTTTCTCTGATTAGGAGGATAAAGTTCTGCTTGTTAAAGTCGATCAATGCTGCTTTCTGCTACGCAGTGCTTACTCCACAAAGATCTGACCACTACTTTTCTTTTTTTAATCAATCCGTGAGGTCAAAACAGAGCAACGATCAATAGCAATACGAGGTTATAAGAGTCCAGAATGAGGTTCTTTAAAAAAAGGGCTGATTGAATTGAATATTTTGATGCTATTTCACTGCATCACAGCGCAACAACAAATGACATTTTCAGTGTTTTTGGAAGTTCTACAGCGGAAGAAAACACTGAGTTATTATTACTTGGCAACAGGATGGTTATTCATGCATATTTATAGTCGTTTACCTGCCGAGGTAGACAGTAAGATGGACAAACCGGTGGTAATTTCAGCGCCTGTCACCCGTGCAAAGCACAGAAGTCGAAGTCTGAAAAGGCTTCCTGCTGCTCTGCAGAGAGGCTGAAGGGCTTGGAGGGGGGCGACAGCGCCGGCTGGAGCCGAGTGAAGTCGCTGTCGAAGTTGCTGACGTCCGTGAGCTCCTTGATGGACGGCAGGAACGGCGGCTTCAGTTTCTTCGACATCAGGGCTTCCCAGTCGATGGTCTACCGGGTTTCAGAGAGTGACACTTCATCAGACTTTGACAAAAACGTCAAACAAGTCTTTGACATCTAAAAACTATTAACCATTAAGCTTTTCTTTAAAGCAGGCTGTGTTAAAGAAAATAAGGAAACGTTTATTTACCTCGTAGAATTTCTCTCCTTTCACCTCGTTTGCGTCCCTCTCTCCGGCTCCGAGTCTTTTCAGGGGGTTCCTCTTCAGCAGCTACAAACAGAGACATTTCTGCTGCTGACGGCGTCATTTTAGACTCATTTCATTCAAATGTACGTTTAAAATAAACACCAACTAAAGCACCAGCTGGCTTCCCAGTTGAGAATTAAAATATATCCTTACAAATGTTGCACGTGGACCAAACACAGTTTAGCAGGGAGGAGACATAATGAGTCCTAAATGTGAGAAACTTGAGTTAAATTTCTCCTCGACGGGACAGGAAGTGGGAGGAAATGCTGAACCATTTTATAATGGGGAGGCTGTAGTTTTATTTTATTCCTCTCAGTAGTTTCAAAGCAGAATGAATCAAATTCAGTCAGATTAAATGGGGGGAACATAAATGTGTCGTTACTTCCAGGTTTTTCAACCATCTTTACCAGGTTCAGGTCTGATTATGGATGGTTTCCTGTAGGATCTGTAGAACGTTTCTTGATCTTTTATTATTTTAGGTTTATTGGTGTCCTGTGAGGTATAACCACATAAAAAAACAAAACTTTTTCAAGGCGGCTATTAGTTTTTTAGTTATCAATCCGACCAAAGCCCTTCGTCCTGACCTGTCAAAAAGGTTTTAAACAATTCTTTAAGCTTTATGGGTTTATTTTTACCCTCAAAGTCACCATTATCAGTAAGACTTTGTGTACAAAGGTGTATGTCTACTTAGTTATCTGTTAACTGGTTATAAATGGACTGAATTTAATCGTTCAAACATCACGAGGAGCACCAAGAGAAATGGGAATAGATTCTTAAAACACTGAACTCTCAAACATCTAACATAACCGCCTATAAGATAACAGCTGAACTGTTTTTGGATGAGTCCAAAGCTTAAAACATCCGTTTTTGCTGCTTCAAACCTCATCATCAGATGGTGAACACGGGTTATCTCTGAACCTCAGACGTGATAAATGTATTCGGATGGAGCAAAACATCTGACTGAATTTGGGCGAGAACATCCCAGTACCTTCTGCATGATAGACACGGCATCAGGAGGAAGATTGGTTGGATACTGCACGTCATCGTTGACGATGCTGTCAAACACCTCCTCTTCATCCTCGCCAGGGAACGGAGACTGCCGGGAAGCAGAAAGACGCCGATTTAGCTTTGAACTTTGATTATCAGTCGAGGCGTTTGGAGATAAATCGTTTAAAGCTTTGGATGTGGACAGAACAATCAGACAGGAGACCAAACTGAGCCGCGGGGGGGAGGGTTTTGTTTAAACAACCTCTCCAACGAGCATCTCGTAGATGAGGACTCCCAGCCCCCACCAGTCCACGGCTCGGGTGTAGTTGTCGTCCGTCAGGACTTCAGGGGCGAGGAACTCCGGGGTCCCACAGAAAGTCGAGGTCCGATCCCCGTGACCCATCCCTGCCGAGATCAAGAGTCTTAGAGAAAATAATTCACACGCGGATCATGTTTTAAACACTTCTGATTCTGGTGGGTGGGTCAAAAGGACAACAACGTGCCGTGAATCGTATAAGAGCAAGAATAATATCTGGGTTTCATCAGGCGATTTTACCTTCTTTACAAAGTCCAAAGTCGGTGATTTTCACGAATCCATCAGCGTCCATCAGTAGGTTGTCCAGCTTCAGATCTCTGTATGAAACAGACCATGTACGCTCAAAACTTTATGGCTGATGTTAACGTGAGGTCCCTTGGGTCAGTGTGACGTACCGATAGATGATTTTATTCAGATGCAGAAACTCCAAACCCAGCAGGACACACGCTGAATAAAACCTGTGCAGAATTTTAAAATGCAGACGATAAAGATGGAAGAATAACTCCTTAAAGCTGTCTGCTGAAGGTGCGGAGGACACACCTGGTCTGAGCCTCGGAGAAGACGTCGCTGTGGATGTGGATCATGAGGTCTCCGCCGGGGAGATACTCCATGACAAAGCAGACGTGGTCACTGGTCTGGAAGCAGCCGTGCAGGTTGACCAGGAACGGGTGCCTGGAGGCGTTGATCATCTCGAAGATCCTCTTCTCGCTCATAAGGCTGCAGGAAAAAAAATCAGAACTCTAACTTCCACGGCACACTTCTTTCATAAAACTTATTTTCTGAACGGGTTTTTTACTGAAATACTGTGTTAAAGCTGAGTCACGCCTTTAGTTTCCTGTTTATAAACTACTTCAGCCGTTCATATATCCAAACGTTCAGCCTGAATGTGAACGGCTGAATGGACCGTTTGACTTTTCAAAAATATGAAACTTTATTTAAAACAAAATTAACTCGAGATCTTTTTCAGTTCTTTCAAAATCATTTTTCTCTGAAATCTGCTTCAGAGTTCATGCTTTGTTTTTAGCTTTTAGCTGCTGTTTTGCTTCTTTTAGCTTTAGGTTACAGTTTTGTTAATTTGAACATCTGTTTAGCCAATTTTAGCTTCAGTATCTGTTTTAATACAAGTAGCTACTGTTTTTCCATTTTTAGCCTTTAGCTAGAGTTTTGCTAACTTACCTACTGTTTTGTTGATTTAAGCATTGGCATCTGTTTGCTAATATTAGCTTTAGCTTTTATTTTGCAACTGTATTGCTAATATTAGCTTTTAGCTACAGGTTTGCTATTTTTTTAACATCCATTTAGCCAATTTTAGCTTTAGTATCTGTTTTAATACAAGTAGCTAAGTTTTTTTATTTTTTATTTTAGCTTTCAGCCATTATTTTGCTACTTTTAGCTGCCTTTCCATTTTTGGGGGTTGTTTTGAGGTTTGGTAATTTAATTACTGTATTGCTAATTTTAGCATCTATTTAGTCAGTTTTGTTGATTTAAGCATTAGCATCTGTTTGAGCTACAAATGAGCTAATTTTAGCTTTAGCCCTTGTTTTGCCACTTTCATCTCCTGTATTTAGCGTCAGTCGTAGTCGTAGTCTCAGAGCTCTACACACACCTGTCCACTTCATCACGAGTCACAATGTCTCTTTTCTTCAAGGCTTTAATGGCGTACAGTCTACCTGTCTTCTTAAACTCTGCTAGGAGCACCTGGATTCAAAAAGAAAACAGACACGACCAATCAAAGGAGAGCAAACAGGTGAGAACATTTCCATCAGTTCAGGAGGAAAATCTGGTACCTTTCCAAAGTGTCCTCGACCCAGAACTGAAATAAGTCTGAAATCATCCACCTGCATCCTTGAAAGGGACAAAAAAAAGGTTAATTCTTGACTTTCACGCCCTTTTAAAAGAACATTCGTGCTCATCTGTTCGTGTACTTTAGGGCGGAGACAGGCTGATCCTCGCATCCTGTCACAGAGCTTATCGATACCTGCAAACAAAAACAAACAAAACACTTCAATCCACCAGATTCACGGCTTTAAAAACACACAAATGAGAATTTTATTATTTAAACTGTGATGTTTGTCGAGAAGTCCAAAAAGGAAAATCTACGTAAAAACGCAATCAATGGTTAAAGACAGGGCATAGCAGAATGCCAACTGCCAAGTTTATTTTTAGAAAGTAATTAATTTAAGTCCTTTTTAGGCAGAGAACGCATTGTTTGATTGAACAAGAATATTACATTTTAAGATTTAGTTGATTTTTAAAATTAACTCTCTGGTGGCCCGTCGTTTTCTACACATTTATCACCAAAATGCGAGAGTTTTCTGGAAAAAACAGAAACTGTTTGCGTAAACATTTCATTTCACAGCCTTTGAGGAAATGAGAAAGACGAAATTAACCCAGTTTTAGTATTCAAAGGTGTAATTTTCATTTAATTTTCACTCTGTGTGCCGGATACGCTCACGTGATCACACGTAGAATTTAGCAGAATAAACAGGTAATTAATTGTCCTCTACCTCAGATTTATAAACATTAATTTACCAGTTTTTCTGGCAGCGCAGGCACAGATGAAGTTTGGTGATCTGTCAGGAAGTTGGAGGGTTTTTCTTCCTGGCTGATGCTGATAGGAGGCGGGCGATCCTCAGGGATGCTGATTCGGATCACTGGAGTTTCGCTGCTCGGAGGAACATTCGCGGATAAAAAAACATCAAAATAAACTTTAAATAAAATTAGAACAGTTCTAAGAGAAGTGTTTTTTCTGCTGTGAAGGATATTAAACTGACAGTAACGCATCTTTGTGTGAATAAGCTTCACAGCACGGCTCAACATGGAGGTCAGATCGCTTCAAAAGGTCACGGGACCAGATCATTCTGCTAACCTTTGACCCCCCCAATTACCGCTTCTTCTTCTCAGACGAAGATGGTTTTATTAAATTAGGGGTAAAGTTAGAAGGAAACAGTTTCAGTGGAAGAAAAAGGTCAGAACCCTGAACTTTTATAAAACTGTGTTTCAAATGATTAAAATTAAAGGCTTAACATGTCGCCCTTCGCCTTTCACAAGTTTTAAACTAAGATCTGTTTATTAGGGCTTTTTTCTTTTTCTGCTACTTTTAGCTTTTATTAGCCTTTTGACACATTTAGCTGGCATTCTGATTCTTATAGCTGTTAGCTAGCCTGTTGTGACCTTTAGCTTTTAGCTACCTTTTTGCTATTTTAGCTTTGAGCTACTGTTTTGGTACTTTAGCATTGAGCTAGCCTTTTGCTGCTTTTACCTTTTAGTTAACATTTGTTGCTTTAGGCTTTCAAATATCGTTTTGCTTTTTTTAGCTTGTAGCTAGCCCTTTGCTACTTCTAGCTTCTAGCTATTCTTCTGAAAGTTTTAACAAAACTTTTGCTACTTTTAACTTTTTATTAGCCTCTTGATACATTTAGCTGTCATGTTGCTTATTTTAGCTTTTAACTACCCTTTTAACTACCCTTTTGAGCTAGCCTTTTGCTACTTTTAGCTGGCTTTTTGCTACTTTTACCTTTTAGTTAACATTGGCTGCTTTTAGCTTTCAGCTAGTGTTTGGCTTCTTTTAGCATTTAGCTTGTAATACACAGGTCATAGCTGTTTTGGTCAAATCTTTTAAACACGTTATGCATCATTTGGGGATCAGTCTCAGTTACTACCACACCAAGCTTTAGCTGAATGTTTGCAAAGCTGACTGGGTTACAGCCATTTATAAGCTGTGGCGGCCATCTTGAATCAGACTGACCCCAAAAATCAATGATCTAAACTTGTTTTGTAGCTGAAGCTGTGTAGCTACAGCTAAGATAAGCTAATTAGTTACAGGTCTAAACTGCAGACGTATAAAGAAAAGAAAAATGGCTGCTTATATTTGTTTTGGTAGAAGAAGTGGACTAAAATGAGCTAAAAGCAGCTGAAGTTCAAAGACAACCCTTCAAGCTTCTCGTTTCTGACCTTGGCAGTGAAGGTGTGGCTTCAGGCTTCTTCTCAGCAGGATGCGAGGTGCTGCTGGAGATCAGGTCAGAGGTCGTGGACAGATGTGAGCCGAGGGTGGTGAAGGAGCTGTAGCGAGGAAGGATGCTCATCATCAGATGACCCCACGTGGCGAAGTTCATGTTCATCTGAGCTGCCCGGAGGAAATTCTTCCCTGCGGAGGAAAGCAGCAACAAAAAAAACAGAATTTAGACCCAGACTGTGACGCAGAAACGAACCCTGCAGGTTATCGCCCACCTCTCTCTTTGGTGAAAATACATCGCTGACGCCTCAGCCTGGGTTGCCTCTCCACCACGGTGTCGACGAACCGAAACTGAGAAATCCAGAAGAAACAGATGAGAAATATTAATATTTCCTGGCATTTCACAAACCTGCAGACATAAGATGTGTAATAAAACAAAGAACTGTCCAAGTTTAAAGGATAAAAAGGATAAAAATCTTAAAAATGCATCACATCTGAAACACTGAATCTGCAGTTTTTCATAGTTTTAACTGGCTTTTTAATACTTTTAGCTTTTAGCTAGATTTTTGCTACTTTTAGCTATTTTTTTTGCTACTTTAGCTGTTAGTTAAATAAGCCTTTGATACTTCTGGCTTTTAGCTTTTAGCCATCCAGTTGTGACTTTGAGGTTCTAGCTACCCTTTTGCTACTTTAGCTTTAAGCTAGCCTTTTGCTTTTGGCCAACATTTGTTTCTTTTAGCTTTCGTCTAGTGTTTTTCTTCTTTCAGCTACCGTTTTGCTCCATTTAGCCAGTGTTCTGTAACTTTTAGCCTTCAGCCAGTGTTCTGTAACTTTTAGCCTTCAGCCAGTGTTCTGTAACTTTTAGCCTTTAGCCACTGAAGAGGCTTTGTACCTGGATGTAGAGGAGGCCCTGCGGCTCCAGACTGAAGTCCTGGTTCTGGTTCAGGTTCTCCATCATCTCCTCCAGTCGCAGGAACTTGACGGCACACATGGAGCTCCGGTCCCTCCAGAAGACACAAACCTCCAGCTCTCGAGACTGTTCATCAGCAGACACAAACGTTAGCCGAAGGTTAACCAAAGTTAGATTTAATTCAGTATAAACTGCTTTGGTGACTTCGGTTGATGAGCTTTAGACATTTCTGTTGTGCTGCTGCAACAGTTTAGGACTAAAATCTGTTCTATAACCTCCAAAACTAAAAAGAAAATCCTTGTTTTTTTAGTTGGGGCTCTTGAACATCCCACTAAAACCGTCTCTGTGCTGCCAGTCAGGATGTTTTAGTGGAAACGATCTGATGAGTTAAAATCTGCAGGTATTAGACCGACGCCTGCTGGTTAAAAGTAGAACCACAACTAACCAGAGCGAGCAGTTTAGTCAAGTTGGTGCAAATAAATACCGAAGCACGACAGCGCCCCCTGGTGTCCGTTGGTTTGTCTGTCGGTCTGTCAGCAAAGAGCAGGTAAAAACTAACGAACAGGAAATGTTGGAGTTGTCGCAAAAAAACTACGGATTAAATTCTGGTTCTGATCCAGATTAGGATCCGGAGCCTCGCGGAGGTTTGTGCTCTCTGAGTGCTTCTAGTCTGTCCGTCCATCCGTCCTTCCATCCGTCCTTCCATCCGTCCGTCCATCCATCCATCCATCCATCCATCCATCTTCTTTACCCGCTTTTCCTCTCCAGGTCGCGGGGAGCTGGTGCCTGTCTCCAGCCGTCTCTGTGCGAAAGGCTGGGGACACCCTGGACAGGTCGCAATTCCATCACAGGGACACATAGAGACAAACGAGACAAACACCCATTCACACATAGGGACGGTTTAAAGTTACCAGTAAACCTAACGTGCATTTTTTTTTGGTCTGCGGGAGGAAACTGGAGTACCCGGAGTCGATAAACCTTTTAAAATGCATTTGTCTTTTAAGAGGTAGGTTGTCCTCCATCCTGCCCCCGTAGACGTCCCGTGGACGCTGCTTTAATGTGTTTCAGCACAAACGGCGTCGCTTCAGACCGCACCAGCGGCGCGCAAACAAAGTCTCTGAGCATCTGTGGAACAGCAGGAACATACGACCATTCGTCTCGTGTTCCCGAGGGACCCGACCGGCAATGTGACGCTGGCCTGCCTCTGTAATGGCACATTTGTTCAGTTTGAACCAGAAAGATTCGATTAAACACACAGGAAGGTCTGTTTGAGTGTGGGCGGTGCGAGTTAGAGTGAAACATGACTCACAGATACTAAAAGCTGCCCAGCACTCCGGAAATGTTTTAATGATGGGAAATACGGGGAAAACTGCTTCGTGGAGTCGTTGCTTTTCTGTTTGTCTACATTTTTCAGGTCATAAACCGACCGACCGACCGGCATGATGCAGTTTAAAAAGAAGATAAATCTTTTAAACCATAACCCAGATATTAAAATCTACTTTTATTCATCAGCTACATAAAACAGCTCAGACTGACTCAGTTGTTTTTATTTTGTAATTTTTATGACAATAAGGAAAAAATCATCATTTTTAATGTTGAAACATCTCCATCTGTAGTGTGTTTGTGAGCTAAAGGATTAAAATTATTGCCTTTTCATTGATAAAATATAAATAGTCCAGAAATGAATGAGTCCCAAATTTAAATTTCTGCACAAACCTCGTGGTAAAAAAAGGTGACTGTTTATAGTTTACTTGTAGCCAATATAAAACAAAATACCCTGATTGTTTATACAACTTTTAAGTATTTTTCCAAAGTCTATTTCCTGTTTTCCATATTAATCCAAACCTGGAAAATAAATAATAAATACTGCACTGCTTCTGGGTTTTGTCTGCAGGTGCACTGACTTGTGATGCTAATGCTAATGCTAATAAACAGGAAATAAAAACATTAATAAGGTGCAAAGCTCTGTTTGAAGGATGATAATAACTGTTTTATGTGGTAACCGTCCTGCAGTGAAACGCAGTCATCATCAGTCGAGTGTTTCTGACTGGACTCACCCGCTCCAGCTGGATGAAGAACATCTGATCCCAGCTCAGCCTGCCAGCCGCCGCCCAGCGCGTCCGTCCGACCAGCCTGCCGTCCAGCCGCAGCGCCGCCCTGACCTCCGCTGCGGAGCCGACAGCAACAGGTCACAAAACACCGCCACAAAGCCACAAACTAACAGACCTGAGCTCAAAATGGCAAAGATTTATTTTAAGAAATAAAACATCGTTTAGGTAAACATTATTTGGTATCAAAACCCCAATTTATCAGATACTGACCTAAAATTAGGTTTGGAAGTAGCTGAGACTCTTCCTCAGCACAAACTCTGAGGGCTAACAGATTGCACAAAATCATTCCCTGTCTGTTAGCAAAATATCTCATTAACAACTGGATGGATTTCGATGAAACCAAAGGACGCTAATCTACAACTGATTGACTTTTGGAGCCACAGCTAGCTAACTAAAATGGTCATTTTTACAAATATTGAGCTAAAACTTGGTGTGGCAGTAGCTGATAGTCATTCCCAACTCGAACCCTGAGCGCTGACAGATCATAAAAGATCTTTGCCTCAAACTCTGGCTTGCAAGGTTTTTATATTTTCATATTTTTTGTTAGTTGCAGTGGAAATGTGATAAAGCTCAGATGATTTAAAAGAGTCAAATCTGCTGCATCATGTTTAGGAAATGTTGCTGCTGTAAAAACAGTGAAATATAAAAGTAAATAAAAGCCGAAAGCGCAGATTGTTTCCTCACTGGGAGAGCCATCGGCTGAGCCGTCCTCACCGGGAGTCGGAGGGTTTTCCTGCTCCGAGTCTTCCAGAGGTTTCAGTAAATCCTCAGCTCCAAGAAGCCTGACTTCAAGTTTGCCTGGAAAAATAAAAGGAACACAAATCCAACTCAGACTGAAACACAAACCAGGACTCAATTTACAAAAACACACCCTGAAGTTCTCTAAACACCCAGCTCTCAGCCACAGTCTTGGTGTGATCATGGAAGTAATGAGTCTCACCATTCAAAAAATGAAACCTTTCATTGGAGTAAATCTCTTAGACTCGAGGCTTTAATCGGCGCTCTCTGGAGACTCACGCTGAGCCTCTTCAGTGTCGAGTTAACAGACGTGGGGCTGAAAATCACCCCGAGTGTTTTTGCTGTTCTCAGACTCTCATTATCCGCCTCCTCATTACATCATCAACAGCCTTTTAAATTTTTTTTATTTTTTTATTTCTGCCTCCAGCTCAGACAGACTGGCTTACAAGTGAACTGTCCAGAACCAACAGATTACATGTCGTGATTATCCACTGCCAGAGGTCAGCGTATGGTAAAACATGTTCAAACACGAGCCGTTCCTAATGCCCCAGAGGGGGCTGGGTATTAAATAAAATAACCAAGAAAGACACATCACCCAGTTTTACAGCCTCAAATAGGAAAAAAGTCAGGATCTTGTGTAAAATTCAGAATGCAATGGTTTGCAAATCTCATAAATCCACATTTTATTCACAATGAAACAAAGAAACTGTACAATTTTTAGGAATAAAAAGGGTATTTTTTTATTTTTATGGCAACAAAACATCTCAAAAAGGTTGGAATGAGGGCGACAAAAGGCTGTAAAAAAAGCGTTTTACAACTAATTAGGTTAAATATCAACGAGTCAGTCAGAGGAGTGGGGATAAAAAGAGCATTTAGATGGGCAGAGGTTCAGCAGTCTCTGAGGTCAAAGGTTAAGACTGGATGTTAGTGATCCAGGTTCTGGTTCTGTTCTGCCCAGGAACACTTCCACAGATCATCGTCTGTAAACACAGTTCACCGTGACGTCCACAAATGCTGCTTAAAGCTCTATTAGGCAAAGAAGAAGCCAGATATGAACAGATGTGTCTCCTCTGGACCAAAGAGGAGAACTGTTCTGAGGTCAGGCAGGTCCAAACCATCCAGCCTGCCTCTCTGATGGTATGGGGGTGCATTAATGCCTCTGGAAAGGATCTCCAGGTTTTAGAAAAACAGACAGAATGGGACAACCTCAGGTCCAGATGTTTACAGACCGATGGAGATGCTGCACAGAGGAGAACATCTGGAACTACTTTAAAGAGATGAGTTGCTGCCAAAATTACCCTTTTTTCCCTAAAAATTGTGAAATTTTTCTTAGTTTAAACAATTTATACTTAATAAGTTTATGAGCTTTGCATTTTATTTCTGTTTATATTTTACACAACCTCTGACATTTGTTTGGGCTGTACTTGAAGAAAAGTGTTTAGAAATCTGATAAATAGAAATCAGTCGGTCACAGATGGATAATTAATATTTTCCACCAGTTTCTTATCTGATGCGTCTTTGGGAAGAAAAATTAGTAATTAGTTACCGATCATTTTTAATTAACACCCCAAAGTTAATTACGTCTAATTGATCGAGGTTAGCTGAACATAAATAAATGTTCTGTGATAAATAAATAATGGTCTAATTTAGGTTAAAAATAACAGCAGCTCTGGCATCATGTGCTTTACTTCTACTTTTTCCAGAAAGATTTTTGGAAACTTTATGTTTCCAATCTAATGTTTGAAGAAACGGAGTCTGGGTTGATACCAGTTAAAGACGCCGGTCTGATGGAGAAGGTGGAGGGGGAGGTGGAGAGCGGCCGGCCCGGTTTGAAGCTCAGCGGTGACGGTGGAGACGGCGGTTCCCCCGAAGTCTCAATACCCTCCGCCGACTCCTGACGTTTTTCCTTCAGGCATTTTTCCAGGGACAGCCGCAGAAGGTCCAGCTTCTGGGAGGACTCCTGCACCCGAAACTGAGCCTGAAAAATGTTCAAAGTCAACTCACTCTTCAGATTTCTAACATTTCTAATATTTGTCAGGAAAGTGGACGCGTTTAAAGGAACTGTGAGGAAATGTGAGAGCTGTGGAAAGAAACGATCGCTGATTATGTGGTGAGTTAAAAAAAAGCCAGAGCTTTAAAACATCACTAAGTCATATTAATTATGAATGCGAGATCTCATGCAATCTGTTAGCACCTAAAATATGTGTTGGGGATGACTCTTAGCTACTACCACACCAGGTTTTAGCTCAATCTCTGTGAAATCAGCTGAGTTAAATCCATGTTTGTGTCTGTAAAATTGTAAACGTGCATCCAGTGATGACTTTCTGGGAGTTTCAGGAGAACCTGTCCAGTGGTTCATCAGATATTTTGCTAACAGACGAACACAAGCATTTACATGATCCCCCTGGATGTTTTGTGTCTCCAGATTTCCACTGAAGGGGTAAAAATAAACGTGTAACTGTATTTATAACACATTTAAACACAGATTTTGAACCAAATGCTGCTCTCATGTTTTCAAACAACTTGAGTTACTAAAACTAAAATTTTGACTTTTGATTTTTGCTTTATGCTTCACAAACCTGACTGTAATCTGAAAGCGTAAACTTCCTCATCTACGTACCTTCTTTTCCAGGAGTCTGTTCCAAAACACAACAGTAAAAAAAAACCCAAAGAAAAGGAAGGAAACCAAACCGAAGCAAGCCTCACCTCTGCCAGCGCCTTCTGGTCCAGCTCTGAGATCGCCCGCAGCTGCTTCACCACGTCTTTGGCCAGAGCCAGAGCGTCGGTTTCTCTCCGCATGAAGTGCTGCAGCTCTGCCAAACGAGCATCCGCCGGACTGAGAGCCGCCGAAGAAATCCCTGAGAGAACGTTGAAGACATGAACGGAATGAGGGGGATCTGACTGATCTGACTGAAATGAGCCGAGCAGCAGCTACGTGAATACAGCTCTGTAAATTATCTCCTTAAGGAACCACTAGACCATCCTGTGTGCTTTATTCTATCCCACAATCCTTTGCAGTCACGTCTTACAAAACAGCACTCAAATAGCCTCATAAGTAACGATTCACGTGATCAAATATGACATCAGGTCTGCTGGCATGAGCATTTTCTTTTACTTTTCTGAATTAAAGCAGGGTCGTATTTTATTTCCTACTGAAATCACGAATCCAGGAAAGCCTGTGTAAAACTGTGCAATAAGAAACGCATTACTCTGAGTACTTAAGTCACTTTTTGTTGAATATTTTATGATCATCTTCAGTTTCAGCGCTGCAGAACAGGGTTCTTGTTGCAGCGCTGTCGTCTCTCCTTAACTTTGTGGCATTTTTAAACGAGCTCAAAGACAAAAGATGATGTTTTTAAAACTCTTTTGATGCGTCGCGAGTGTCTCAGTCTGAATAAGTACATTTCAGATGTGAATGTGAAATCCCAAGTCTCAACTTGAACTTTTTTTGCTTTGTAAACAATATTTAGATGGCTGAAACGTCCCGGGTAATATGTAAACATGTTGATGCTTTTAAGAAATACATAAAAGCTCTAAAGAGTGAAATAAAAAAAGGATAATAAGGACAGTTCAAGCTCAGGATAAAATTTATGTGTCTGGACTGAAAGAACGAGTTTTTAGTTGCATAAGCTTCTAATTTGAATGTCTAAACTAAAATAGTTATTGTTTTTTAACACTTAAGTCCCATTTCAGTGCCTTTTATTTGTTTCATTGGGCCTGATTTTGAATTTCTCAGAAATTAAATTAGTTTTTCAAAGGATAGATAAGGAGGTAAGAAAACAAATACAATTTAACACAACTATTTGAGTCATAAAACATAATTCAGGGGATCTAAAACATGATAAGTAGTGGAATTATTCCAACCTGAAGATGCTTATATCTAAAACTTGAAAATAATAATATTAATAATATCAATTGTTTTAATTGTTATAATTTTAGTAACTGCTAAAAGCTCTCGTCCCGCAAAAACTATTTGTCGTCGTTTCGATCTTCAGAGTCTGTTTACTTCGTTAACATGTTTGCAGTTTTTCTTTTTCATATTTAATTAGGCTTGTAATAAACAAGTCAATTAAAAGAGCCTACAGTGGAAAAAGTGGCAATTTCCCCACAGATCAGAACGTAACGAGCGATCAACGAGCGGGAAGGAGCTCAAAACACCGTCTGACATCTGAGGCCCGCGGTTATTCTGATCAGATCTTTCCTTCCCCAGATTAGGATTAAATGTCAGGTTTACACAGCTGACAAGAAGAGAGGCGCAGATAATTCACTGTTTTGTTATATTTACGAACTACAACCACAAATAAGCAGCATATTCTCAACTATTACCTTCAAACGAATGACACCTGAAGCATTTATGCTTTTATTTTGTTTATTTAACAGAATTTAGAGCTAAAATATTGACTTCTGCTGGATGTTTTTGGCTTTAATTAAAGTAAATCAGTCAATAAATCGACAGCAGGAATGAAAAACGAAACCTGCGGCTGTGAGTCACCTGAGACAAGTTTATAACTAATTACAGAATAAAGAACTAAAAAGCTAATATTCTTTAAATTTCCCCTCGTTTTAATCTATAACTCCTCCTGCTTTATTCTAATAAACCTTTTCTTACATTATAACATGTTTTTGAGCGCTGAGGTCCTCCTGGACAGAAGACTGATGTGAAAACCTGACATTTTTATAGAAAAATATTGATTATTTTTTGTTTTTTTCTGCCAGAGGAGAAAAAAGGAAAGCGATGACTGTGACATGCGGCGACTGCAGGGTTCTCAGTAACAAGGACTGCTTTGATTTTCCTTTTGAAGATTTGATCTAAAACCCTGAAAACATTTGTTGTTACCGAATCACAGATTTAGATCGGGGGTCCCCAAGCGGTGGGCCGAGGTCCGGATCTGGACCTGAACAAAGTCTTTTCTGGACCCAGGTTGATTGCTAACATTCAGCAGAAGAAAGTGTTTGTCTTTATGATAATTTCATTTTCAGCTTTTCGAGCATTTATGGTAACTCCAGACTGTTTTCCTTCTGCTGCCAGCCCGTGGAGCAGCTCAGGCCTGAAAAATCAATACGGTGGTTGAAGAAAACTAACTATCACTAATGGAAAACATGAAGATATTCATTCTGGACCTTTGTAAGTCGTGGTTTTAATTAAAGAGCACAGGTCTAGCTGTTAGGCCAAAGAATTATTCTGCAGTTTTATTATTTCAAAATGCTGTTATCTGCTTCATTAATGAAGATTCTTGCTTTACATTTGAAAAAACAAACAAACGTGTTGCCACTCGCATTTTAAATGTGCACACTAAACTAAACCAAAAACAGGAAGTGCAGAGTTAAACTCTGGCTCTCCTCTGAGGAGTCCTAAGACTCCTTTTCCCCGGGGCTGACCTCCATGAGTGGAGTTGTTATGGTTTCCATCATCCTCTCCTCCGCCGCCGCTGGCCTGGGTCACTTTGATAATCTGCAGCCGGATCAGCTCGATCTTGGAGCGACTGTCCTGCAGCATCTGCTGAGCCGTGGACAACATCTGATCCCAGATAACGACAACACGTCAACTCAAGGCGCCGCCGGCGGCTCGGCTGAGAACGGAGTGAACTGAAACGAGGAGAGTTCAGCCGAACATGTGGAGAAGCATTAGGACAAAAAAAAAAAACAAGTGTGAAAACAAAAGCTGAGTGAGTGAGAACAACATGGAAACAGGATGACTTTGCAGTTTACTAACCTCGGGACGATTCTTCGCTCCTTGCTGGGCAGACACTAATTCGTCATCCTCAGTGGAAGTGGAGCTTCTCAGGTTGCAGATCTCCACCTTCACTATCCTTGAAACACAACAAGTCCTGTGATGTTACGGTGCATTCACTGACACACTCTGAACGAGCATTCCTCTGATGTATCACCTACATCTTCAGACTTGGAAAGTACAGCTTGTCCCGTTGTTTGCTTTCACCTCCCCGCAGCCTCCTCTGCAACATCCACCTCCCACAGCATCCTGATCTTCTGCTCTGTAACCAAATCCTCCCTCTCTCTGTGTCTTGTTTCTGTCTTTTTAAGGGAGGTTTCTTTCCGCACAGCGCCCGCCGCCGCCGCTGCTGCTCTGATGGGGTGCCGACTGCCTGCTCTGAGCTCGGCATTGGCCGCTGCAGGACCACATGTTCCCGATCTGCCACCAACCAAAAGACGAACGCGGAGCTGCTGCTGCTCTCTTCGGGACAGAGCGGAGATCAGCCTGCAGCAGAGAGATTGGTTTAATCTGCTCTTACACCAACAGACTGTGAGAAGTCTTCATATTCACTGGAGTGTGCACACATTTACAATTATCTGACAACTGCTTGGTGGTCGTATTTGTTCACATCGTGATTTATTAAAAACTATAAACATAACCACACATGAAGGGACACATTTGGGAGAACACACTAAAGGTAAATGAGGTAAATTTAATCACTAATAAATGAAAAAACAAAGAAATTCCACTATCTGTTTACTTAAGCCAACATGAAGCATGAAGACAATTAGTTTTTCCTCCACAGCTGACAACATACAGTATGTTTGATAAATGTGCATTAATTTAGTGTCAAAATGTGACAATTTGCTGAGTGAAAATAAATATTTACAGATTGTCAAATTAGGAAATGCTCATTTTGAAAAATCAACAGTAAAAAATGGAAAACATCCTACAGTTAAATGGCTCAGATTTTATGGTTATGTTAATTCTGTAAACAATAAAATCTAACTATTTGTGCAAATTTTACAAATATTTACCCCACTGTAAGATTTCTTAAAAAAACAAACAAACATAAAACATGGTTCTCTTTGAAATATGCTTCCCGATACTTGCTCTATTTTAGGCTACTTTTGCTACTTTTAGCTATTATTCTGGCACTTTTAGCTACCATTCTGCTACTTTTAAACTAGCCTTTTGCTACATTTAGCTTGTCTTTTGATCCTCTTAGCCTGCATTTTGCTACTTTTAGATACCCTTTAGCTATGTGTAGGGAACCTTTTGAAACATTTAGGTTGGCGTTTGCTACTATTAGCTTTTACGTAGTTACCCTTTTGGGAGATTTTAATTTTTAGCTAGCTTTTTGCTACAACCAACTTTTACTTAGCCTTTAGAGATATTTAGCTAGGTCCCTGCTACCTTTAGCTTTTAGTTACCCTTTTTGAGCTTTAGGTTTTTAACAAGCCTTTTGCTACAATTAGGTTTTAGCTAGCGTTTGCTACTTTTAGCTAACCTTTTCTAAGCTTTTAATTAGTAGCTAGCTTTTTGCTACATATAGACTTTGCCTAGCATTTTGATGATTTTAGTTTTTAGCTAGCATTTTGCAACAATTAGGCCTTAGCTAGCATTTGCTATTTTTAGTTACCCTTTTGGGGGATTTTAGCTTTTAGTTAACATTTTGATGTTTTTAATTTTTAGCTAGCCTTTTGCTACAGTTAGATTTTAGTTAGCATTTGCTGCTTTTAGCTAACCTTAAGGTACATTTAGCTAGGCTCTTGCTACATTTAGCTTTTAGTTAGCCTTTTTGGGGGAGTTCAGTTTTTAGTTAGCTTTTTGCTACATTTAGGTTTTTGCTAGCATTTGCTGCTTTTAGCCAACCTAGCCTTAAGCTAGGCTTTTGCTACTTTTAGTTACCATTTAGGGGATTTTAGTTTGTAGCTACTTTAAGCTTTTAGTTAACATTTTGCTACTTTTATTTTTTAGTTAGCCTTTTGCTACATTTAGGTTTTAACTAGCATTTGTTACTGTTGGTTTATAGCTAGTGTTTTGTTACTTTTAGCTAGCATTTTGCTACGTTTGACGCTTAGCTAGTGTTTTTCTTTTATTTTTAACAACTTAGTTTCAGCTTCTTTAACACATTTCGGCCGTTTCTCTGGTGTAATTTGATATTTTATATTACATTTGCACTTTGCTGATTACAAATAACATTGACTTATTTAAATAAGAAAATCCTCGGAAAAAGTATCTTAATTGAGTGTGATTATTTCCACAAAACAAAGAGCTGTAAATATGTATTCTGGGTGTGTGTATTTATACTTATCTGACAGAGGACGTGCTACATATTTATAGCGAAATAAACAGCTAAAAATCCCGACTGTAGTTTTAAGAGTAAAACTATTACTCATAGGCACGGCTTTATTTTAAATAAACCTGATAATGATAAAAAACAGCTCTATTTAAAAGGTATTTTGTGAGTTTGAGGCGCTAATTAGCACTGCTCGTCGGAACAAGGCTCCAGCTCCAACTGACATTCAGCCTTTTTTTATAAGTGCGCCAGTGATTTGACTAACGCCCGGACTAATTTTATTTTATATTTTATTTTTTTAAAAGAGTTTTTTTTCAGTGATCGTGTGTGAGGATTATATAATGGCGGGTTTTGTTCAATTTGGGTGTGATTTGGTGAGAGGATACAGTGGTAAATGAGCAGATTGGAGCCGGGCAGGGAGACCTACTTTGAGAGGCGGAGCTGTTCCGCGCTCTGGTCGGCGCGGCGCGTTCTTAATGAAAGCGGCGCGCGGCGACTTCCTCGCTCTTCGGCAGCTACATTGTGTGGACAGCAGCACGTTGTCGGCTCCCTCCACGCTGAACTTTGCAGCGCATTAACGGCTCTCCTGTTCGGGGAGATTCTAAGCTACCGGCTGGTCTTGTTTTGTTTTTTTGGTTTATTTTTTTGAGTTACTCACCCCAGCTCGCGGGAGAAGAAAAAAATGTCTGCCTCGGCAGCGAAAGTGAGTAAAAAGGAGCTGAACTCGAACCATGACGGAGCGGACGAGACCTCCGGTAAGGGGAATGGCGGCCTCATATTCAGCGCCATTTTCACTTTCTTCAATAATATTATTTGTTTACCCGCTAAACGCTGTATTGTTCGCGGTTAGTGCTAGTATTGATTCGCTTTTGCTTTCCGGTGCACGTTTGTTTGTTCATCGCCGCGGCTGCTGCGTATTTTCGGGTGTTTTAGCATGCCGCTGCGCTTCTGTTGTTTAAAGCGGAGCGAGGCCATGTTAGCCGTTTAGCATCATCAGCGTGGCCGCTCGGGTCGATGGATACAGAGTGGCTGATTTATTTATTTATATTTATTTATTTTTTTAGGAAATGGCTACCATTTTATTTCGTCTTGCGTTCGATTCAACCAGCCTGACCTTGCAACCCTTTCTCTTGGTATTTTTGTTATTTAGCAGCCAGGGTTCGGTTAGCGTGTGCTAGCATGGTTAGCCTGATGCTGCTGTTGTTATTGTAGTGTTACCTAACACTGGCTGACGACGTTATGTTTCCTTTCATTTAAATCTACGAGCCCTGCCGCGGTCCAAGCCTCCGAGGGGGAGGTGGGTGGGTTAACCCGCTCGGTCGGCTGCGGTGTCGGACTCCATCTTAGGAGCGCCCCGGCTCGGTCCCCACCACCCCCTCCTCCTCCTCCGTCGTTGCCGCGGCTGCGTTCAGATTCTGTCCCACATTTAAACCACGCGGCCCCGAAGGCAGCAGCCGACAGGAAGCGGTGTATGTGCAGCCATTGGCCGCTTTCATTACCTTCTCCTGCTCCGGGATCCGGAGCCAGGTGCACAATAATAAAATAAAAAAATGACAGATCAACCACAGCTCTGTAACTGAGGCGCTGAAGTCAATAATCCTGTTTTTATTTACTCATTTTTTTTCTTCTCTTTCTCACAGAGAAAGAGCAGCAGGAAGCTATTGAACACATTGATGAAGTTCAAAATGAAATTGACAGGTGAGGAAAACAAATATGGATGCTATCTGTCAAAATAGTAGTTTTCATATATTTCAAAATGATAAAATATCTTAACTGTAAGTAGATGTTTTGCTCCAAAGTAATAATAAGGATTGTTAATAAACACTGTGTTTTGATCTTGTGTTTACATCTGCTCTCTATGATGGGTGAAATGACCATTTTTTTTCCTTTTTTTGGTAGGTTGAATGAGCAAGCCAGCGAGGAGATCCTGAAAGTAGAACAGAAATACAACAAACTCCGTCAGCCGTTCTTTCAGAAGAGGTCAGAACTGATCGCCAAAATCCCCAACTTCTGGGTCACCACATTTGTCAACCATCCACAGGGTGAGCGGTTCAGTGTCGACTTGTTGTACTTTTTATTATTATTTTTTATATATTAGAAGAAATATTGGTTTTTATGACTTGTGTCGCTGCAGTATCTGCTCTACTGGGAGAGGAAGATGAAGAAGCGCTTCATTACCTGAGCCGGGTGGAGGTGACGGAGTTTGAAGACATCAAATCAGGCTACAGAATAGATTTTGTAAGTGGCTCAAAGTCGTGCTCACGCGTTAAGAAAGCAGAAGTTCTGCATCCTTACCCTGAATGTTTCTTTTTTTTTTGCTTATTAGTATTTTGATGAAAACCCATACTTCGAAAACAAAGTACTTTCCAAAGAGTTCCATCTGAACGAGAGCGGAGACCCGTCTTCAAAGTCGACAGAAATCAAATGGAAGTCGGGAAAGGTAAGCATGAGTGTTGGCGTCGTTGTCGGTCCCAGACTGAATTAAATGTGACGTCATTGCTCTCGTGAGCTGATCTGCTCAAGTCGGTTTTGTGTAACGCATCGGTTCCTCTGCATGTTCCCAGGACCTGACCAAGCGCTCAAGCCAGACACAGAATAAAGCTGGGAGGAAGAGGCAACATGAAGAACCGGAGAGCTTCTTCACTTGGTTCACCGATCACGCCGACGCCGGAGCTGACGAGCTCGGCGAGGTCATCAAGGACGACATCTGGCCGAACCCTCTGCAGTACTACTTGGTACGTTTTATACTTTAACCAGTCGGAAACTGGGCGAGTCTGCGTTTGATTGGGGCGAAGGCGCTAAAGGTTCTTATCTCCAGGTTCCTGACATGGATGACGAAGAGGCTGAGGGTGAGGAGGACGAAGAAGACGAGGAGGGTCTGGAGGATATTGACGAGGAAGGAGACGAAGATGGCGAGGAGGACGAAGAGGATGAAGGCGAAGACGGAGAGGTAAACTTCTAAAACATTTTAAAGTGACGTCTTGAGAGTGATTTCACGACTTAACGTTCGTCTGATGTCTTGTTTCAGGACGACGATGGAGAAGACGACTAAGATATCACCTGCAGCACCCTGAACCCTCTATTCCCCGTTTATTTTTCCACTCATGTTCGGGAGCAAAGGTTTTAATTTTTTTTTTTAAACTCTTACTCGTTTGTGCTTCACGTTCCATTCTGAAGCCTCTCCACCTGCTGATGCCATGTTTGTGTTCTCCTTTGACTCACCCGAGGCCAACGGCACTTTGCCCTGAATTGTGAGTACCATCCCCCTACAGAAGACATCCTAAAATATTAATAATAATAATAAAAAAAATCTTAAAAAATAGAATCAGCACAGCATCCCGAGTAGAATTTGAAGACGAGTCGCACAGAAGTCCTCCGGTTGTGTGGTAAACTGAAGCCATGGTGTAGTGACCTAGTGCTAGGAGACCTTTCAATTTTTTTCTTATTTTTTTTTTTAAGTGGGACATAGTGCCTGTATTTTTTATTTTTATTTTTTCTCCCCATGTGGTTAAGGAGTACCAGCTCATTCCTTTGACATGTCTTGTTTGGGGTTGGGGCGGGCGGGGGGGATTTAGCATGGGATGGGCAGGAGTTTGTTTGTTATTGAGGAGCGTGGTAATTTTGACACCATTTCTATGGGATTTTTTTTTTTTTCTTCATTGTATTGTTTTACAAATATCCACAAGATTTGAAATGACATTTTTAATAAAGAATTAAAAAAAAAAAAGCTTGTATGTGTTTTAAAGGACGTGTTAACGGGATGCCAAATCTGGTTTGCTAGAATAACAACACTATAAGTGGCGCATGCAGACAGATTTATTTGAAAATACATCCAGGCTGCAGTGAATAAACAAGTCTGTCAACTCCTCAAGGATTTTGGAGTCATTAAAAGGCTCGCTGCAAAATCCTCCCTTAGTATTCGGTTTGTGATTAAAGCCACAAAGGTGTCTTTGGACTCCTCAAACCTGGTTTCTGTGATCGTCTCAGGCCAGTCGCTCGGCTGGAAGGCCCAACCTGTAGATAAAGGCGAACAGAAGTAAAATAAGTTTACGTTTACATTTTTTTTTTTTAGGTGAAATGGGCTCATTCAGGAGAACTAAACGGCACATTCTGCTTTACTCAGTGTGCATGAGAATAAATTATAAATATGGTTTGTTCAGCAATCAAAAGTCATTACTTATTTATCAATTAGGGTAGTAAAACCACTAATTAGTTGACCAGAATTGGATTTTCAGTGAGTATTTACAACATTTAATGATGGTTTTTAGGTTTCCTGCTTTAATTGCACCCACCTAAATGAGTGTTACACCTGGGACAGGTAGCTACGGTCCAAGAGAACCCCGGGAACCAGGAGAAGTCTCCATCCGCCGGCCAGTGCTTCCTTACGTCCGCCTTCCTGAACGTGACCACCTCGAACCGGTGTCCGTGCGGGTTTTCCAGGAGCTGGACGCGGGTCCGGCCGCCGGCCATCGTGTGGTTGCGGCCGGAGAGCGCCAGCGGGCTGGGGACGAAGTCTGTGTCCGTCCCGAGGGCCAGTTCGCGCCCGCACGTCCTGCACAGCATCCAGGTGTCGGCGCCGGCTCCGTGCTGCGGCCCCCCTGCGGCGCACGGCTCCGCGGGGCGGATGAACAGGAGCAGAGCCAAAATAAACCACCCCGGCAGCTGCTCCTCGGGGACCCGCGGACTCATCGCTGCCTCGAGGCGCGCGCGACCGGCTAACCGTTAGCTATCTATCTTCCACTGCCGTTGTTTTCAGCCGAAATAACCAAATCAAAGAAGGTTGTCCGGTATTTATCTAGATCAGATTTAACTTATAACTATTTAAACCGAAAATCGCCGACTTTTAATGTAAAGGAAACAATAATATGACTGATTGGTGAACTTCGGTAGCAGCTAGTTAGCATTAGCTCGTAGCTCGCAGTGCTAACACAGGAAACAGGAAGTGCAGTCATATTAATTATCTCCCTAACTGCGTGCGTTTCAGCTCAACGGTTGCATAACTCTTTAATTTTTAAAATCACATTATTTACTGTTTTAGATGCGTATTCATATACTATATCTGAGCTAGAACAATAGTTGTAAGTAGTGTTTTGACGCGTTTTATACATGTAATTGCAAACAGAAGCGGCATGAATCAGTGCCTTTGTTCAGCCCAGTCCCTGTTTACTGGCTGTAAATAACGAGTTAAACACACTTGCACACAGAGATCACATTAGGACATATTTGGTTATAAAGCCATCTTAATCTGAAAAAAAAAAAGAGTACCTATAAATAACCTATTTGATTCTATAGTTTTTGTATGTGGGTTAATTTATTACGCAACGATAACGTTTTTATTGACTATTCCTAGATTTATAATTTATTATATAAATGCGTTTCGTAGTAAGATGGAGAAAACTTAAGCAGTGTTTTTACTTTTTGTGCATAAATGTGCTTTTTTAACGTTCTTTCTGTGCTACGTTCAAATCCCGGTCATGTTTTTTAGAAAACCGTTAGTGAGTGACGCAAGGGCGAACGTGAAATCAAAAAACGCATTTTTTACGCTAGATATATCGTGGGGATCTTTAGCAATTTATTTAGTTATAGTTAATTTATATAGCGCAGCTATAAAATGTATTAAAACAGAAAAGTAAATCACACTCGATGTGTAGTACTCGTTTCTATGTTTTCTCCTACGTTCTTGAATGCAACATTACTAGTCACCCCGGGCAACACTTTCTGAAAACTAATCTACCAATCAAAAAGTGGGATCTTGCAAAGCAGCCAATCAGACGACTTGTTTTGTGGAACCTAACAACCGTCCGGCTCCATTAACAAAAGTCGAGATTAGTTTCTGTGGAATCATAAATCTCACGCGGTCACCATGACCTAAAACTTAGCAGAATTGTTTTTTATTAGTTTTTCTTTTAATCGGATGTGGTTTCAATGTGCTTGTAAGTTCGTAGAAGAATGAAAACCCGAGATTCGGCACCACCACCGGTTCACGTCCACGTAACGGAGACTACACCGGTCCATGTTCACATGAGGAGGAGTCCCAGCAAATATCCACAGGTTAATGTCTTTTAATGTTAACCACATGCTTTAATTCTTCTTAGAGGACCTTAACGTGGGATAGTTAAAATGTAAAAAGCTATATGTCACAGTAAAACAGCTCCCGATGTTGTTGTCCTATTTGTGAATAGTTTGTTGCCTTCCCTTTTTAAGGTACTTTTACCAGGTTTACACATAAATACAAAACAATGTAGAGGTGTGAAGTGCAACAGAGAGTCTAAAAATGCTTTATTTTTTTAATCAGGCACAAGAGAGAGGAGATGGAGGGAGGCCAAAGACCCGGACGCCTTGGATTCCTCCAGGAAAACTGTCCTGCAGAAGAGCCCCGGGCTCCTCCAAGTCCCAGGTCTCCTCATGGTTCTACTCATGGTTCTCCTCTCTGTCCTGCTCCATGCTCTTATAGATTACTGAGGAAAAGCGGTGGAACACCCTGGCAGCGTTTAGCTCTCTTAACAGCAAAATAAAAGCCTTTAAAGAGCACAAAATGTTGAAATAAAAAGACTGCAAAGAGTAGGAAACAAAATCTTTTTTGCCAGCTGTCTCTCAACAGCTTGAAAGCTGCATATAAACGAGACAAATAAATAAAATGGAAAATAACATCTAAATAAGGCAACACAGCAAGACTTGAGGTTCATTATAATTGCAGAAATCCAGGTTTTAATTTTTCTCAGTCTGGTTTGTTCATATTTGTGGATCTTTTTCCTTAAACCTTTCTTCCCTTTCTGTCATTTCATCAGCCCAGCAGTTTGCACCATCAAGCAGACGGAGGGACCGGACGTCAGCATGACGCAGAGGAGCAGGATGAAGATCTGGCCGGAGTAACTAAAAACCTCAGCATCCTGCTCAGGGAACAAGATAACCTTCGTTGCTCAAAGAAGTCAGAATCTCTCAAACAAACTCACAGACATCCCACTCACTCAGTTGTAGCCTGAATCAAATCTTGCTTTTAGTTTTTCTTATGATGTTTATGAATAGAAGACTTATTTTAGATATTATTTAAGCAAAAAAAAAAACTGTTTCTGTTCTCTGTAGGTCGGAGTCAGGTGGTCCACACAGAGATGCAGACATGCTCCTGAGGGCGCTTGTAGAAGCAGAAATTGACGGCGTTGCTGTAGCCAATCAGCTGACAGCTCTGAAGGGAGCCATTGACGGTCTCGCCAAGGTGCATTTGGCTGTGGATGGTCTCTTTATCGTCCATCAGGAGCGGAGAGAATAAAAGCAGGTTTGCTGAACCCACAAACTCTTTGCTGCGTCTCGTTTTCTAGGAGAAACGTCTGTCGAAACTACAGTCAGCCTTGTTGGGACGGCAGCAGGAGCTGTTGCTGGAGAAAATAGAAATGTTCGATAACACGAATCACAGCCTTCGAGACCTCCTCAGAGAGTGGAGCGAATATGAGGTGCAAGAAACTGAAGAGAAGTCGATCGCGGCGAACGTTGCTGTGAATGAAATCGCTTCTGACCGTTCCTGTGTCCACAGAGAGACTCGTTAGTGCGGTCAGCAGAGAACGATGCCCTGAAGAAGAGGTTGGCTGACAGTGAAGCAGAAAACATTGTGAGTCATTCTGTGAACCCCGCTGATCCACGCTTCATCTGGTCGGTTTTACAGTCCGGCTACTTCTGCAGATTCAGTGTTATTTGAGCCGATCAGCTCAGCCAGGAGATGGCTGCTGTGGCGTTTGGTTTTTATAACTTTTATACTTTTTGAAATATTTAACTTTATTTACAAATACTTTCCCCATAGAAAAAACATCAGGATCTCTTAAATTCAACATGGTTCATTGTGAAAACTGCTTCAGCAGACGGGCTCTGTTTTAATCCTCTTATGCTGCTGTTAGCTTTTAGCTAGTGTTTACTAATTGTAGCTTCTGCTTTGCTACGTTTAGGTTTTTTACAGCAAATGTAATTTCTCCTGTCAGTTTTTGTTTGTTTGTCCTTTTTAGCTGATTCTTCTTCTTTTCTTGCAGAGACTTTTTGCCAAACTCACCAACAAAGAGAAAGAAGCCTCCAAGCTTGCTGAGCACTTGGACTTTGAAAAGGTTTGTAGACAGGTTTCCAAAACTTTTATTTAATCATAATTTTGTGTAAAGGAGACAGTCGTCACGTGACGGAGCGTACGTCAGGATTTCTGTCCTGTTTGTGTCGCGGCAGGACACCGTGAAGACAACCGAGGAGCTTTCGAAGATCCTGGAGTCGACTCGCAGCCACCTGGAGTCGCAGCTGAACCGAGCAGAGGCCGAAAAGTCCCGTCTGGCCGCTCAGATCCAGGTTTGAGAGCGTGACATTCGGTCAAGGTACTTTAACTGACTGACCTGCATCGTTTACGTCCGCCTCTCTGCGGCAGAGGATGCAGCGGAGTCAGGAGCAGGAGCAGGAGAAACTCCGGGCTCTGCAGGAGGAGCTGCGGACTCTGAGACGGCGGCGGGAGGACGAGGAGCGGAAAGAAGAGCAGCAGACGGTGGTTCTGCTCACGCAGCGAGCCGAACGGGCCGAGGAGTCCTCCAGGAGACTCTCGGAGAAACTTCAGGAGAAGGTCAGACCTCAGAGACACCTGAAGTCATCCACAGTCCTCCCTGAGGTTTATTTACTTGTATAAAATACGTTTAATTTAAATTTTTCACCTCCTGTTGTGTCTCGTCTAATTCTTCTGTTTCATATTATAATGACTTATGCATTTCTGTTTGTTAAATTCAAGTTTAAACAAGTTAAATTACAGATTCAGGCTATGTACTCGTCTAAGAAGTCTTTTTTTATTGTGTTTTAAAGGAGTCCCAGCTGTCTCAAGCTCTGTCCACCTCCAGGGACTGGTGTCTCCGCCACTCGAAGGAAGCGCCTGTTAAAGGGCAGCTGGAGGAGGAGATCTCTGCTCTTAAACTGTGAGGAAACACATATTTAGATCTGTTCGGTTTGAAAAGAAACACGAGGAACCTCCATCAAACTCAGCAGCCTTCTTTTATCGTCCTGGAGACGTAACTTTAATTTCCATTCCAGCCGTATGAATCATTAACCTCTGCTTTAGTTCATTTTCTAATAATAAAAAGACCCGAAACACAGAAAGTTTTTTTTGTTTAAGAACACTTAAAGATGGCTGAACACTCACAGTAAAGGTTTTTGCAATAAATGAGAATTTTAAATGAACACAAAGAGGGAGCATTTCAGAGTTCGCCGTTTGTTTTTGTTTATTTTTGAAGAGTTGTTTGGTTTTTTTTGCTGGTTGCCATGACAGGCAGGCGGTTATATAATCGCTTGTGTTCGTTTGTTTGTTTGTTAGCAAAATATCTCATGAACCACTGCACGGATTTCTGAAAGCCATCTACAGCTGGTTGACTTGTTGTCAAACCGATTCAGGATGGCTGCCGCAGACGGCTGATTTTAGCGAACGCAGAGCTGGCGATAATTTGGCAAATTCTGCAGCTATTGAGCAAAAATTTGGAATGGTAGTAGCTGAGAGTCATCTCCGACACATACTCCGAGATACAAAAATCACACAAAGTCTTTGTTTAAAATTTCCGCATTCAAGGTGGAGGGTGAAATACTCGTGGATTCCTGAAGAAATCCAGATTCTGGTTTCAAACCGAGCACGGCGCTGATCTTTCGAAAAACAGACGCCTAACAGGTGTTTCCGTTACAGGAAGGTGACCGAGCTGAACTCTGAGCTTCGTTCAGCCGAGGACAGGAGTCGGACGAACAGGGAGGAGCTCAGAAATCAGCTAAGCCAGCTCAGCACTGAGAGCGCTGCCACAAAGCTGGAAAACCAACGACTCAAGGCAGGAGAAAGATTCACATATCGAGCTACACGTAATTCATTCAGCTCTTTTTACTTTTTCTGTCATTTTCCCCACATTTAGAGCGAGTTGATGTCAGCCGAGGAGAAGTCCAGAGGACTTCACTCTGAAGGTCGTCACCTGAAATCATCAATCAAAAAATACGAGAGCCTGGTGGAGAAATACAAGAAGAAGGTGCAGAAATATCACCCTTCTGCTGGAAGATGGGATGTGTTTTGAGATAAACTGTTGGTTTGACTCAGAAAACTAACCAGAAGTGCCCCTGATTGTGCCTGTGCAGCTCCAGCAGGCCCGCCTTGAGTCGGAGGAGTTCCGCCTGAAGCTGGAGGCGACGCAGAAGGAGGCGCGGGAGGTGAAGGAGAGCCTGGAGAGGGAGAAGGAGCAGGCGCGGCGGGAGCTGCTGGGCCGACTCATGGAGCTCGAGACGTTGCCGGACAAACTGAGGAGGACTGAGCAGCAGCTCCGAGACGCCCAGCAGGAGGCTGACGTCCACGAGAGGAGAAACACGGAGAATAATGCTGCCCTGTCAGAGGTCCGACACAAGGTCTGTAACCTTCTGCAAGATGTTCTACAGCTGTTAGAACCAGTCCTGACAGTCAACCTTCTCTCAAAGTACAGATTCTTTTTGCATCACCTTGAACATTTCAGATATTTGAATTCTTTTAATGCCACTTTAGTCCACAGTTTTTGACTAAAAGAGCTTTAGAGGAGGATTTTCTCAGCATCATCGCCTCTTAGTGGTGTCAAGATCTCACGTTTTGCAGCACAATTAGCCTCCAAATCAAGTCATCTTCAGCACGTCAGCAATTTGTATACAACAGTAATTCTAATCTTTACAAATGACTAAAAGTATGATTTATTCCTGGTGCCAGTTGGCCCTTCAGCCTTGTTTGTGGTGTTCATGGACAGGGTCTCCAGGTAGGTGTTGTGGTTCAGGAACCTTGGGGTCTCATGGAGCCATGACCTTTAGCATGTCAAGTGTGAAGGACGTGGTTCTCAGCTGAGTTTTGGGTGATAGGGCGGGAGATGAATCAGTGGATTAGGAGACAGAACGAACAGCTCTGTTTAAACCCGGACCTATGATCATGAGAGCTAGAACCTTAGAGATAAGGTGAGGAGCTTGGAGTGGAGCTGCGGCTCCTTCTGAGCTTAAAGGAATCAGTTGAGGTGGTTCAGGCACCCGGTCATCTCCCTTTGGAGGTCCTCCAGGTACGTTCCATAGGGAGGAGACCTCTGGGCAGACCCAGGAGTCTATGGAGGAGTTTTATATCCTCTTTGGCCTGGAAACATCCCAGGAGGAGCTGGAGAGTGTCGCTGAGGAGAGGGAGGTCCGGGTTTCCCTCCTGGACCTGTTGTCTCCTCAGCCCGACCACAGATAAGCCAAAGAAAATGGATGGACAGACTTTTGATTCTTATGAGTTTCTGAATCTGTCTCACAGCTTTTTATTTGTAAGAATGTGTGCATCTTCACCAGCAGGTGGCAGCAAACATCTGCTTAAAGCGGTAACAATTAAAAAGAGAATAATATTTGGTTTTCCACGTAATTTTACTTTAATCTCTGAGCACTGATGGCTGCAGTTCTTTCAGAATTTGTGCATCTATTAATCTAGTAAGTTTTTTTTTTGAAGGACTGTTGAAGTCAAGGGGAGATTTTAATTTTTAGGGATGTTATAAATGTTTGAAGCAATAATTTAGGATGAAGTCATGCGTTCCTGTTATGCATCATTTGAGTTTCTCTGCAGGTGGAGCAGCAAGGTGCTCAGTTGGAGACATTTCAGCAGAGGAATCTGCTGCTGCAGGAGGAAAACAACGTCCTGGTGGAGAAAATGAACAACCTGGAGAGGTGACTTTCAGCCTGCATGCATTCTTTGGTGGAAAGCAAAACGCAAGGCGTTTAAATAAACCGAAAATGATTTCCTCATAACCTCTAGAAACTTTGTGTGCTGATTGCAGGAAGCTGGAGGCTGTGAACGTAGAGAACAAGGAGATGTCCCAGACTCTCGCCTCGAAGGAAGGAAGCATCCGCAGCCTTCAGCAGCAGCTGGAGGAGAAGACCCGAGAGTGCAGCGTCCTGTCCCTGCAGCTGAAGCAAACTCTGGACGATGCTCAGAGACAGGTGTGAAACTGAGGAGTCAAAGCTTTCACCGGGATCAGTGAACGTCTTGTAACCAGCTCTCCTCTGCCTGCAGGTGGATGACGGCATCCAGAGGGTTTTGGCCAAAGAGAGAGCGTCTCAGTCCAAAGCTTTGGAGCTGCAGTGCCAGCTGAGCCGAGCCGAAACAGAACTGGGTCAACTACGGCGAAGCAAGGACGAGGTAGGTGTCCTGTCCTGTTTGACTGATGTACACAGTCAGGAAAGACCAAAAAAAACATATTTCTTGTTTTAGATGGAGCGTCGTTTTCAGACTCAGCTGCAGAACATAAAGGAGAGGCTGGAGCAGTCCGATTCTACAAACCGGAGCCTCCAGAACTATGTTCACTTCCTGAAAACCTCCTATGGAAACGTTTTTGGAGACTCTTTGCTTGCAAGCTGACCAGCACTGCAGTGGATCTGAACTTGCATTTGTATGCTTTGACTAAAGATTTTAATGTTTGTGGAATAAAAAATAAAAACTTTGTATGAAATTAAATCTAATATTTTGATTCCCTGAACTCCATTTATACTCTTAAATAAAAAACTTATGGCATAACCCTTGTTGCAGATTGTTTTTAATAAAGAAAATCAGTCATGTATTCATGTAATTGATTTTGGAAATGATTTTCAAATTTTTATAAAATTAGCTGAAAGTGTCATATTTTTAGTAAATATTACGGTGCTAATAATTGATTTAAAGAATCCCGTCAGTGTTAGTTAGTAACCAAAATATTTTGACAATTTTAATATAAAAACGTATATCAGTTTTGTAAACATTTTTCTTATGGAAACTTTCTAAAATCATAAATGGCAAATTCTTTTTGCAATTAATAAGTGAAGAGTAAATACATGTATACTTTTGTGTTTCAGAAAACGCATTTAGGTGAATTGTACTGGACTGGATACAACTAGAACATAAAACATGAATATGGACTGAATTGAAATAAACTTATTTAATCTGTATTGAATATAAATTGATTTTCTGTGTTGTTTTGAAATATAATTGGACTGTATTTGAATCTAATATTACATTTACATTACATTACATTTTAGATTTGGATTTGATTTGATCAAATTCAATTGGTATACTGGATTGATAGTATATTTTATTCCGACATATCCCTTACGGGGCTCCGTAGTTTCCGAATATTTACCGTGAAAGATTATAAACAAACGGTTAGAGGCGGAACCATTGAGCGGCGGGGTGACGGTTTCCCATTGGAACGCGTTTAATGTAACTCCGTTTGGCGGTTCTGTGCGCCATCGGTAGATTTTTAGTTTGTTTTTATTTATATATTTATTTAGTTTTTTTTCGTAATGCCTTCTGAAACTCAACGATGGGAAACTTTAAATGCGTTAAAGAATTTACCGAAAGGAAAAATCACATTCGACCCGCACTGGTCGGAAAGAGGAGAGGTGAGTTAGCTTAGCTTAGCTTAGTTTAGGTAAATTAGCATTAGCTGATCTGGTGGCTAGTTGTTGTTAGCTTTAAAACTTTCTGCTTGTTTACCTCGAAAACAAATCTAACATATCGATTCTCGTATCCGTTCCACTGAATATTTTAACTACTACAGTCAGCAATAAGGATATTTTACCTCCATTACGTGTTAAAAGTATTATTTTACTGAATATTTGAATGTACTGCATTTGAACATTTTATAGTTTTACTGCTTCTTTTCTGGGCAGAGTTATACTTTTTAGTTGTCTATTTGCATTTATGTGACAGGTAATAATGCCTTAAAGTAGGAGAGTCGACTAAAACACACTGGTAAAACTGTCTTTTAAAACAAAACAAAGTTTGGCAACAGTTTGCACTCAGCTATTTTAAGGGTTAGACTGCCACTGCTTTTATTATTATTAATAACAGTTCCAACACTTGAGAAAAAAATTGTTAGATGTACCCTCTATCTCTTAGGCGACACAACAAAAATTAAACCCCTATTTCGAGGAAAATAAACTAAATTACAAGAGATAAAAGACAGAACTTTATTCATTATTAGTCAGTGCTGTGGGGCACATTTAATGCCACAGATTTTTAATATTGCACCGTGTCTGCTGTAGAAATCATCTGTGACATTCAACAGCAAATTCATAATCCAGCAGAACAACAAGAGAGTGTTTTTTTGTTTTACAAAGTAATACTAAAAGGCAGTGAAGTTCTTTATTGGTTCCTTTTTGGTTTTGTGTTCCTGTAATCTAGAAATTAGTTTAAAAAAAATGATTTGAAAAAGTTATGAATAAATAATGACTTCCTAAAACACAAGAAAATAGTATTTTTATGTGTTTTTGAAAGTAGACCTCTCATTTCCACAAATAAAAAGTATCTAGATGAAAGTATTGTTCATTAAAATAATGTATTTTAAAATAATTTTAGTTATAGCGGACTTGGTCCAAAATATCTTCACAGTAAAAATGGGCTTCATTGCAAAACAAATAACACTTTGTGATAAACTAGCTTCAATATACATTGTGTTTAAAGTGGGATTCAATAAATTATTAAATCTAATCTGTTAATATTTCTGCCTGAATGAAGACGGAAAGATTTTCTTTAGGAAAAAACTGTTTTTCAGCACTGTGAATGAAATCCCCCTCTGTTCTTTAAGCACATTTTGGCAGGTTGTAAAGAGACCCTCAGCTTATCGTCGCACACCGGAGTTATTTTGGAGCGAATCGACTCGGTGTCCCTGCAGAAGTCCTCCTTCCTGGACTCCAGCGTCGACTCCGAGGAGACTCCAGCCTCGGTTTCCTCCACTGGATCCATCAGTGACCTCAACAACAAAATCACTGCGTTCTCTTCAACTTTATGTTTCAAGAATGAGCAGAAGCAGGTAACTCTGTCATCCTGAGTGTTACCTGATCTGAACCACAGGTTTGAAATTAAGGAAACAAGTTTGCAATGCTTCCTGTGAGCTCTCTGAATCCTTCTGTCACCTTCATGTGCTGCAGGCTGGTAGTGAGGAGGTGAAGGATGGAAGTCCAGACGTCAGTGAAGTTTCCAGTCCTGTATCCCCGCCTGGCATTTCCCTGCTGTCGCCCAAAGCCATGGAAACCGCCGGGCGAATCATCTGGTTCGAGAATGAGCAGCGAGAAAAGGCCAAGGTGAGACAGAGCTCCTTCCTTTGTGTAACTTGTTCCCACATGTTCAGAGGGTAATTTTTAGTGCTCAGGTTGGAGAAAATTAATTTAATTTTGAGTCATAGTCTGAAAAAAAGAAAGAAAAACGCTCCTTTTTTTAGTTCTTGTGGGCTTTTATTTGAATATCTTGAGTCGACTCAGCTCAGTACGCTGGAGTATCTGAGAAAGGATTTTCTCCAAACCCGTTTCAAACCGAACGGGAGACTCCGACAGAGGCTGGTCCATCCCGAGGACGCCGAGGCTGGTCCGTCTTGAGGACTCAAACTGAGCGGCGTGGCATCTGCAGTTCGGTGCAGAGAGGAATAAACTGACCAGCTTCTTCACAGATGCAAGGCTCAACACAGGAGAGCAGCTCTTCAGGACAGGGCTCAGCTGTTCACCTACACCTCAAGAATCAGGGACAAAATGTTCATATTTTGATATTTTGGAACGAGAAGACAAATGCGAGAGGGTTGTTAAAGGCGGTCTTAGATTTTGTAAAACCTACAATGGAGCGTTAAACCTGATATCCAGTCAGTTTCAGTCTAATGAACAAGCCTCTCATTTGTGAGCCAAGCAAACAAACACCCTAACGACCCTCAGGAGGGAGGGGAGGGAGATTAATCTGCATGTGCATTTAGCTGCATAAATGGAGCATCTCAGGCAGTTTAATCCTGTGAACTGCTCAGATCCTCGCACATTTTTAGGTTAACATGGATGTTCTTATATGGTCTGCTCAGAAATCTTGACATCTAATGATGGAAATCTTTTGGTTGTTTTATTTTGACGTGTTTCAACCTTTCGGCTCAGGCGGCACTCCGCCAGCGGCAGGAGATGCAGGAGAAGCAGGTGGCGGCGGTGGCGAACGCCGAGTCGGAGCAGCTGAAGCGCTTCGAGGAGCTGATGGAGCTGAAGCAGCGGCAGGAGTTCCAGAGCATGAGGGACATGATGGACAGAGAGTGAGTCCAGAAAACCTGGAGGCTGATACTGGTTTATGGTTCACGATCCAAACTGTCTGGTTTTAACCATTTTCTGTTTTTCACCTCAGAACTAAAGAGAGCATGGGCCGTCAGGAGAAGCTGAAGGAGGAGCAGCGACACAGAATAAGGGTGCGATGATTCAACAACACGAAGCGAAGACGAAAAGTTTTATTAATCATTTACTGTTGAAACCAACCTTTGTGTCTAAACCTCTTAATAAATTAATTACATTTTTATTTGATTTTTTTCCCAGATCCTCAATCTGCGTTTGAGGGAGGCGGAGCAGCAGCGTCTCCGGGAGGCGGAGCTTGAGAAGCAGCGGCAGACGGAGGGCCGAGAGAGGCTGCGTAACCTCAACAGCGTCCAGGAGGAGATTCTGCAGCTCAACCGGCTGCTGGAGCCGTCCACGCAGTCCGACTCGGACCTGCCGGCGTCCGGCCTCGACTCCTACAGCACCCGCGGGAACCAGCTGTGCTCGCAGGTGTCGGAGGTCGTGAGAAAGACGGCAGAGGTTCGTTTGCCCGCCTATCGGGATGATGGCTCTGTTAACCAGCTGGGCGTTTGTATAGATTTTACAAAAAAATGTAATTTATTCAAGTATTCGTGAGTTTTTGATGGTGTTGGAGAAAAACTGACATTTAATTTTACAGATTTTCAAGCTAGTGTTAATATTAGAGGCAAAAACAAAATCACTTGAGTTATATGAGACTTTAAAAAGTTTTCTGTTTTATATCAAACTGAATCCAGAAAAATAAACAAAGCCAATAAAGCCCAGGCTCTCTGCAGGCGAGGGACTCGTTTAGCCTATTATCACCCAAGAAGCGTCTTTAGGTTAGGACATTTTTAGGCATTTGTAAAAAGATGGTGTAATTTTAGTCAAGTTTGTCATAACTTGTTTTTATTTTAAGTTGAAGGAAAGACAAAAAAAGCCCCAATGACGTCAAACTGAACATCAGCTGAATGTTTTTTGTTTTAGGCTTGAATTGTGCAGCTAACCGTTGACTCCTAGACATGAAATAAACTAAATAAAATGCTAAATAAATTAACAAAACTGCTGAAATTAAACCCAGCTTTTCAAACAGCTGAAAGAATCGAACATTTGGGGTAAAAATCAGTTGTTTGTGATTAATTGTGTTCATCAAAGCTTCATTCATTCCATTTCATGTTTTCTTTTAAATCTCACTGAACTTTGAAGTTGCTAAGTTACGTGTTTGCATTTAAAATTTGAGTATTTAAATTCACAGACACGCCTGACAGAACCAGTCACTCTGGATTGCATCTTTTCGCTCAGGGGGAGTTTCCCAGCTCGGAGGATATGTTGATCGCAGAGCGAGCTCTCCAGGAGATGAGGGCGCTGATGCAGCAGATGCAGGAGGAGGTGGCGAAGGCTCAGGAGAAGAAGAAGGAGCAGGAGCAGGAAGAGGAGAGCAGGAAGCAGAAGGAGCTGCAGGCGCGGCAGGCGGCGCAGAAGAAGGCGGAGCAGGCAGCCAAAGAAAAAGCACAGAAAAAAGGTGATTAAGAGATGAAAGCTAAAAAAACCAAGACTGTTTATTTATTTAATTTTGTTTATTTATATTTAGTAACTTTTCAATCACAGCATGACCTCTACAGATCATCCCGGGGTAATATAATACCAATAATAAGCAGAACATAACTTAATTTTTACACAAAACCCACAAAGCCACAAAGCTTCAGTAAAACATCTAAAAAGAACAACTTCTCCAGCTCGAGGCAACAGAATATTCGCCTCATGTTCTTCCGAAACGCACGTCAGATTTTAATTTGCCATCATCATCTGAGCTTCCCCTTCCAGTTTATGCCTAATTCACACGGCAAGATTTTTGTCCCGATTTTTGTCCCAAATTTTCCCCTTCTGACAATCTTGGAACGCCCTGATTATCAGGATGACTCTCAAGCGATATTCCTGCTGTTTGTTAAGAGTGATCCAGTCCCCTTGGACGGATTGCGGGACTCTCCGATCTAAAATCGGGGATTTTCGGCATGTCGGATCGTCTTGGCCCTGATATCGCAGCGTGTGTGGCGTTCCCCCCGAGGTCGAACGAGAACGCAGCCCGTTGAATGTGACAGGCAGCCAATCAGAAAGCGCGGTGACGTGAGCACGAAGGGGAGTCCAAAACAAAAAACAGCTGACGTGACGCAACCTAAAGTCCGGTGGACGTCTGAGATGGAGGACTAGCATCCCTTGAAGAAATGTTTGTTCAACATTTCGTGTAATCGAAATGAGAAGGAGAGGAGTTGGACCACACTTGATGTACCCGGTAACTTTTCGGCCATGTTTGTTTACTCTAAATCCACGTATGTTATCGCAGGGTTTTATGGGATTTCCTGTCTGGAATCTGGATGTTGGTGAGTGAAATCGGTCCGTGTGTGGAGCAGCAGGACGCCACACTCTGTCTGATCAAACCTGTTACACCTAAGACTCTTTATCGTCACGTGTGTGTGGTCTCTTGGGTTTTGAAAATCGTCCGACAGTTTTAGAATCTTGCCGTGTGAACCAGGCGTCAGCTCCTTCTTTACCACCACAGATCGGTTGATCTCCTGCCCCGATCCGCAGCAGATCCCAGAGATCCTTAGACTCCTCCACTTCAGTGCTCCCTCTTCCGTTTGGAGACTTGGAGGTCGTAGCGTAGCAGGAAACGGTCGTAGTCTTGTTCTTTCTTTGGTGTAAAGCGTTTCTCACCAGAACTCGTCCAGCAGGGCTGCAGAACAGCGCTGAAGACGGCACCATCAGGTGGTACAAGGAGCTGCAGGACTCTGCTGCTCGGTGCGCTCAGTCCTTCGAACAACTCAACTCCCCAAAGGACGCCCAGGTGGGTTTGTTTACTTCAACATTTATCTGCTGCTTAATTAATCCGTCGACTTTCTGACCTGCTGCCTCCCTACCAGGTTCTACCAGAGCTGCATAAATAAAGCAAACTGCAGGATTAATTTCACAGTTCAGAATGACTGATTGTGGTTCGTAATTAAATTAAACTGCAGCTGCTGTTGATAAGAGTTGCAGCAGTACTGGAGTAGATATTTGTAAAGATGCTTTAATTAATTTTATTTCATTTTTTCTGGGCTCAGACAAAGAAACTGAAACTGGAGCTCCAGAAAGCGGCCACCATCCCCGTCAGCCAGATCTCCACCAACTCCGGATCGCAGCTCCGAGAAATCTTCGACCGGATCGACAAGCTGCTGTCTGGACGGGCTGTGGTGTCCGGCGGGAAGTCCGTGTCCACCTCGCAGCATCCTCAGAGCCTGGCGTTCGTCAGCTTCAAGCTGGCGGAGAAGTTTGTGGTGAGGCGTTCCACGCAGACGGAGAACAGGACTTTTTCAGAAGCAGGGTTTGGATTTTCAGAAAGAAGCTGCTGTCGCTCTGAGCAGCGTTCTCGCTCCTGTCAGTAGTTTTCAGGTCATTTTAAATTTGGTGGGAAAATCAGACTTTATGTTAAAGATTAAACCAGTTTATAAAGTAAATGTAGATTTTAAAAAAACTAAATTTAAGTCTTACAAGTAGATAAAACTGATGCTGATGAACTAATTTTTAAACATAGTTTTAGTAATTCAGCAGGCACTACTACTGTAGTTTGTGCTAAAAGTTCAGCTCTTTCAGGAGACGGGTGCTAAGACTTTTAGTTTTTCTAACTTTTATACTTTTTTTAAAAATAAAATTTACTGTTTTATTAGCAAATATTTGATCCACAGAGAGAGACTCAGATCTCTGTGATCTCTCAGAAACTTCCTCTTTAATGTCTGCTTCAGCAAACAAGCTCTTTTTTGTTTTTTTTAAGCTACTTTTACTTTTAGCTATTAACTAACCTTTCTCTAGTTTTTGTTTTAAAAGTAGCATTTTGCTAATTTTACCTTTTAGCTGTTATTGGACTAGCTCTTAGGCACTGTTCTTCTGCTTTTAGCTTTTGTTACTTTTAACTTTTAGTAAATATTCAGCTGTTTTAGCTTTTACAACTCAGTTTTAGCCTCTTCAGCAGACATTCGGCTGCAGTTGGAGACGATTTCTGGAACTCTTGTTTGTGTTTTGTCAGATTTTTCAGGACAACAAACCAGATAAAGCTGGATTCTTCTCTCTGATCGTCCTTTTTCTTCTCTCTTGCAGAAACAAGGTGAGGAGGAGGTGGCGTCTCACCACGAGGCAGCCTTCCCCATCGCCATGGTGGCCTCTGGGATCTGGGAGCTGCACCCCCAGGTGGGAGACCTCATCCTGGCTCACCTGCACAAGAAATGTCCGTACGCCGTTCCACACTACCCTCCGATGAAGGACGGCACGCCCGTGGAGGAATACCAGAGGTGAGTGTCGCCGCAGCTGCTCCTCAGCGTTGTGGCGGCGCCGCTCACTGCCTCTCCTCCGACAGGATTCTAGGTTACCGCGTGGACGATTCTGGAGCCGAAGGTCAGGACAGTTTCCTGAAGAGGATGTCTGGGATGATCCGACTCTACGCCGCTCTGATCCAGCTGAAGTGGCCCTACAGCTCGAAGCAAGGGGTAAAAAGCTGTTTCTCCGCCCGTCGACTTCCCGCTTGTCTTACGACCAGCAGACGCTGATTCTTTTCTCTCCTACCCGTCTGTCAGTCTGCACCTCACGGCCTGAACCACGGCTGGCGCTGGTTTGCTCAGATGCTCAATATGGAGCCTCTGGCAGACATCACCGCAACGCTGCTGTTTGACTTTCTGGAGGTGAGTCCTGCACCTTTTTAAACGCATTAAATCAGACATTCAGGTGAGTTTTGGTGGATTTTACCTGAACTGGATGTCACGTTCACACCACTGTCAAAAAAGTCTGTTTAAAAACATTTTAAATTGCACAATTTTAGGTGGAAAAGTCACAGAAAGTTTAAAATTAGAAGTTTTTACTAAGTTTCCCAAATTTTAAGGTCTGAGCTTAGCAAATAACATAATGCAGTGCATTAAGGGATGCCACTGCTTTATTTTATAACCATAAACCTCAACAAAGATGATTTTCCCGACGGCAGCAGATCAGACCCCGTTGTGGCTGTTATTTAAAGGCGCTGGGAAATGATTTTGCGCCTTCTCCTTCAGGTTTGCGGCAACGCGTTGATTAAACAGTACCAGCTCCAGTTCTGGAAGCTCATCGTGCTGCTGAAGGAGGAATACTTCCCCAGGTACGCAGTCGCGTCGGGCCGGCGGGTGGACTGGTTCTCTGGTTCTTCCTGCAGCCGTCTGATTTGTGTGACTCTCGTTCAGGATTGAAGCCGTGACCAGCAGTGGACAGATGGGCTCCGTGATCAGACTGAAGCAGTTCCTGGAGGTGTGTTACTCTCTGTGTTTGTTTTTGTTTTGTGGATCTTCTACCTTTCTACAGCAGAGACTACCTTACGTGGATGTTTTGCCTGTAAACAGCCACTCAGTTTTAGACTTTTTACAGCAAATTCAGTCTAATTTAAAAAGGGTTAAAAGTTATTTTTATCTCAGACACAAACAGAGAAAATGAAACTAGTATCCCTTGAAGAAACGCGTATTCCTCTCCGCCTTGCAAGCCACAGTTTTAAACATAGATCTTTCATCTGTCAGTCCTCAGAGCATCTTTTGAGGATGGCTCTCAGCTACTACCACCAACAAACTTTAGCTCAGTGTCTGTCAGGGTGACTGAGTTGCAGTCTTTGCTAACGTTGATTAGCTGTGGCAGCCATGAAGACTCCAGAAGGTAACCAGTTGTAGACGTGCATCAGTTTCGTTAAAATCCATCCAGCTGTTCATGAGATATTTTGCTAACAGACAGAGCCAACGCTTGCTCGATTTGTTTGCGCTTGGAGTAGCTGATGGGGATGACTCTCAGCTACAACCACGCCAGATTTCAGCTCGGTGTCTGCACACCTGACGAAGTTATAGCCGTGTTGGTGTTGGTTGAAGCTGATCATGTGGCGGCCATCTTGGATTGGGTCGATTCAGTGATTATTTTCTGACAGTTGCAGACAAACGAAACTTTCAGCTGTGATAATTACTGTCCTGTGATAAACTGGGAGGAAGAAGTTTCAGTAAATCAAGGTTTATTACATTGTTCATTCAAATAAAGTGTTTCAGTCTGAGTTAAAGGCATGAAACGCTTTAGTTTCAGGGTTTTTTAATGAAAATGTTCCACGGATAAATCAAATGCGGCCTTTTCTCGCCCACGCAGACGTCCCTGAACAACCGACAGATCAGTCCGCCCAAAGGCCAGCTGAGCTCCTCGTTCTGGAGGTCGTGACGCAGGACCTGTTTCCGCCCGCCGCTCGTAAGAACCGAATAAAACAGACGAGCATAGAAACTGCTGCCGGTCTGACATGGGGGAGTTTCTGCTTGTCCTCAAATTAAAGGAACCATTTTCTGCAGGCTCGTCTGCGAGGATCCCAGTTAAGAAAATCAGCTTTTTCCTCTTAATTAAATTCTACCAGCGTGCTGTTAGAGCAGGCGGACATGATGGACACAAATACAGGAAATTAGATCTTTATGAGCTTTAAGTTTTATCAATCTGCCATTTTTAGTTTCGTCATCATCGCTCCAACATTAGGAAACTATCCAGGATGTAATAACTACGTTAATAATAATAATAATAATAATAATAATAATGACCACAAACATCTGTTCAGTCGTTGTCCAGATGTGTCTGAAGAGCCCACTGATACTTTTAAGCTGTGTTTAAGGACTGAGTGTAAATTGGTGCTTATTTAAGTGTCTTTCTGTCAGTTTGCTCTCCTAGAAAGTAAAAATATTTGCTCGGGATTTTTTTTTTTTTGTGTCACCGCAGGAAATAACGACAGTCTGTTCAGATCGTAGGCGTTGATAAATTTGGACTTTTTTTTTTTTTGCTGTTTTTTTTCATGAATCCACCTTGTGGAACAAAACATTTGTACTTCTAGTAAATCACTGATGATGATGGACTGAAAACTAAAAACACATGAAGAGATAAATCTCAATTTGTTCAATAAACAAACCGAAGACGGTAAAAACGTTTCCTAATTTCATTTTTCTAATGCCACCATTAGCTTTTAGCTAGCATTTTGTTATTTTTAGCTTTTAGCATAGATATTTAGTGATCCTTTGGCTACAATATTTAGTGATCCTTTGGCTACATTTCTTTAGTTTTATATATATATATTTTTTTAATTATCTGCCTCTCGGAAGAAGTTGCACATAAAACTTGTTGATGTGAAATTCTTTTTGACGCCTTTTAAATGTTTTTCTTTTTAATCCTCGGCTGCATCTGTAGACATTCCCGTTTCAAGTTTATATTTTATATAAATTTGCTTCCAGCAGCATCAGAAACGTAATCCTTTTCTTTGAGTAACTCACAGCTCTGTCGGGAATGTTGTATTTTTATTTTATTTTACTATACACAAGTCGTTTCAGTACAATTAATTCAGATTGCATATAACAGGAAGTACATTCTGCGTTTAAACCCAGGTGAGGACAGCAGCCTTATTCCTAAACTGATCAATCATCTGAAATAAATAAATAGATCTAAAGCTTCTAGCACACAAACTAGAAAAATTTACATGAACCATTTATTTCTTCCAGATAAAACCGTTGCAAAATGAACCTCCAATAAAAACAAAAAGAAAATGACAAACGGTTAACTTTTGGTCACAAACGATGTGGCCAAAAATTAACTACTTCTTGTCTCACAGAGGGAGTTTAACCCTTTTAACGTTTATTCCATGAACAAAGACAAATCAAAGGTCAAACTGGATAATTCTCACAAAAACTGGGTCATGTTTGCAAGATGTTGATAGATGCTTTTAGATGCACAAACATTTTATGCTAAGAAATACAATTATAGAAGATTATGACAGATTTAGTCATTTATATGGACTTAGTGATTTATGGGTGCAGTTCTCACTGTTCGCCAGCAGGTGTCACTAGAACCAGATCCAACCTGACAAACAGGTTTGAAAGTCTTCCCATGAAGCAGTTCTGTCCCTATGCCACGACCCGTGAGACGTCCCGGCGCCGTCTGAGATTCCTACGAGCAGAATGGATCTTTTGTTTTGGAGGGTCGGCGCTCTTTACGGGCTGGGCGGCCGACCCTCGTGGTTGAGCGTCGCCCTGTCCATGCGCGCGTACCAGTGCTTGATTTTGGTGTTCTTCATCATGTCGTCAAACGCCTGCAGGCCCTCCATCACCCTGAGGACCCCGAACACCGCCTGTGGGAGGAACAGTGGGTAAAACGCTCGGTTTGTCGTCGACAAAGTGGTAAATGCTGGAAGGCGACTGAGCGGCTCCTCACCAGGTCTGCCAGATTGGGCTGATCGCCACCCATGAACTTCCTCTTCTTGCCGATGGCCGCCACCCAGTCGTTGACGGCTTTGTAGAGGTCCTGCCTGACGTCGTCCTGCAGGTTGTGTCTTTTGGGTCGACAGGAGGAAATAAAAATCAACCACCGACTGAAACTACATGAAACTTAAGCCAGGAGGCGTTCAACTTACCGGCTTTTCAACCGTTTTGAGATGACGTACATGGCTGCAGCGCCTACGTATTTGGCGAAGAAGCCTTCCACGGCACCAAACTTGCCCTCACGTACGATGTAGTCGAAGGAGGCCAGGGCCTCACCGGTGGTCCGGTACACGTTTGGAGATATTAGGTGCACGAGCCAATCGTCAGCCCACTGACGCCACTTCATCTCCTCCCTGAAAACGACACGATGAATGTCCTCAAGTCAATATCTCGTTAGTCTGGATTCTGCTGCGGCAATTTAAGTCAACCAGACGTCCTTTCTTGTTTCCTGAAGGAATTTAAACTCAAACAGACGTCAGCAGTTTCGATTAGTTATTTATTTATATGACTCCAACCCTTTTATCCTTTTTAAAAACCTGAATCTCATGTTTTATCATCAAAACTGGAGAAGCTTTTCGGGTGAAGAGAAATGTTTACATGAAATGTTCAAAATGTTTTTTACACTCAGCCATGTGTTCTGATTATTTTACTAATAATTCTGCCGCTACTGTTTTAATTTTAGCATTGGCAGCTAATGCTAACATTCGTTGTAAGCTAAATACCCTAGCCAAACTGATGTCAGCATTAGCAGTCATTTTAACATTGACAGCTTATGCTAACTTTAGTTGTAAGCAACACAGAAATCTAAGCAAATGTTAGCATTAGCACAAGCCAAACTGGTGTTAGCATTAGCTGTAATATTAGCATTGACGCCTCATGCTAGCTTTAGTTGTAAGCTACATAAATATTCAAGCTAATGTTAGCATTAGCTTTAATGTTAGCATTGATACCTCATGCTAACATTAGGTGTAAGCTACACAGATATTCAAGCTAATTAGGCCCGAGCAGCGACAGCGCTGCGAAGGCCTATTGGATCTGCTATGTTTCTTATTATTATTAGGCCCGAGCAGCGACAGCGCTGCGAAGGCCTATTGGATCTGCTATGTTTCTTATTATTACGATTCTTTGCGTTCTTAAAACGCTAATTTGGAGGTCTAAACATATTCCAAAAGTCACCAAATTTCACCAAAAATTGTCCCCCGCGAGAAATAACACGATTTTAATGGAATCAAAAATGGGCGTGGCAAAACTGCTCCACAGCGCCCCCTAACGTGAGATAGAACAAACA